>NC_064638.1:281444635-281771681 GCF_023864345.2 Schistocerca serialis cubense | reverse complement strand
ATAATGCCCACTTTACTCTTCGCCCTCACGCTTGCTTTCAGTACGGCTCGGTTCCGTCTTGCGTTTATTTTTTACACCAGTGTTATATGAATGTTAAGAGCGATACACAGCAGTATTTGTCTCAGTAGGGTATGTGGAGCAAGGTCTGGATGAATAAAGTGCAGAATGACAATTTCAAACATTTATTAATTAAAAACACGAATCCACAAGCACTGTTTAGTATGTGTCCAGCATATGTAAACAGATGTGCTACTGTGTACCGTATTTGTATCACGTAACAAGCACCTATGAGCAATATGTATATGGACGTAGCATTTTGGACAAGGTAGTGCGTGTTTTTAAATTTTTTAATTATTTTAGCGGTGACAAACGTTTATAATGTGCCGAGTTGCATCTTGTGCACGAGGTTTAGCTTAAAATGAACATGTTTTACGACAAAAAATGTTTAAGGCCTGAATATGACACTAAGACTGTTGAAACCGGTTGTCTTGCATAAAAAAAAATATTCTATGCTATTTTCGCTTTTGATTGGTTTTTACACCTGTCATCTTGTTTTTAATTTCAACTCCCTGAACAATTTAGCCATATATAGTTGTGAATTTTCATGATGGAGTACCCAGTCTTTCATACATCTCTTCTGTGGACGTTTGTCCTCCCTCAAAAGCCTACGAACTACGCTCTAGAACTCTTTAGTGACCATCTCCATGGACAACCCCATCCACTAAAAACAGTAAAAAAGGGTTTTACGCTTGACCTTTCGAGTTTTTCTGTCTCGAGCTGAAACAGGGTTCTTCCATTCCGACGATTCCTCCTTAGTTTCAGGCCTATAGCCATAAACTCATCAGCGCTAGCCTTCGAGGGAAAATATGGATCGCCTTGAAGCAATTGTTTAAATTCGCTGCAGACTTTAATGCGATATCGCTTCTAATCGTCTTGAAACAGTAATGGCACAAACTTCGCCGCAATCCATTTCATCCTCAAGTGTTCTGACAGAACACGTTCTCACGTATCACAACTTATTCCCAAGGTGCTTCAGAGGTAATAGGTGATATTGTAGATTCACGTGTCTCACTTTCTGATCATTTTCCATTTGACTACCGATCAGATCGGTCCTCATTATCAATAGATATCCGCCAGTTTTGAAACTCATACCAGTAACGTGTCTGGCTGACCTAAAGTGTTGTTCCACAGAGCTTGCTTCAACACTTGATGTGTTTATGCAGCGGTTTTCCCAATATTAAAACAAAACTCTATACAAACACTCTGCTCCTTCAGGCCAGCCATCGCAAAAACGCAAATTTGCGAAAGCACGGCAATGGAAATATAGCTACCAGCAAGTAACCAAACCAACCAGCCCCTTGCCACACTAATTCAAGAAGGGTGTATGGGGAGGTACCTGACGGCGGCATTTCTGTTTACTTGAAATCATTTGCGTGAAAAATTCAGTTTTTGTGAACTTTTTATGCCACCTCATGTATATACGCGATACTCGCCTTTGATTTTCGAAGTTTCTTCTATAGCAGGACTCGAATTAAAAGATAAAACGTGTAATATGTCAGACCTTAAAAAATAGGATAACAAAACTTTACCAGTGGTCAAATTTCATTCTTCAGTAGTGCTCATGTAAAACTGTCGTTTTGAATAAGACAAACTGGCAATTCTTGTACGCATCACTTAGTTTCTAAATATGAACAAACATTTAAGAGTGGTGTACCAAATACCTCCGAGAGCCCTTTGAGGTGAATGTGGTCCAGAACCAAACGAATCGGTCTAACAGAGAATATCCATGATAATTGTAGGACTATACATAATCCAAAACAGCACTTGATCTTTTGCAAATGAAGAGCCGACAGCAGAAACGTGAAATGATCAGTGCAGTAGAAGGCTTACTACGCTTGAGTGTACAAGCCCTCTGAGTTGGTGGTAATACCTCGGTAGCAGCTCAGGACAGGCGTTAATTTGCCTGCTATATAGTACAGCACCGAGCCGTGTTGCCACGTTGGCGCCCTCTGCGCTGCACTGCGCAGATAAGGCCTGAATTTTTAATTCCGGGACTCGTCCACCCTCTTGCTTCAGGCGCGACCTTCTCCTTCCTCGCTTTCTTATTTTCTCCATGCGCAGAGTTTCTTTGCGTCACGGTCTACCGTACAACAGCAATCAAATCCCACTTTTGCTCCTCGGTTGGGATTATATATTGGACTGGGGAGCAGCACTACAGCTTTTCAAATTAGAAAGCGAAATAATCGGAGATGCTTAGCGGCGAAATAATTCAGTATTTCTGTTAACTGGTTTCATAATTTTCTTTTCGTTTAATTTTCTCGAAGGTTGTGTACTCGTATCTACTAACGAGTAATAAGGCCAAAAGAGCTCCTAACACGATGAATTGTGCATGAAGCCAAAATTGTAAGCAAGGTAATTGTGTTTGGAGTTAGAATAAATTTGAAATGTGTGGAGAGGTGTGTCGATTCGGTGTATACAGAGTGGGCAAAATAAAACTGTCTTGGAATCCGCGAATATTATAAGATTACGTGTGTATGTGTGTGTGTAGGTATATGTATGTTCCACATCTCCTAAACCACTGGACCGGTTTCAACCAAACTTGGTTCACATATCGCTTACCGTCAAGCAACAATTGTTGGGGGGGTGGGGGGGTGGGGGGGGGGGTGACAGCCACCTATCATAGTTCAGGAGACATGACGTCACAGTATGAGAGATATTATGAGGTGGATTGCACGAGTGTTTTGTAAGCAATCACATTTGTAAACTGATCTCTTTTTCGTATTGTTCGCCGCTCGGGATTAGCCGAGCGGTCTAAGGCGCTGCAGCCATGGACTGTTCGGCAGGTCCCGGCGGAGGTTCGAATCCTCCCTCGGGCATGGGTGTGTGTGTTTGTCCTTAGGATAATTTAGGTTAAGTAGTGTGTAAGCTTAGCGACTGATGACCTTAGCAGTTAAGTCCCGTAACATTTCACACACATTTGAACATTTTTTCCGTATTGTTCAACGACTGAAACAAATTCTGCCACCTGCTTTACCTACGACTGAGATTATGCGATCGTTCCACTCCATATCCCTAGAAATTGTAACACGCAAGTATTTGTAGGAGTTGTTCGATTTCAATTATATATATCAAATAATTTCAAATAATATCAAATAATTTGATATTATTGTCATAGGGTACTACGATTTTCCGTTTTGTGAAGTGCATACATTTTAAGTTTTGAGTTCTTAGCATTTAAAGGAAGTTCAGATCTTTGCATCCCTTTGGAGTTTTATCAAGATCGGACTGAATATTTCAGGAGTTTCTTTTAGAAGACAACTATAACATCTACAAAAGGTCTGAAGTTACTATTAGCTTATGTGCCCCAGCGAAACGTAATTCATGTTAGATCAATTTATTTGGACGTTATGAGCTACGAGACGCGTTTTTAAGTAAGATCAGTTTGAACATAAGTACACAACGAAAGGGTATTTCAAGAAAGTAAATTTATTTTCAGAAAGTACATATTTCACTCTATTTCTCGACATAGTTGCCAAGTTTGTTGACAGTTTTAAAATACCCTCTTCATAAAATCTTGCCGCCTGCTCCGATAGCCAAGAGTTTACTGCCGTTTCCACGTCTTCGTCATCATTGTAACGGTTGCCACTGGGGTGTTGCTTGAGGTGGAGAAATAGGTGGTAATCGCTCAGCGCAAGATCAGGACTGTAGCGTGGGTGGTCTAGAACTTCCCAGCTAAAACTGTCCAATAAAACGCTGGGCTGACCTGTAGTGTGAGGTCTTGCATTGTCATGGAGAAGGGCAATTCTCTTTCTTTAGCATGCCACGTCTTTTGTTTTGAATCGCTCTGCATAGCTTTCTCAGGGTTTTGCAATATGCTTCTTCATTGATAGTGGTGGTTCCTTGTTGCATGAAGTCGACTAACAAAACACCATGCCCTCCCAAAACACCGACGCCATGATTTTGCGCTGGGACAGAATCTGTTTGGCCTTCACCTTCACAGGCGAGTGTTTGTGTGTCTCCATTCCATGCTCTGTTGCTTCGATTCGGGCGTGATATGCGGAACCCATGTTTCGTCTCCAGATACGATCTGACTCAATAAACCGTCACCTTATTCGTGATAATGAGTCAAGAACTTCATTGCACTCTCAAACCTTTGGTTTTTGTGGTCCTCTGTTAGGAGTTCCGGGACCCAATGTCAGCAAAGTTTCCTAAACTTTGGGTGTTCAGAAACAGTGTTGTAAAGCACTGATTTCGACACGTCAGTAAATTCGTTTGAGAGACCTGTTATTTGTGAAGCGCCTGTTCTCACGGATCCTCGATTCAACTGAAGCCACCAAATCGTCTGTAATCAAAGAAGGGCGACCGGAGCGGTCCTCATCATGGGCGTTGTCACGGCCATGTTTGAATTCTCGTACACATTTACGCACTTTACTTTCACTCATAACAGTATCACCATGCACTTCGCAAATCTGCCAATGAATTTCTGCAGCAGACAGGTTCCTTGCTGACAAAAACCGTATCACTGAGAGAACCTCACATGCGGCGAGCGATTTGGTCCTGTTAAACATTTCGAAAGCACAGAACAGTACCGTACAGGTAGCTACAGCGATAAAACTGAGCACAGTTGTTCCCGAGGCATGCCGGTACACGACGCACGCGCTCGTTGCGGTATGCGCGCGAACTACTAGTGTCTACAACAAAACAGACGTTACTTAAAAAACACGCCTCGTATGTATATGTGACCACAATTCGTGACGTGATCCTAAATCCATATTTGAATGTGTGACAAGCGATCCTCGATTACAAGTAACTGATAGTTATAATTACTCCATATTTTTTTTATCAAAGTTAGCACCCACATTTTATTTTATTTATCTTCCTCATTCTTCCTTTTAAAATTATACTCATGTTCAGAAAAAAACAACAGATTGAACGTCTAGAGACAGGACGTTTATATTCACAGGACATTTACATTAGTATGTCCTGCAGAAACGATTACCATTTCAGTCACCTCGTTTCAGCATGTGTCCTATTGCCTAGTAGGCACAGATTGCCTCATGGGCCCTATTAACTTGTTCCATGTGTGATGGCATCGAATGGCTGCCTGTGGTATAGCCATCCACGCTGCATTCAGCTGGTTGCAAAGTTCATCGCCCGCATCTCGTGGTCGTGCGGTAGCGTTCTCGCTTCCCACGCCCGGGTTTCCGGGTTCGATTCCCGTCGGGGTCAGGGATTTTCTCAGCCTTGTGATGGCTGGGTGTTTTGTGCTGTCCTTAGGTTAGTTAGGTTTAAGTAGTTACAAGTTTTAGGGGACTGATGACCATAGATGTTAAGACCCATAGTGCTCAGAGCCATTTGAACCATTTGAACCAAAGTTCATCTGTGGTGGTTGGCGCGGGGTAAAAGCGTTGCACCCGTCGTTTCACCATATCCCACACATTTTGAATTGGTGACAAGTCTGGTGATCTGACAGGCCAGGGCAAAAACTGGCAATCTGTGACACCAAGAAGGCACGTGTTCGTGCAGCAACATGTGGTTGTGCGTTGGCGTGCTGAAAAATGGCGTCTTGGGTATTGTGCTGAAAGGGTACAGCCGCGGGCCGCAGAATGTCATTCACTTACGTCACACTGGTCACAGTGCCCTAGACACGCACACAGGGTGTTACAAAAAGGTACGGCCAAACTTTCAGGAAACATTCCTCACACACAAATAAAGAAAAGATGTTATGTGATCATGTGTCCGGAAACGCTTAATTTCCATGTTAGAGCACATTTTAGTCTCGTCAGTATGTACTGTACTTCCTCGATTCACCGCAATTGAAGGAAGTTAATGTTGACTTCGATGCTTGTGTTGACATGCGACTCAATGTTCTACAGTACTAGCATCAAGCACATCGGTACGTAGCATCAACAGGTTAGTGTTCATCAAAAACGTGGTTTTGCAGTCAGTGCAACGTTTACAAATGCGGAGTTGGCAGATGCCCATTTGATGTATGGATTAGCACGGGGCAATAGCCGTGGCGCGGTACGTTTGTACCGAGACAAATTTCCAGAACGAACTGGGGAAGACCTAGAACGACGAGAACACCTGCAATGGACGAGGCAATTCTTCGTGCAGTTGACGATAACCCTAATGTCAGCGTCAGAGAAGCTGCTGCTGTACAAGGTAACGTTGACCACGTCACTGTATGGAGAGTGCTACGGGAGAACCAGTTGTTTCCGTACCATGTAGAGCGTGTGCAGGCACTATCAGCAGCTGATTGGCCTCCACGGGTACACTTCTGCAAATGGTTCATCCAACAATGCGTCAATCCTCATTTCAGTGCAAATGTTCTCTTTACGGATGAGGCTTCATTCCAACGTGGTCAAATTGTAAATTTTCACAATCAACATGTGTGGGCTGACGAGAATCCGCACACAATTGTGCAATCACGTCATCAACACAGATATTCTGTGAACGTTTGGGCAGGCATTGTTGGTGATATCTTGATTGGGCCCCATGTTCTTCCACCTACGCTCAATGGAGCACGTTATCACTATTTCATACGGGATTCTATACCTGTGCTGCTAGAACATGTGCCTTTACAAGTACGACACAACATGTGGTTCATGCACGATGGAGCTCCTGCACATTTCAGTTGAAGTGCTCATACGCTTCTCAACAAACGGATTCGGTGACCAATGGATTGGTAGAGGCGGATCAATTCCATGGCCTCCACGCTCTCCTGACATCAACCCTCTTGACTTTCATTTATGGGGGCATTTGAAAGCTCTTGTCTACGCATTCCGGTATCAAATGTAGAGACTCTTCGTGCTCGTATTGTGGACGGCTGTGATACAATACGCTATTCTCCAGGGCTGCATCAGCGCATCAGGGATTCCATGCGACGGAGGGTGGATGCATGTATCCTCGCTAACGAAGGACATTTTGAACATTTCCTGTAACAAAGTGTTTGAAGTCACGCTGGTACGTTCTGTTGCTGTGTGTTTCGATTCCATGATTAATGTGATTTGAAGAGAAGTAATAAAATGAGCTCTAACATGGAAAGCAAGCGTTTCCGGACTCATGTCCACATAACATATTTTCTTTCTTTGTGTGTGAGGAATGTTTCCTGAAAGTTTGGCGGTACCTTTTTGTAACACCTATATATATATATATACAGGGTGTTACAAAAAGGTATATATATATACCCGTGAGTTTTATTTTATTAATATTAATTGATTATTTTAAGTTATACATTTACCTAGGGCTATACTCCTTATTTTTTGGGTTCGAATAGGTTATTATACAATAAAATATATAATAATAAGTAATTAAATATTTTATATTATAAAACTGACTGTGATTTGTGGTTGTTCCCAGTAGCATGCTACGCCATAAGACCTTGAGTTGGGGCGCTATGTCTTGTGCGAATACAGTCACTGCGATGCTGCTCTCCCTGTCTGCACTGAACCAAATGCGGCCATCATTTTCGAACAAATAGAACCTGGATTCGTCCGTAAACACTATCTCATACCATCCTGTTCCCAGTGACGCTGTTCCATACGCCACTGTAGACTAGCATGTTTCTGCATCGTCGTTAAAGGTAAGCGGAGAAATGGACGACGCACGCTGTTGTAAATAGTGAAGGAGAACATATAACTGATGACTAAAGCCTGTGTTATGTGTCTCTGCGTGTTTATTAAGTTTATGGAAGAACACTACGAACTTACGCATCAATGAAAGCAGCGACATGTGCGCTACAGGTTAGTGTGGAATTCGTGTCTTTCCGACTTCCATGCGGTACATACAGAAACATGAACTATGGCGACGTTATTACCAAATGTGTCCAAACAGGACCACCGTGCTGTTATTCTTTTCTTGGTTGCCGAAGGATAAACAGCGCCGCGTGGTTTGAGGCACCATAACACGGATTGCGCAGCCCCTCCCGCCGGAGGTTCGAGTCCTCCCTCGGGTGTGTTTGTGTGTGTGTGTGTGTGTGTGTGTTTTGTTCTTAGCATGGTAGTTTAAGCAGTATGTAAGTCTAGTGACCGATGACCTCAGCAGTTTGGGCCCTTAGGAATACCCACACATTTGAACATTTGATAAACAGCGGTAGACATTAATCGTAGACTGAAGAATGTGTATGACGCAGCATATCTGTCGGAAACCACCATTGTAGAATTGTACGATCCATGATAAATCACGTCCTCATATCATAAATGTCCTAACGCAAAAGTTACACCAAGTGTGAGTCACTCGATCACAGTCCGTACAGTCCTGATCTCTCGTGCAGTCTGAGGCGCCTTGCAACGGTTTGCGCGGCTCTCCCGTCGGAAGTTCGAGTCCTAGCTTGGGCATGGGAGTGCTTTGTCCTTAGCGTAAGTTAGTTTAAGTTAGATTAAGTAGTGTGTAAGCCTAGGGAGCGATGACCTCAGCAATTTGGTCCCATAGAACTTATCACAAATTTCCAATTTCCTGATCTCTCCCCGTGCGATTATCACGCCTACGGTCGCTTAATTAAAGACCTTGAAAGGTCGACGATTCTTGTCGGATGAGGATGCGCAGGAGGCAGTTCTTCACGAACAGGACACGTTAGTTTTCTAAGCAGCTCCACAACGCACGTCGGCGCCAAACCGCGAAGGCAGCGCAGCGGTTTAATGAAGCCACGACCCAACCGTTGCGTGGACAAATACAAACAGCTCGGTTTGCTGAACTTGTTTCCGTTTGAAACTGCTATCTGAGTCTTTACAGCCTCGGATGGTGTCTCCAGCATTAGGAAAGGAAACGATAGGCTCAAGAATATGCCTTGGAACACGCTCCATTGCCCATAAAACAAAATTCACCAACAACTGAAGAATTATCCCAGCAACTGCCAGCCAGTAAACATTTTTCAGGTAACTCCTTAAGCGTCTTTCACACGGACGACTATCTTCTGTCAGTCGACTACTCGTGGCAAGTGAGTGTACTGCAGCGTCCCTAGCGTGTTGTCTCTCGCTAGTTGTCGTTTATAGTTTACACGTCGGCGTTGAAGTTCAGTGTGTCGTGAGAGCTGTCTGATGTGCAATATGACCTTCCAACAGTGAAAATGGGGTTTTTAGGGACTGTCATCGCCGCGCGGGATTAGACGAGCGGTCTAGGCCGCTGCAGTCATAGACAGTGCGGCTGGTCCCGGCAAAGGTTCGAGGCCTCCCTCGAGCATGGGTGTGTGTGTTTGTCCTTACGTTAATTTAGGTTAAGTAGTGTGTAAGCTTAGGGACTGATGACCTTAGCAGTTAAGTCCCTTAAGATTTCACACACATTTGAACATTTTTTTTTTTTTTTGGACTGTCGTCCTGACAGAAAGTCGAATTATTGTAACAGAATTAAGGAACTTGCAATGAAAATGGATATATCAACGGCTAAAGCAAAATTTACAGTGTAGTTTCTTAAGGAAACTGAAACACTGGGAAAGAGTCGTGTAAACATTTCAAACCAATAACATTCATTCGCTCAAGAATGCATATACAAAAACATAGGGAACAATATACAGAAGGCAAAGAACAGCTTCTTTTTGTGCCTTCCATTCTTTCAAACTACCTAATAGTATCGACATTTATTTCTCTCGTTCAATAGATCTTATTTTTTTCACTGTAGGAACAATATTCCTTAAAAAAACATTTGTCTGTTTACGTCCATGTTATTTTCTTATTAATGAGATCAGTGCACTGAACAATTTTATATAAGTTTTAGTCTTTGCGTTACTCTATTATAGCTTTCGTTCTTTCCGCACACGTTATGATGTTGTATTTTTTACATCCTTGTCCGCGTAGCACAAATAGATGCTCTTCAGTCGGTTCCCGTAATTTGTGTGTGGTACATATTTTATGATGAGACCTGTTTATTGCGAGTCGTTACATGTCTGTGACTCCTATATTCTCTGCAACTATCATCGAGCATGGTTGGTATGTTGTAGGACTCAAGATCTGTCCACTTGTTCTTCAGGTCTATAATGTTAATCAGTTCGTGGTATGGTTCTGTGTAAGGTTGTCGTTGTTGTAATATGATGCGTTCTGTGAAATAAGTATGTTTCATGGGTTCATATGAGAGTCGGGATGAAGCTATTTTTGCCATCCCTTCTTATTTACGCACAGTATTGACTTCTTATTTGTCCAGGTACTGTAAGACTTAAATACGTCTCGGCTTACACGTAATTAGTCTTTCTTGTGGGAGAACAGTGGCAGGACAAATACCAAGTCGTTACCTTACACTGTGGCACGATAAAGGCGCACAGTACGAGCAGCTGATATCCACCAGGAAGTCTGTCGTGTAAAACGAGCTTTAGGCATTCGTTATAGCCGTACAACAGTAACAGACAGTCGTCTTCAATTCATCTCCATAAGTATGCATAGGAGTTTCTTTAATGATTTTACATAGCCGTACGTATTGGCAGCTGGATGTGCGTGTGGATTGATGTTTCTTGCTATGTCCAGAAGTAAGCAGCTTCATGAACTGTTTTCAGTACAGTGTCCAAGAAGTTTGAGTCTATCTACATTGCATGCTGTATTGAAAACACAGTCCATGCGTGGTTGTCTCAATACTTGGACCACTCTAGGTGATATTTTTATTTACTACTGACTTACGAGTATTTTTCAACTTAAGGTTTCTTTTTTATTTCAATCAAACAGCTTCCAGACCCATCAAAGGTTGAGAATAATTAATTTTTTATTAACTACCGGTTTGAATCATCAGATCTTCTCCAGGTATGCTGTACAGAAACGGAGAGGAGGGTGAGCTATGGCGTAATCGTCTAGGGCGAACATGGTTACAAAAACTGATGTAACATAAGAGAATATACTAAAAGGAATATATAAATATTATTCACCCGGCCCTGTATGTAAACGTTCTTATCGTAAAAAAATAAAATTTCACAAAACTGCAAGGAAAATGGCAAAAATGATACGGAAGAATCCTAAGGAACTGTTACTCGTATTTACTCTTGAAGGGATTCGCTCACAGAAGACCTTCTTGAATGTTGCTCGTCAGTTCGGGACCCTGGCCAGGTAGAATTAATGTAGGAGACAATAAAGATCTGTATGCATGATCCGCTAACGGTATGCTCTTTAAACGGAGATCTACAAGTTTTGCATCACTGAGAGACTGACTGCTAAAATAGCGAGAATGTAACTTCCAAACAGAGTAACATGTAACGCGCTCCTTCGTATGAAGCATAATGGTATAATCGGATAAAACATAGCTGATGCGGAATATATTCATTGCTTACTCTTTTTACGAGTAACTTGCACCATAGAAATAACTGCAGACACGGTTTCACAGTTATTACTGTTAACGTTACAATCCACAAACATACATAAAATTGTTTCCTACTTTTATAAATAACTCATATAAAATATTCTTTTTGTTCAGCATATAATTTAATAATATCTTAAAATTTAAAATTTTCAAAACCTGTTGTTGAAGTCAATAATATTCTTTCGTAATGCATATTCTCGTCACATACACAAGCATCAGCTGTAACTTAAAAGCTATACTCAGTTTAAGCATTTTCAGTTTCCTCTGTTGCTTCTCCCAAAACTCTGAACAGAAACACCTATTACAAGTAATACTGTCATGTAAATGTGGCAGAGCTGTCTCGCTGATAATAAGAAAGTCGTCGGCGGTGTATTTACTTGCAATTTATCAAAGACTATACACGATTTATGTGACATTTCAATTAGAGTAACGAATGAATTACTTGGTACAGTCTGCGAAACAGCAAATAAATCAGCCTTCGAGATTTCAATTTTAGATAACTTCAGAGAAAATAAACAAGTTGCTCTAATATCGAGGTCTCCATGTCTTACTAAACGTCTTGACCAGAACGAAGAAAAGGAGTTTCATTACAGAACGACATGATAAATAATGTGGTGGAAACAAACATTTACAAATCTTTGGCACTCGTGCATGTTACAACTAGGCGGATGACCAATACTACACGAAGTCGTGATTTTTGACTCTCGTACGAGAAGACTTCATACCACCGCTGCTGCCAGTAATTGGTGAGTAACAACTTATTTAGGTAATGTGTTCCAGGGTGGTGAGCCAATATTGCAGATGTATTTCGTTGCTCAATATTTTGACGGGTAGACTATCATTTCTAACACTTCATGCGAAGAGTAACAGACAGAACTAATGTGAACCAGGCTGGACTTCTGGATTACCATGGTCGTTCCATTATAAATCGTCCCTAACGCTAGTCTTTAAATCTATCACGGACACGTGACTATATTCAGTAATTCACCGCCAGTCATGTAACGGAATAATAGAACGTTCTTCCTACCATCTGTCTGCAATGTACTACACATACTTGCGCTGATAGTCAATTGCCAGTCCTTGAACTAATTGTAGCACCCTCTGCAAGGAATTCTTGAATTTCTACATAAATTTCTGGCGTTGCAACTTTTTTATACGCAAGTGCTTTGTTCCCGCGAGTCGCGGTATTCAGTGGTAGCCTCAGAGAGTGTCACGTAACGGCGCGTCCACACAAATAGTACGGACACTCACCTCCTACGTAAATGTCGTTGATGCCAGGAACTATCTTTTGCTTTCACACAAGGCATTCAAATAAGCTGTTCGTCCGTCAACAGTTACGTCTGCCACCACAGGGAGCACTGAAACCCGGAACTACTTCATACGTCCGCCAAATAGTTCACAGGACAACAATGACAGGCAGAGATTCCCAAAGAAACTTTAGCGTCTCCCTCTCCCACTCAGTCCCAAACTTACCATCCTACCAACTTTAAGTCCACCCTACCCATTCCACCTCATCAGGGATCCCCTTTTCCCCATCATCTTTTACCCTCACCAAACCTCCCCTCTACCTCCCAACATCACCCCTACGTCATCAATACTACGCAATATTCTCGTATTACCACCCCTACTCTCATCAACGACCAACATTTTTCCTACCCCAAAGCAGGTCCTTCCAGTTTTAGTGCCAGAGAAGCCTTCATTTTATCATCAGTGCTTTGCATCATGTTTTATATGTTTTTACATGTATTCTTATTTTCTTCCGTTTCTGCCTTTTATTATTACTGTTTTAGATAACTACGACGGAAGTCATATCCCTTGTATACAGGGTGTCACAAAAAGGTACGGCCAAACTTTCAGGAAACATTCCTCACACGCAAAGAAAGAAAATATGTTATCTGGACATGTGTCCGTAAACGCTTACTTTCCATGTTAGAGCTCATTTTATTACTTCTCTTCAAATCACATTAATCATGGAATGGAAACACACAGCAACAGAACGTACCAGCGTGATTTCAAACACTTTGTTACAGGAAATGTTCAAAATGTCTTCCGTTAGCGAGGATACATGCATCCACCCTCCGTCGCATGAAATCCCTGATGCGCTGATGCAGCCCTGGGGAATGGCGTATTGTATCACAGCCGTCCACAATACGAGCACGAAGAGTCTCTACATTTGGTACCGGGATTGCGGAGACAAGAGCTTTCAAATGCCCCCATAAATGAAAGTCAAGAGGGTTGAGGTCAGGAGAGCGTGGAGGCCATGGAATTGGTCCGCCTCTACCAATCCAACGGTCACCGAATCTGTTGTTGAGAGGCGTACGAACACTTCGACTGAAATGTGCAGAAGCTCCATCGTACATCAACCACATGTTGTGTCGTACTTGTAAAGGCACATGTTCTAGCAGCACAGGTAGAGTATCCCGTATGAAATCATGATAACGTGCTCCATTGAGCGTAGGTGGAAGAACATGGGGCCCATTCAAGATATCACCAACAATGCCTGCCCAAACGTTCACAGAATATCTGTGTTGATGACGTGATTGCACAATTGCGTGCGGATTCTCGTCAGCCCACACATGTTGATTGTGAAAATTTACAATTTGATCACGTTGGAATGAAGCCTCATCCGTAAAGAGAACATTTGCACTGAAATGAGGATTGACACATTGTTGGATGAACCATTCGCAGAAGTGTACCCGTGGAGGCCAATCAGCTGCTGATAATGCCTGCACACGCTCTACATGGTACGGAAACAACTGGTTCTCCCGTAGCACTCTCCGTACAGTGACATGGTCAACGTTACCTTGTACAGCAGCAGCTTCTCTGACGCTGACATTAGGGTTATCGTTAAATGCACGAAGAATTGCCTCGCCCATTGCAGGTTTCCTCGTCGTTCTAGGTCTTCCCCAGTTGCGAGTCATAGGCTGGACTGTTCCGTGCTCCATAAGACACCGATCAATTGCTTCGAACGTCTTCCTGTCGGGACACCTTCGTTCTGGAAATCTGTCTCGATACAGACGTACCACGCCACGGCTATTGCCCCGTGCTAATCCATACATCAAATGGGCATCTGCCAACTCCGCATTTGTAAACATTGCACTGACTGCAAAACCACGTTTTTGATGAACGCTAACCTGTTGATGGTACGTACTGACGTGCTTGATGCTAGTAATGTAGAGCAATGAGTCGCATGTCATCACAAGCACCGAAGTCAACATTACCTTCTTTCAATTGGGCCAACTGGCGGTGAATCGAGGAAGTACAGTACATACTGACGAAACTAAAATGAGCTCTAACATGGAAATTAAGCGTTTCCGGACACATGTCCACATAACATCTTTTCTTTATTTGTGTGTGAGGAATGTTTCCTGAAAGTTTGGTCGTACCTTTTTGTAACATCCTGTATACAGGGTGAAAATTTTTGAACTATATGAAATAAAATCGTCATAACTTTTGAACAGTTGGAGTTAGCACGTTGAAATTGCACGGTTTGCAGCGCGGCATGTAGTTAATTAGTATGCGCATGCATGGTTTGGTTTAGCGACGAAGCTCACTTTCATTTGGATGGGTTCGTCAATAAGCAAAATTGGTGCATTTGGGGCGCTAGGAATCCGCATTTCGCGATCGAGAGGTCTCTTCACCCTCAATGGGTGACTGTGTGGTGTGCAAATCTCCAGTCACGGAATAATCGGTGCAATATTCCTTGATGGTACGGTGACTACCGAACGGTATTTGAACGTTTTGGAAGATGATTTCGTCCTCATTATCCAAAGTGACCCTGGTTTCGATAAGATGTATTTAATGCAAGACGGAGCTCGACCCCATCGAAGCAGAAGTGTTATGTGCCCTGGAGGAGCACTATGGCAACCGAGTTCTGTCTCTGGGGTACCCAGAGGCCAGAAGCGTGGGCTTAGATTGCGCACCATATTCTCCGAACCTCAACACATGCGACTTCCTTTTTGTGGGGCTATATTAAACGCAAGATGTATAGCAATAACCCCAAAACCATTACTGAGCTGAAAACAGTCATTCAAGAGGTCATCGACAACATCGATGTTGCGACACTTCAGTGGGTCATGCAGAATTTCGCTAGTCGTCTGCGCCACATGATCACTAATAATAGCAGGCATATCGAACATGTCAAAATCTAAATCCCAAAATCTCTAGTGACGTTCAACTGTGTACCCAGCTGTAGTTTGTTACTAATTTACGTTTTTATTCAAATAGATCAATAACTGTCACTCTGTGAAAACATCCACATTATTCCACTTTTAAAAATTTTTCATTCATGCTAACTACTTCACCTTTCTGTTAGAGTTTTTCTTCTCAATTAGTTTTCTTGTCAATTGGCTGAAGGGCGGGTCCACTGTACTGCTGACTGCCCGTCTTCCCCCTCGCATATGGCGCAAAGGAGAATGGAATATAGTATGAAAGCTTTCACGACCGGATGACATATCTTCTGGTAAACCTTCCGGGATGTAAGGTCGTGGTCCATGAAACTCTTCAGCTCCTAACGTTTCGTCCAGAGCTGCGCTGGACATCTTCAGAAGGGTGTTTCTCCTCCGGTGAGTCTTGCCGAGTCGGCAAGACTCACCGGAGGAGAAACACCCCTCTGAAGATGTCCAGCGCAGCTCTGGACGAAACGTTAGGAGCTGAAGAGTTTCATGGACCACGACCTTACATCCCGGAAGGTTTACCAGAAGAGAATGGAATAACAATAAAAAAAATACAAGCCAAGCAGACGATTTAAGCGAGCGCACGCCTGCATCCAGTCAACTAGCACCGACATATCGCCCAGTTCCATCATTTATTCAGTTTACAGTTACCTACAAGCTATATACAGTGCCGACGTGTCTAGTCGTCGGACAGTTTACGGCGAGTGTCTTACATTATTCATTGTGATGGTCACGGTGCTAACCTATCCAGAGTCTGAATTTCAGTTCTCACCATATTGAAATTCAATTAGATTACATATTAAAAATCTATATGTTATGTTAGGTGAGGTGCAGAATTTTTCATCAATACTACGCCTTCACTGGAAGCCAAAATAAATTATTGTCATTCTTTCTCAACTATTGCCTAGTAAATTTGTTAGAGAGGTGCTATCTTGTGAAGAGTTTGTAGCTACAGTGAAAGCAGGCCTCTTTCATTTAGCTACGGATATCTGTGGCAGGGGGTGGGTTCCTGCTGCCTTTACGAGTAATACCTAGCTTAGGTGAATACAGTAAAGAGCATTGTCCCGAAAACCTTGTCATGTTCTCATGGAGCCTCCCGTAATACCAGTTGTTTACCTATAAGCGCACAAGTGAAATAATTACTAATCACCCCCTCGCCCCCCCCCCCAAGAGACTGCGCCCTTATATGGTGTAGCACCACATATATAACCTTGATAGGAAATCGGGCAAGCTTTAATCGTCGAAGAGCACTCACTACTATTTTTATCCCTTATAGCTAACAGATTTCTGGGGTGTTTACTACTATATTTCAAGAGCTGTCCCAAATAGTTGCCGGCCATTGTGGCCAAGCGGTTCTGGCCGCTTCAGTCTGGAACCGCACGACCACTACGGTCGGGCATGGATGCGTGTGTTGTCCTTAGGTTAGTTAGGTTTAAGTTCTAGGGGACTGATGACCTCACATGCTAAGTCCCATAGTGCTCAGAGCCATTTGAACCATTTTGAACCCAAATAGTTCCAGACTTTTTTGTGGGATTAAGATCGGATAATAAAACGGGTCCGTCGCGGCACAGTAGGGAGCTCGGGTATTTAGCAAACCAGGCTACTTGGAGCCCATTTACAGACATTCGTCGATTTCATGTTCCAAAACAAAGACAGAATTTTTATGGATGTCAGTGCTCCTTTCCGTGGACCACAGTTATTCACGATTGGTTTGACGATCATTCCGGACAATTCGAGCGAATGACCTGGCTACGCAGATGGGCCGACATGAACCTCATCTAACATTTATGAGACATTATAGACAGGTCATTTCGTGCACAAAATCCTGCACCGGCAACATTTTCGCAATTATGGACGGCTATAGATGCATCGTGGCTCAATATGTCTCCAGGGGACTCCCAACGACTTGTTGAAACTATGCCACGTTGAGTTGCTGCACTACACTGGGCAAAAAAAGGTCCGACGCGACGTCAAGAGGTAACCCGTGACCTTTTTCACATCAGTGTACGCTGCGAGGAACGAGAAACCATATGTCCATTTCATGGAGATCCCTTCGCAACTTTTGCTCTGAAACTAGTCGAGATGGCCCTCCATTCACTAACAGCAGTGCAACTGATTGCTGTGTCTACCTTATCTGACGACCAGATCTAACACATTCGGTAACAGAGACTACACAGAGCGACTGCTTCACGAGACTCTTTGTTGAGACACCGAGGCGCAACATTCCGGCGCCGTGTGGCGCCTGCGGCTCGGCTGGACTAACGGGCGCCCTCGACCGAGGCGTCGGCAAGCAGCGCGACGCCGCAGCGTCCCACCCCTCCACGGGCCACGGCGGGCCTCCATTTTCATTTGCCGCCTCATTGCACCGATTACCGGCAGGCACGCCCGCCTTGGCAGGCGCAACCTGCTGCCGCCTCACCACCTCTCGCTCATCTATTTCCCTCTCACCTCCCGTATTACCCTTCTGGTGTTGCACCTTGAGGACACCGGGAGACAGACGACTTGCTGGTTCGTCCTTTCTTGTAGTTTCAGAATTTCATCATTTGCAGTTGTGGCTAATCTGCCTCCTATCCCATCATGGCAATCGTTATAAGTTGGACTAGCATCCCGCCCCAGCACGGGTATCACTACCTACGGCAAGAAAACATGTCTGCCAGAGCAATAATAAACACCAATTGTCCTCATCAGTCATATTCGTGAAACCCATATCAAAATCCCTACAGCAGCTCCTGACATTAGTGTAAACATGCAGCCATAAATACCTGGCAGGGAAATGTGATTTAGTAATACCTACAGATGAAAGTTAGTGAATCCGTCAACGCTACAATCCGATTTCATTGCAAGTCAGCAATGTCAGCTCTAGAGGTTAGTCATTCATGAAGGGACGGTTGTAAACAAATGGTTCACCAAAGTGTACAGAAGGACTTAAGAGCAACTTCTAAGGATCATATACACTGTTGCCTTCAGGTCAGTCTTGTTTCTGGATCCATCTTGTTCACTTGGTCTCGTTCTTTCGGTCCCGTTCACTTGATCCCGTTCGCTCTGTTCGGTTCGTTCGGCGCTCCTTGCTCGGTCCCGTAAGCTCGGTCTCATTTGCTCGGTCCCATTTTCTTGGCCTCATCTGCCCGGTCTCATTAGCTGAGTATCTTTTAGTTGGTATCTTTCAGTCAGTCTCATTCTTGTGCTGATGGTCACTAGTTCTTCCTTTCAATTCCGCTGTTCCTCATTTCTGCTTTAGTCAGTACCACCTTTCTTCATTCAGTATCGAGTTGTGATTACTTTCGTTCATTGCATTTGCCTACCCCTGTTCATTTTGAAACCATTCTCGAAATCTCGAACCATCCATCTTTGCATACACCTTTCAGCACTCCCAAACAGTAATTTATAACATCATTACAATTAAATGTTAAGTAATACTGATTCACGAATAATGTACACTTCGTCTTTTTTCAAATAATATTTATCAATTGCATTGTTTAAGTATATATATATATATATATATATATATATATATATATATGTGTGTGTGTGTGTGTGTGTGTTTGTGTGTGTGTGTGTGTGTGTGTGTGTGTGTGTGTGTGTGTGTGTTCTAAGAGTTTTGCTTTTCTTAAAATGTAGTGAAATCAATGTATTAAAGCAGTTCCCTGCACCAGTTTTCACTTTCCATCGTCTGAGACTCATCTTGCAATGCTTTGAAGGGAATAAAGGCCAGATTACTTAGAATCGATTGTAACTGCAGATTTCGTAGCTGAAGTCACCAACTTCTTCAATTCAAATTTCACAAATTTCTCATCCCTCTCGAGTTTGCTATGTATACGATATTCATCCAAAAATTTGAATTTTTAAAACGAAATGTTTCCAGTTTCGTAGCCTTTACACACTATCTCGGATCATTGTTGCGTTGACAGTGTTTTAAATGTCCCGAAGAAATATTTCATATCGGTTCTGCCTGATTTGAAATCTTCAGAAGTTTTGTTGTAACAGGGATTGTGCGTCAAACGCTATACACCTCAGTTTTACGTCCTTCTTTTCTCTTTTTCCTTACATGAATGTTCATCTCGTCTCCAGTCTTACGTTACACACAAACTCCTTACTCATCTTAATGCAACTCTGAAACTTGTCCGCAGTGCAGATGTACTGCTATTGTCATTCTGGAAAACTGAAAACAGTACGTTGTACACTAAAGTAGATAGGAATGTAGCACAAGAAACGAAGAGTCCAAAGGATATCAATTATTATGACTTACATTACAAACCTGTTGATATACCTCATCCATTTTCTTAAGCGCATGTAATTTGGATTGCGTTCTTCACTGTTCACTACACTACACTCTTCTCTATGAAACGAGATATTCTCTCTTTCAGACAGTAAACACTGTGAGTTTTCACCTACTGTTGTGAAAAAGAATTGCAGTTCGCAGTCGTACTAAAATGAATGAGAACACAACTCTCCCGGCCTTTGCTTTTTTGCAATACTCGCCATTTCTATTTACGGCCGGCCGGTGTGGCCGTGCGGTTCTAGGCGCTTCAGTCTGGAACAGCGTGACCGCTACGGTTGCAGGTTCGAATCCTGCCTCGGGCATGGATGTGTGTGATATCCTTAGGTTAGTTAGGTTTAAGTAGTTCTAAGTTCTAGGGGACTGATGACCACAGATGTTAAGTCCCATAGTGCTCAGAGCCATTTGAACCATTTCTAATTGCGTATGACGTAAGGCTACTGTCGCCAGAGGGGCGACTGTAGCCCCAGAGGGGTGTCCTTCTGGTACCGCGTAAATAAGGAAGCGGAACCGTCTCCAGTCTTTTGGTATACGCCACAGATGTCACTGTTGTGCTTTGCCCGCTGGCTAAGATGTGCGAACCTGTGACGCACTTCTGCACATTTGCACTGCATGCAGCATTTCGCTGTGAAGAAGACATCATCCGATAGTACGCTGACCGATCCGTCTCTAGGACGACGCCGAGACAGGAGCGGCCTCTAGGCGAAGAGAACATAAGCACCGCGCCGCCTGACCACGGCCGTCCTACGAGCTGTAAAGCAGCGATTTAGGAACTGTATTACTTCGCTTGTATTAGGAGTTGTGTATACTGAAGAGATTTTCTTATTTTTCCTGTCGCCCATTGCTTGCGACACACCATTGTGAATACTCAAAGTTAAGTATTGTCATTTATCTTACTGTAATAATAATATATTAATAGGATTTGCTTGAATTGTTGTCTAGCGGTCACAGAAAGCAGGTTTCCTAGGCACCCCATATTGGACAAGTAGGCAAGACAACAATTTCACTTTACCGAAGAAATTCCTCATCTACGTCAGATACTAAGATGCTACAAAAATTATTTCTTACATTTCCATCTAAAAAAAAGAAAAAAAAGAACTACGACCCAACAACACGAAATACTCTTGATGCTGATAAAAGAAAATGAACGACATGAAGACATGAAGAGAGGTTAAGTACCTAACTTCCCTGTGGACTATCACTTTTAGTGTTTAGACATTACATCTGCGCTCTCGTATGGACTGAAAGCTTGTAATCAATCCACAGTGGAATTTAAATATGAAAAAAAGGAATGCAGACATTAACAAACTGATCACTTCATTAACTGATTGATTACTTTTGTTTCTATTTTTTCCTTATTTTCTTACAGATTTGAAACCATTCCCTATAAGAACAATGAACGGTACTTTTATCATTGTTGAGATGCGTTTTATATCTATAGTGCCACGTAAGACTGTCCAGAAATGCGAACCAATTTTAAAAAAAATTCTCCTGTCATCGCTAAAACACTCATCTTTCACCATCAATATCAGTATGATTTCAAGCATGCGAGAAAGCTGAATTCTAAATGGTATTGTCAATATTTACGTGTTGTTTCAAATGTCTAATTGTAATGTTGTAATAGGGATCACGCCCCTCAATATTTCAATAATTCCATAGCGTGCTGTAATAGCGCTCTCCGTGAGTGCACTTAAGTCACTGGATCCCATTTTGCTGTAAGCAGAAAATGTAGTTTGCTAATAAAACTACGCTGCTTTCACGAGTAACACAATTGTGGTGCTACCAAAGCTATGATGCGGTGACGTAGGAAGTTCGACGAAAGCTTGAATCATCCCAGCTTATTTAATATGAATTAAGCCCTCTAACTAGATACTCGATTGCATCTTGCACATAGCCTAACTACAAAGGTACGATACATTTAATTACGTGGACACTAATTTCACTTTTGTCATAATATTGCTTAGAGATTACAGCATGTTTACACAAAATCGCTTCGATACTGAATATGTCACAGAGTTGTAGTTACTGAAATTTACAGAGCTCATCGTTCTGCCAGCAACAAAAAAAGTTAATACTGAAATTAGTACATTTCTATCGCAACGGCAGTCTTCAGTATTTAGCAGAAAATGGAAAAAAGAATCAATCGCTGTTTTTATCACATAAATAGGCCTCGCTAGAAGTCAGAGGATACCCAATCTAATACGTAAGCTTTACGTTTCAATAATAGCTACTTTCAAGTCCTTATCGGTAAACTGATAAAAAACGACTGTTTTTGTTTTGCGACACTCAACACACCGCTCTGTTTGCCAGTTTATTCTTTGAAACAGTGGAACTACATCTTACCCACAGCAAGAAAATCATCGCGTAGAAACAGCTGCATCCTTTTTAAAGCAGTCCATAAATCTCGGTAAAATTCTGTGCTGAGATTTGTACTCCCATTTACTGGCGTTTCGTTGTCGCATGCGGATGATACCTTCAGCTGTAAAACGCTAGAGGGTCCTCGACTTTATAGAGCATTACGAGCTGTTGAAATGGCTCCCACTATTCATCATGTGACACCAAATGCTTATGACAATCTCATTTTCGATTACAAAGAATCGATCGTAAGAATTACTTTCTTTGTGCTATAATAATTCTTGCTTTAATTCAGATCCATCCTCCTTCGTTACAATTAGGATGGTGTTCATGTGTATGAACTTTACCTTCAATACAAGTGTGCATGACAGTGCATTGTCTTGGCTAAAACGCAAGACTCACGGAATTTTATTTCGCGATATCCACAAAGCAAAGCAGTTTTCTCTGTGGCCCACTTACCAATTTGTGCAGAGAGACAGCTTCGCTACACGAGTATAAACTGGAAGGCGAGAGTAACTGATAAACCATAATAGACGCCTGTTCAGAAAAAAAACAGAACACCTTGAACGATTAGTGATAGGACGTACATATTCTCAGGACGAGTACGTTAATAGGCTCTGTAGAAACGATTAGTATTTGAACCATATCGGCCGGCGGGTTCCAGGTCAACATCGATTTCTCGGCGCAATACCACCTGCCGGTAAAATGTGGCTGCATGTCTCTCAGTTGCTGTAAACCGAAGGTAAGGGGTCAGTGTGACTTGAGCAAGTGTACAGGATGCCTCGCAGACGTATGCGCAAACCGTGCCGTCAAACCAGTGAGTTTGAAAGAGGGCGCATTATTCGCATGGGAGAATGTGATGCAACCATCCGGGAAACTGCTCCTCGTGCGGGGCGAAGTGTTTAGGCAGTGCAGCGGGTGTGTTCAGAATGGTTCACGGAAGGCCGTAGAATACGACGAGATGCGTCATGTAGCACCACCCAGACCACATCCCTGAGAAGATCGACACATCATCCGAATGGCATTGCAGATCAGACCTGCGTCCTCCTCGGCTCTGGCGCAATAGTGTGACGTATCGCACAGATGCATATATGGCTACCCACTGATTTTTGTGATTTCTGAACCATCCCCATTGCACGCAAACGTCACACTATAGTGGAATGATCACAGTTCATGGATCATTGGATAAGACCTTCATCACACTGCGAAAGTCTTCCTGAACGTGAGAGATTCACTAATGTCAAAACGATTCTCCTTGAAACGAGAAATCCATTTTCCCGCAGTGCTCTGTCCAGTGGCATTATCCACATACACGGCGCAAATGTTAGTGGCCTCTGCTGCTCCCAACCCTCTATTAAATTCAAACATAAGAATGTGTCGGAAATATTCCCATGTCTCCACTAGGCACTACATTTTCTAACGTCCACAGCTCCCCTTACTATCTCCAAATGATACTATGTGAACTCAAATTGCAGTAATGAACTACAAGTAAAAAATGACAATCGATAAATATAGCGATAGCAACTGGTATACCAACATTCAAAACAAAAATGCTATGAACTTATAAACCAACCTAATATATTCATATTGCAATCGCGCTAAGTGCCATATACGCAGCAGCAACGCCCCCAAACAGAAACTTTTTGTTTGCTGCCCATATGTAACTCAGAGGCCCACCACTTGAAAGCTATCTGTTTAAATTTATTTTAGTGAAAGTAGATCTGTAATGTTGATTGTGTTTTTGATGTCAAATTGTCTATTTGTCTGTGGGCTTTCCTTCTTTGAATGTTACGCAGACCTTAAAGCGGATAGCTTTTGGAACGCTTGCTGTTAGTGACAAGATTCAACTGCGACAATGCAGAGAGAAATCTAAATACGAGAAAATGAGGGTTGTTTTGGAAATCAGCCTTTTGGAAACACAATTAGTTTATTTTTATATTTAATCAGACATGTTTCGACACCAATGTGTCATCTTCTGTGGGTCAATTTCATTTCTGTAAAGTACATTATTACATTTTTAATAATTTAACTACTGTAGGCCTAAAAAATAAAATATTTGCTTCGTTTGGTTTAGATACTCACCTTAAAATTACATCGCTAACTGAACTGTATTATTACACATCGATTTTATTGCTCGTTATCGTCTTTTTTTTCAGCACGTCATCTGCAAACCAGCCATGAAGAAAACTCTGTACTTACATTTTTCGTCCTGTGTCGTGTCCCCGGGTGGTGTCTCAATCAACTGCTATTTAGTGCATTGTTTTCACTCAGTTTTTCTCAGATTTCCGCTAACTACTTCACCTCACATGCACTTGCACAAAATGTGGCAAAATGTGATCCGAGCAGACACTTTTGACAACACATCCAGGACTACAGACAACACGAGCCGTGCCGGCCTGAGTGGCCGAGCTGTTCTAGGCGCTTCAATCTGGAACCGCGCGACCGCTACGGTCGCAGGTTCGAATCCTGCCTCGGGCATGGATGTGTGTGACGTCCTTAGGTTAGTGAAGTTTAAGTAGTTTTAAGTTCTAGGGGACTGACAACCTGAGATGTGAAGTCCCATAGTGCTCAGAGCCATGTGTGTGAACACGAGCCGTGTACCTCCTTCCTGGTGGAACGACAGGAACTGATCGGCTGTCGGACCCCGGCCGTCTAATAGGCGCTGCTCATGCATGGTTGATTACATTTTTGGGCTGGTTTAGGGACATCTCTGAAAAAAGGGACTATGTATGTGATATAGTATCCACAGTCAACGTCTATCTTGAGGAGTTCTGGGAACCAGGGTGATGCAAAACTATTTTCATGTGTGTACGTCTGCCTACACATAATAAGACGAATAATACATTACTACTTGTGTACAGTATCCTCGGAATGAAAGCTCTTTGAGCCTTCTCCTCCCAAGGGACGTTACCTTATGTACATATACTATTTGCTTTTGTCCTGATCCCAAATTTTAAACTATATATATATATATATATATATATATATATATATATAAATAATCAAATGGGTGCCGCTCCTGCAAGGTTGATTACATCTTTGGGCGGGTTTAGTGACATCTCTGAACAAAGGCAGTGGGAGACCGTGGAGTCTAACCATAGGCTCACCAGATATATATATATATATATATATATATGCAGTAGGAGACCGTGGAGGCTCATCGGATTCGTTTCTCTGGATATATATATATATATATATATATATAGAGAGAGAGAGAGAGAGAGAGAGAGAGAGAGACACGGAAACGAATCTGGTGAGCCGATGGTTAGACTCTACGGTCTCCCACTGCCGATTTCGGGACGGAACTATACCTTGGACCGTCGACTACAGCCCATGACAGAAAATTCATAAAGAACGAAAATGTCGCCCATAATAGCGTGCAGTGTATGATGAGTTCTGCAATTGTTCTTACGAGAAATGTACGTGGCCCTCACCTGCCGGAGCCAACCAGACTTTCAGAGAGGGTGAGGAGCGGCGGCCGGGAAGCAGAGCGATGTCTTCGGCGACGTCCAAATGCCGACCAGAGCCAGCCGCGCTGCAGCGAACCGCAGCCGCCGGCTGGCCCGCTCATCGCCAAGTCCAGAGCAACCCCGCCCTGCGGACCGCGGCGAGTTCAATCTGCTCACTCCGATGGAAACACCCTCCCTCTCCCATCTCTCCCCCTCTTCAACACACACACACACACACACACGCACACCTACTGGCTGCACGCATCCGCGCTGGCCCACGCCCCAGTGCAGCGTTTATCTGTGCGGAAATATCGGGAAAACCGCTTTCCCCCCCCCCCCCCGGCCGCCGTCCACCGTCGTTGCTCCTCCGTTCGACCACCCCTTCGCCGAACCCCACCCCCTCCATGCCGACGCAGATCCCGGCTGGCCGTATCGCTGCCGCGATGGCCTCGCCACCATCGTACGTCACCATGGAAACGGCTTTCCAAGTTGGAAAACGCCTGAAAGCTGTTTGCATCCTTAAAAGGGCGCACGCACGGCCCTGAGAGCTCGCAGCGCGAGGACAATAAAAGTGCTCGTCGCCGAGTTGCCACGACACGCCGGCACTCCGCCTGCCAGAACTTCCACCCGTAAACGAAGCTTCACACTCCCCACTAGTACCGCACTTACCATCGGCTCAGCTGCTTGCTAGGAGAACACCCGGCGTTAGCTTCGTCTTGCCTCGGTGACGAGGTGTGTTGACCATATTTTGGGATGAGCCAGACCATATCCCGCCTTGCAATAGCGCTGAGACAAGTGAACTATACACGTTCCTTTGCTACAAAAGGGAGACAACTCATAAATTTTCATATTTGAGTTGTTACTATGACGAAGTGGCATGTAAGCAAATACGAGGTCCAGCACCAAAAATTTGATTTAGAGATAAACTTGCAAACAAAATTACAATAGGAGAACAGGAAATCAAAATTGTTGATAAATTTAAATATTTAGGTGAAATAATTACATAAAATCTAAATGAGAGGTCATCATGGGAGAATAGAATAAAAAAACTGAACTACGCAAATTACATTACCAAAACTAAATACAACAAAAAAGCCTATCTATAGATGCAAAATTAAAACACTATAAAACAGTTACACAACCAGAAATAACGTATGCGGCTGAAACTATCTTCAAAACAACTAATACAGCAGAAATTGACAGAATACTAAAAATAGAAAGAAGAATAATTAAAACTCGTATAAATAAACAGTATAAAATAAATGGACATTGGAGAACAGCATCAAATGAAACAGTATATAACAAAATAGAACCAGACATGAGCACGATCGGGAAGAAACGCATCTCATTCATTGGGCATCTGAGGAGAACTCCAGAGAAAAGAATTAGTAAAAAAATAATCCAAAAATTGTGGAATAGCAAGAGCGACATTAAATAGATCACAGAAATTAAGGAAGATGTAAAATAACTCCAAATTACAGTAGATGACCTAAAAAACAAGACAGAAAAAACCAGAATACTGCAAGGCCCGCAAACCAGACTACAAATGAAAATCAATAAAAGGAGTACAGGAAGAGTGGTCTCAGATGAAGAAAGAAAGAAAATATCTGAAAGAATGAAGAAATATTGGGCAGACAGAAGAGCAAAACACCTTTCATATAAGAATAGACTCTAATAATTATATTACCTAAATACCATATTGAGTTATTGTTGAGCCAAATCGTATCCCTGTGTAACTTGTTTACAACTTTGTATTTTTGACTAGAGTGGTCCAATGAAGGCCATAAAATAAATAATAATAATAATAATAATAATAAATAATAACAACGAAATATGTATAGCACCTACATAAAAGCAGTATAGAAGTTGGGGACCACGACACAAATAGGAAAATTATATAGGTTTCTTGTCATATATACTATGTGATCAAAAGTATCGGGACACCCCCAAAACTATACGTTTTTCATGTTAGGTGAATTGTGCTGCCACCTACTGACAGGTATTCCATACCAGCGACCTCATTAGTCATTAGACATTGTGAGAGAGCAGAATGGGGCGCTCCGCGGAACTCACGGACTTCGAACGTAGTCAGGTGATTGTGTGTCAGTTGTGTCGTACGTATGTACGCGAGATTACCACACGCCTAAAAATCCCTAGGTCCAATGTTTTCCGAAGTGATAGTGAAGTGGAAACGTGAAGGGACACATACAGCACAAAAACGTACAGGCCGATTTCGTCTGTTGACTGACAGAGACCGCCGACAATTGAAGAGGGTAGTAATCTGTAATAGGCAAGCATCTATCCAGACCATCTCAGAGGAATTCCAAACTGCATCAGGACCCCTGCAAGTAATATGTCAGTTAAGTGGGAGGTGAGAATACTTGGATATCGTGGTCAAGCGGCTGCTCATAAGCCACACATCACGCCGATAAATGCCAAACGACGCATCGCTTCGTGTAAAGAGCGTAATCATTGAACCGTTGAACAGTGGAAAACCATTGCATGGAGTGACGAGTCACAGTACACAATGTGACGATCCGATGGCAGGGAGTGTGTATGGCTAATGCCCGGTGAACGTCATTTACCAGCGTGTGTAGTGTCAACAGTAAAATTCGGAGCTGTACTATTATGGTGTGGTCGTGTTTTTCATGGATGGGGCTTGCACCCCTTGTTATTTTGCGTGGCACTGTTACAGTACAGGTGTACATTAATGTTTTAAGCACCTTCCTGTTTCCACTGTTGAAGAGCAATTCGGGGATGGCGATTGCATCTTTCACCAGAATCGAGCTCCTGTTCATTATGCACGGCCTGTGGCGGTGTGGTTACACGGCAGCAACATCCCTTTAATGGACTGGCCTGCACAAAGTGCTGACCTGAATTCTATAGAACACCTTTGGGATGTTTTGGAACGCCAACTTCGTGCCAGGCCTCTCTGACCGACATCGATACCTCTCCTCAGTGCAGCACTCCGTGAAGAATGGGCTGCCATTCCCCAAGTAACCTTCCAGCACCTGACTGAACGTATGCGTGCGAGAGTGGAAGCTGTCATCTAGGCTAAGGGTGGGCTAGCACCATACTGAATTCGAGCATTACCGACGGAGGGCGCCACGAACGTGTAAGTCATTTTCAGCCAGATGTCCGGATACATTTGATCACATAGTGGATGTGTCTTCGTTAAAAGTGAGTAGGTTTCAGAACAAATGATACAAAATTTGGAGAAAATAAAACGTTCTGTATGCCATGGTTTTAACATGAATGATACAAGTGCCATCATACCCATCTTCACTCATTTCACAAGGTCCTTGTAAAACCACTTTTCTCCTCTTTTACAAGTGGGATCATTTTAGTTAAGTCCTTTCTCTTTTTTTCAGAGAACCTTGGTTCATCGTATAGTGCCTCCAGTTGCACCAGTCGGAGATCATATAGGTTCACGTTTCTCTTCAAGGTTTAATGTTCATTGAACTCTTCAACTGCATTGAGAGTTAACCGAACTTACAGTAGCCCTAGCTGTTCAGCAGTCTGACCCACTACGCTTTTGAATATGCAGACTGGTGAAGTTGATACATTCTTCAGAATCTAACTTACAGTCGTAAAAATCTGTTTCTTGCTGTTGTGTGCGTAGTGAGACGTCTAAATCCTTCAGAAGTTCGAACACAGACAGCCTTGTTGGTTTCTCGGGTTGAGCATTATCTTCACTTTTCTTCGTCCTTTTTGTTTCACCTTCCCTTTCCTTGCAAACAAACCGCAGTTCTACTTCAATTGTCAACAGTTCACACAAGTGCACGAAAGACTAACGGAGAGTTGACATATGAGTCGTTGTATGAACAGCGATGTTAATCTTAGACACGAGTGCCATCTTGTGACAACTGTAAACTAGAAAAGATTCGTGGGAGTCATAATTGGTGCAGCCAAATGTAATGCACCCAGAGGGCTCAGGAAACAATACATCCCTTGCTGGGACGACACAATAGAAAACTGAAAACCCTAATACTGGTAAAATAATACTAGAGCAGCTTAATGAAGCAAGAAAGACTTGGGGATTATCAAGAAAACTTGGCACTGCAAACAACGTCGGCAATCAGCAACCGAAGATAATGCCATCAGGACTGGCACTACACACAAAATCAAGAGCTGGGAAGGTCCCTTAGACACAACCATGAAAGAAAAAGTAATGAACGAACTGAATGAAGTCAATAGGCACCTCCATGATAACACCACACTGTCAGACCCCTTTCCTGAAAAATATATAAATGAGGCCATCAAACATTGAAAATGAGAAACGCCGCAGGACTGTATGGCATATTCCCTGAATTTATAAAACACGAATGGGTACAGGGAAGATCTCGGCTGAAGCAGTTCTACAATGATACTCAAGACCGGAAGGGTGCCTCAACAGTTCAAGATCGCACACACATTAGCAATCCTCAGATCTGGAAAGCCAGTACATGACCCCTCAAGTTACCGGCCAATTGCACTGCTGAGTGTGTGCTTCAAACTACTGGAACGACTCATCCATAACAGAATACAAGGAATAATAAACAACATAGCCCCAAGATGGCAGGCTGGCTTCAGAAGCAAGCGGAACTCCTGTGAGCAGGTCCTAGCCTTGACATCCTACGTTGAGGCTGGATTACAAAAGAAACTAAAGACCTCAGTAGCCTTTGATGATCTGCCAGCGTCATATGACACTGCGTGGATAGATGAACTGCTTAAGTTAAAAAAGCATGTCTCAAGTAAGAAACTGTCGGAACACCTGCAACCCACAATAGAGAAAGATGCTTCAGTAGCTGATTTGTGTTTTTAATTATTATAAAAAAAAATCTCACGGGATAGATAAGGATGGTTTTCTTTATTAAGGATGATAGTATACAGTAACATCTCCTTGAACCTTAATATATTTAGTCAATGGCGGACGGAAGGCTATTTTTTCCAACGGATCGCCCTTAGTTAGAACTATAGGGCGATCCGCGAGCTCTAGCGGCGGCCGAACGAAACTCGTTCAAGGTCACCCGCCAATATGGCGGCGCACAGAGCCATATAGCCACAGCCATAAAGCGAGCTCGCCGATCACCCTATAGTTCTAACTAAGGGCGATCCGCTGGAAAAAATAGCCTTCCGGCCGCCATTGCGGTTTTGCAGCGCGCTACTTCCTGCCGCGCCCATCTTATCAGTGACTTACATCCGCTAGGCAGGCAGCTGCACGCTCATTTCACTCTAGGCAGCCGCACGGAGCACACAGCCATTCCGTACAGGAGGAGGAGATATACAAGAAGATCAAGAATGCCTGTTTACAAGACTGTTGATACGTTTTCATCAACTCCTAATAATGTACAAGAAGAAGAGCTACTTTCGGGCCCAATAACATTTGTTGGAGCCAAAATTAATTTTTCATGTACTACTACTGAAGTTGTTACTGGTAATGGTTGGTTAACTGTTGCCATAGTATGTGGTAGTGATAAACCTTTAGAAGGATTGGAGGCTTACTATGATAGAGATATTGTTGCTTATCGTACCTTCTCCATTGGAGTTAAGGGTGACAGGAATTATGGTACTGCTGTTGTATTGACTGATAAGCCATTTTCATTTTACACCAGGAACAGAAGACGTGTTAATGCTAATGAGAGGATTAATATATGGATCAAGATTGATGGTCCTTTGACTAAATATATTAAGGTTCAAGGAGATGTTACTGTATACTATCATCCTTAATAAAGAAAACCATCCTTATCTATCCCGTGAGATTCTTTTTTATAATAATTAAAAACACAAATCAGCTACTGAAGCATCTTTCTCTATTGTGGGTTGTAGGGGTTCCGACCCCTGGGGAGGTGGGTGGGTGTTCTATATGGCTGAAACTTATCGTGGCTTCAGAAGCAAGCGGAACTCCTGTGAGCAGGTCCTAGTCTTGACATCCTACGTTGAGGCTAGATTACAAAAGAAACTAAAGACATCAGTGGCCTTTGATGATCTGCCAGCGTCATACGACACTGCGTGGATAGATGAACTGCTTAAGTTATAAAAGCATGTCTCAAGTAAGAAACTGACGACACATGTGGTAAATATGTTAACCAACCGTTACTTCAAGGTTAGCGTTGGACAAAAACAGGCAAGTCATTTACCGTGAAAAATGGGCTCCCCCAAGGGTATGCCCTAGCACCCCTACTTTTCAACCTGTATACCAGTGAAATGCCAAACACTGCTAGCGAACAGTTTTGCAATGCCGACGACCTTGCCACAACCGTACAAACCAGCACACTTGAGGAAAGAGAAGCTATGTTATCTAGAGACTAAGAAACTCTCATCACGGGCAAAGCATGGAGACTCTAGATAAATGCAGCAAAGACAGAAGTCTGCGCATTCTGTCTAAACAACAGAATTGCAAATCAGCGCCGGCCGGGGTGGCCGAGCGGTTCTAGGTGCTACAGTCTGGAACCGCGCGACTGCTACGGCCGCAGGTTCGAATCCTGCCTCGGACATGGATGTGTGTGATGTCCTTAGTTTAGTTAGGTTTAAGTAGTTCTAAGTTCTAGGGGGCTGATGACCTTAGAAGTTAAGTCCCATAGTGCTCAGAGCCATTTTTTTTGCAAATCAGGAGTTGAATATGAGCTTCTGCCAACAAAATGTTAGACATAATTTCCAGCCTAAATACCTTGGTTTCACACTAGATCGGTCTCTGGCGTATAATAAACACTTGAAGAAAACAAGCCAAAAATTAAACATCGTAAAGAAACCAGCTGGTACGACATGGCGTGCCGACGCATCGACTCTGCGTACTACAGTACTTAACGCTGGTGTACCCAGTTGCCGAATACTGAGCTCCAGTGTGGCAACATAGCGCCCACACGAGGAAGCTGGACGTACACCTGAACGAGTCAATGACGATTATTACGGGCACATTAAAATCCACCCCGATCCCCTGGCTGCACACCATCAGCAACAGCCCAGCACCTGAATTACGACGCCAAGAAGCAATCAATCGAGAATGGAGGAAACTACACCACACCGACTACCCACAAGACCTCCCAATTCATACAGTCTTAAACAATCCTCCCCCAGACCGCTTAAAATCTCGCAATTCACTGTGGCATAATGGAAGGAACGATAAGAAGTTCAACATTAAAGAAGAATGGCGCAAGAGGTGGAATGCTGCAACAATAGCACATCAAGATGTCAAAGACCCAACTGCCAGCCTACCAGGATTTCATCTGCAGAGAAATGAGTGGACAAGGCTGAACAGAATAAGAACCGAACACGCCAGGTGCAACGCTATGGTGTACAAGTGGGGACTCCGAGATTCTCCAGCCTGTGATTGTCGGGCCCAAGAACAAACTGTTCAACATATTGTTAGAGACTGTCCTCAGAGGAAGTATCCTAGACCATATAGTGACTTTATTAATAGCACTCCCTCTGCTGTTTGTTGGCTTCAATCATTACCTATTGTACTATAGTTAAAGGTATCTGTCTTTTCTTTTACTTGCTGTTATATCACTTAAAGTCGTCATTAATATTAAGGTAATAATTTTCACAATTTGGAAATGTTTACGAAATTGTGCCATAAAGTAAAACTGAACTATATGTAAATACTTAACTAGATATACATGTAAAATTAAACTTTATGTACTTGTCAATGTTTGGTGTTGTTGCCATACGATAAATAAATAAAATTCTGCAGTGACTGTTGCAGTTGTGCCGGCCAGTGTGGCCGAGCGGTTCTAGGCGCTACAGTCTGGAACCACGCGACCCCAATGGTCGCAGGTTCGAATCCTGCCTCGGGCATGGATGTGTGTGGTGTCCTTAGGTTGGTTAGGTTTAAGTAGTTCTAAGTTCTAGGGGACTGATGACCTCAGCTGTTAAGTCCCATAGTGCTCAGACCCATTTGAACCATTTTGTTGCAGTTGTTGTCCTCTTATATTTCGTTACAGTCCTCTTCAGTGACCGTACGTCACGAACACTCAACGTACGCTTTCGTCCACCTTCTGACATAGCGACAATACCTCAACCTGCAGGCTTGGGTGTCATCTGCATGTATGTTCACGCATGCATTTCGTGAGGTGTTTCCATAAATCCTTTCAACCCCTGTACTGCCACCACCACCACTACTACTACTGCTACGTCACGGGATGGACCGAATCGCTAAAACATTCCATAACGCATTTCAATGGCGGTATCCAGACAGGCGCGATAATGGAGCTGCACCGTACGTCAGTCAAGGATTCTCGGTTAGGAAGTTTTTACGTTGATACTGGTAGAGAAAGACAGACGTCGTATGATAACAGTAGAAGTTAACCCACTTTTGCCACGCTGATCCAGTGTCCTCTTAATCTTTAGTTTATTGTACGCTTTGTTTCAGGACCACTCTTCGAAAGGTCCATGATAATTTTCCTGTGTGAGTTCTTCCAACAAAGAGGCAAAATATCTTCAACGTAAGAATCGGTTACGATTAAGAATAACGAGTCAAAGAACCCCTTTCATCCTGCATAAATAAGAACGTCAATTAGACGCTGTTGAACGAGGAAATTACAGTTGGCTCTTAGAAAGAAAAAAACATGTTCCGCAGTGACGTAGATATTTTCCCTAGCAAATAAATTTTGGTCGGCGTTTCAGTATTTTTGGACAACACTTTTCCCGTTACTTCACTTCTCAACTGTATGCCATACGAACCGAAAGGTGCCCTCTGTAAGACGTGAGCATCTTTCATAATTCGCACATCCGCGCGCCACGCGATAAGTCTCAGTGGTAAAACTGTACTTAGTGTGCAGAATTTTGAAATTCAAATTAGCAAAAAAAATTATTTTGTTCATGCAATAACTTCAAGCTTGGCACAGGTATGTTCAGTGATTTACTATTCTCCATCACTGCATTTACGTAACAAGAGATCTAATTTACATATCAACAGAAAAGCATTCAGATACGCATTCATACGCACTGCATTGTTAATCATGCATAAAAAAATAACACTGTAATTTTTGTAAAAATATATTGTGCAGCTAGTAAAATCCTGTGTCCTGACTATAACGGCTCTGAGTAGTAAATACTATCTGGTAAAATTGGTGAAGCGAAATGGAATAAACTTCAGTGCAAGTAGTATTGCTGAAGAAAGTTTGTCTTTACATTTCGTCGAAATAACTAATTTGGTTCACAAATAACTGTGTAGGCTTACCCCGCCACAATCGGTTACCACGAAACCTGATGAACCCAACAGTTTGTCAACGATTGAGGAGTAGACCCAGAAGACGGCCATTGTAACGGTAGTCGGAACTTTTTTTTTTACGTTATGACACGGTACTATATCCAGAAAAGTTTCATGTTAGTTTTGATTTATTATGATGGGAAAGAAATACTATTACAAGGAAAGAAATTCTGCTGTGATTTCCTCGAATTACTGACAGTCAAAAAGTTCAAAAAGAAATTCTTGAAAGCTGCACTTCACAGATTCTTTTGGTCGCCTCATTTTTGTAAACACATTGTTGAAGAGTTCAGTGACTGACCGACGTCATTCTCTCTCTCTCTCTCTATCTATCTATCTGTCTCTGTCTTCCTCTTTCAGCGTTACTGTGGTGATTTTATGTCAGATAATAGCGGTCAACATCGTCCTCCGTCATCTCAGTATATCGCCATCACATATACATTTGTCAAGCTTCATGTTATCTCCCGAGCACCAGAAATGTACATCGTATATCGAAAACCTACTTACTCGCTCAGTTCCTGCGTATGCAACACATAATCCACAGGACTGTCTTGTAGAAACTGTTACGCTCCTATATTACAGTTCGAAATTGAAATGCAGGGAGCCCTTGGTCTGTGACAATCGCTCTAAAGAAGCGGCACCCAGATATTCTATAAGGATATCATCATTTTCTCACTTCAAAAATTCCAGCTCGAGTACCAACTTTCGGATTCGCTCTGTTTCGAATTTATTTCTAGGAGAAAACCTCAAATTTTTTTAACGGTACACTTATTCTGTGTGCATCATTAGGCAGTTCGTGACAGCGGTTCCTCCGAAACCTGGAATAATCCGTAAAACCTTGAATTACTTCGTGAATTTTCAAGAACATATTTCCGCAGCGTTTGTTTATTTATTTAGTTTTTCTTGTTTCTGCCGAGTAATGTCGTTACAATAGCTCCATCTTTGTCAATGTAGAATGTAGTTCTTGACTTGCAGAAAAAACTTAAAAGAAAGATCATCAGAACCGTAAATTTCCATGACATGGCTCTTTTCATAAGTTTTTTTGTATTTATTATGTGTTAGTTCATAATAACCTATTGTGTTCCGGGTATACTAAATAAGGGTGCTGCCTTTCATTTACTGCTTCGTATTTGTACGTAAAACCGCAGCTGATAACTTCCGTCTGTTGGCGGGCTTTCAGTTAGTGGTAATGTCATTTTTAACTTGTGTTTCAATGACAGCCACCGAATTTTATGTGTGTTATACCACACATTTATGGTGTCTAGAATACGTACACAGTGCGGAAATGTGAGGGAACAGAGCTAATGATCGGTTAATAGGATTTCTTTGAAGAGTGAATTTATGCTTTTCTCATAAAATAATTATAAGTATCTAATATTTTGGAATGCAATATAAATAAATATTTTTATTATTTATTACCTAACCACAACTAACGTAAAATTTTGTAATTTTTTTTAGGTAAGAACCTACGGCTATGGAGAAGCTGTGTACGGTAGGACACATTTCGTATTTTATAGTCTTGACAGGTTAAGTAAGTTGTAGCTGAAGGCTTAGTGTAGGGAAACATCTCTAAACTAGAAATCAGTTTTGTCCAGTTTTTAAATTTTTTTCAGGCATCTAACAGACTTGATGCGGCCTAACACCATGATCCTCAACGTCAAAGATATATTTTGTATACCGATAATTAAACCTGGCCTATTATCCTCTTTTTCCAACGTCAGCTACAGTTACCAACAACAGTCTTATGACTTTGCATGTTTCCTCGAGGCATCAATTCTTTAATAAACACTTGGTTTTCTATTGACTTATTGCACGATGTGTTCTTTCCTTACTTGATCAATTACGTTGATCTTCAAGAACCCCTGTAAAATGGCATTTCAAGTCCTTAATATCGTTTCATTTATATCTTCATTAGTGTCCATGTTTCGAACTGGAAGAGACAGTTTTTCATGAACGTTCCTCTGATCTCAAGGCTTGTTTGGGATGTTATTAGATGTTTCCTTTTCTAGAATAGAACTCTACACCGTTATGAAATTTTTGTATTCATTATATGGCCGAACAAGAAACGTGGATTTGCGACTACAATCAGTTGGTAAAACTGGAGTCGGAAAAGGGTGTTTGAGAAACAAGAGTAAAACGCACACACGTTGTAGATAGCATGTAATTGTTACAGATAGATCATATTACCGGTGTAACTCCACATAACGTTTTTCCACAGTACCATTCCTAATGTTTACGCTCCTTACACCAAGCGAGGCGTCGTTTGGCATTTACCGACGTGATGTGTGGCTTATGAGCAGCCGCTCAACCATGAAATCTAAGTTTTATCACCTCCCGCCTAACTGTCAAAGTACTTGCAATGGATAGTTTGTAATTCCTATGTGATTATCTGGATAGATGTCTGCGTATTACACATTACGATCCTCCTCAACTGTCGACGGTCTCTGTCAGTCAACGGGCGACGTCGGCCTGTAAGCTTTTGCGCTGTACGTGTCCCTCCACGTTTCCACTTCACTATCACATCGGAAAAAGCAGACTTAGTGGACGTATGACACAAGTGACAACCAATCACCTGACCACGTTCGAAGTCCCTGAGTTCCGCGCAGCGTCCTATTCTTCTCTTTCACGATAATTACTGAGATCGCTGATATGGGGTACCTGGCAGTAGGTGGCAGCACAGTGCACCTAATATGAAAAACGTATGTTTTGAGGTTGCTGGATGTTTTTGATCACATAGAGTCTGTTGCACTTGAGTGGTACCCTCCTGGAGCACATAGCAGTTCGCTTATCTTTCATTATTTATGTTATCTTTTAGGGGTTGCAGCCCAACTCTCAAGCAATCATACCTGCCATCACCCAAGCAGTCAGTAAGGAATCTGGCAACATCACTAATCACAGCCAAAGTCTCTTTCAAAACAAATTGAGAAGATCTTGACTTCCGATGATACTTCACCAGACGTACGGTCTACCACAACCGTGTTTCGGTAGTTTTGGTACGCTACATAAATGTCGTCATAAATGGTAGGATTACCAGTACTATTGGCGGCATTGGTAGGAAAAGAAACTTGAATGAATTTGTAAGAGAGAAACTGGGAGCTGATGATTTCTCTGTGTTTTTGTTTCTTCGTTTTGCACATAATTAGAGCCGCATGATATTCAGCGATGATGTTTGGTGTGTGAGGCACTCAACTCTGCGGTCATCAGCGCCTGTAGAAAGTCCCAATTTTTACACAGTCCGATTTAGTTACTGTCACGAATGATGATGAAATGATGAGGACAATACAAATACCCAGACCCCGGGCAGAGAAAACCCTAAATCCGACCGGGAATCGAACCCGAACGCCGTGACCACGAGCTATGGACACACCTCATTCAGTACAGAACAAAAATTGCATTTTATAATTAATAAGATTTAACTGAACGTATAGCTTTTGCTCTTTTATGTCACCGAAGCAATTACTGTTGATGCAAATACATTTTGTATTCAATAAACGTTCTTCGCCATAATGAAAGGCAAGAGTTTACAGTTATTATTAACAAATGCGAAAGTTGTTTATGAATAAAAGAAACGTGTTTTATATAAGTTCGACGAAGTATCGAAGCGATGTTTGATATACACTACTGCCCATTAAAATTACTACACCACGAAGATGACGTGCTACAGACGTGAAATTTAACCGACAGGAAGAAGATGCTGTGATATGCAAATTATTAGCTTTTCAGAGCATTCACACAAGGCTGGCGCCGGTTGCGACACCTACAACTTGCTGACATGAGGAAAGTTTCCAACTGATTTCTCATACTCAAACAGCAGTTGACAGGCGTTGCCCGGCATGATGGTATGGGGTGCCATTGGTTACACTCCGGGTCACCTCTTGTTCGTATTGACGGCATTTTGAACAGTGGACGTTACATTTCAGATGTGTTACGACCCGTGGCTCTACCCTTCATTCGATCCCTGCGAAACCCTACATTTCAGCAGGATAATGCACGACCACATGTTGCAGGTCCTGTACGAGCCTTTCTGGATACAGAAAATGTTCGACTGCTGCCCTGACCAGCACATTCTCCAGATCTCTCACCAACTGAAAACGTCTGGTCAATGTTGGCCGAGCAATTGGCTCGTCACAATACGCCAGTCACTACTCTTGATGAACTGTGGTATCGTGTTGACGCTGCATGGGCAGCTGTACCTGTACACGCCATCCAAGCTCTGTTTGACTCAATGCCCAGGCGTATCAAGGCTGTTATTACGGCCAGAGGTGGATGTTCTGGGTACTGATTTCTCAGGATCTGTGCACCCAAATTGCGTGAAAATGTAATGACATATCAGTTCTAGTATAATATATTTGTCCAATGAATACCCATTTATCATCAGCATTTCTTCTTGGTGTAGCAGTTTTAATGGCCAGTAGTGTATTTTCGTATTGTGGATCTTTTATTGTACCTTTTAGTCGAGGAAACTGCGATTTCCCGGTCTATATGATAAATCCGTATTGTTTCCTTTAATTTTCGTAAAACATTAACTGATTTACGTCACAAATCAACTGTTTTCGAATAAAACCTTAATTAAACATTCACAGGATCAGCTGTGGTGTAAATACTGTTTCAGTAAAAGACAAGAGGACGACTATGTAGAACAAAAATGTTGCATAGGGTACGCCACCCACTACACTCATGGAGTAGGGATATGCACATATGCATATGGCGGTAGTATTGCGTAGACTGGGAATAGAAGTGCCCCCCATTGTGCGGAGCATTCTGTTGTATTCTGCTGATTCATGTGAAACAGTTTCCGACGTGATTGTGGTAGCGTGACGGGACTTAACAGATTTTGAACGCGGAATGCTAGTTGAAGGTAGACACATGGGTCATTCCATTTCGGAAATCGTCAGAGAATCCACTATTCCGCAATCTAAAATGTCAAGAGTGTGACTGGAATAGCACATTTCACCCCCACCATGGACAATTCAGGCCGGCAGCCTTCAATTAACGACAGAGAGCAGCGGCTTTTGCGTAGAGTTGTCAGTACTAACAGACAGAAATCAGTGTGGGACGTAAGAACCTCCTGGAGTCGTGACCATATTGGTTGAAAGACTGGAAGACCGTGGCCTGATCATTTGAGTCCCGATTTTAGTCGGTAAGCGCTTCCGGTAGGTTTCGAGTGCGGCGCAGACGCCACAAAGCCATCGACCCAAGTTGTCAACAACGTACTGTGCAGCCTGGTAGTGGCTCCATGATGGTGTGAGCTGTGTTTACATTGAATGAACAGGGTCCTCTGGTCCAACTGAGCCGATCACTGACTGGAAATGTTTATGTTCGGCTACTTAGAGACCATTTGCAGGAATTCACTAATTTCATGTTCCAAAACAAATACAGAATTTTTATGGATGTCAATGCTTCTTTCACTGGACTACAAAAAAAAAAAAAAATGGCTCTGATCACTATGGGACTCAACTGCTGTGGTTATCAGTCCCCTAGAACTTAGAACTACTTAAACCTAACTAACCTAAGGACAGCACACACATCCATGCCCGAGGCCGGATTCGAACCTGCGACCGTAGCAGTCGCACGGTTCCGGACTGCGCGTCTAGAACCGCGAGACCACCACGGCCGGCCACACTGGACTACATTTACTCACGATTGGTTTGACGATCATTCCGGACAGTTCGAGTGAATGATTTGGCCACACAGATGGGCCGACATGTACCTCATCGAACATTTATGGGACATTATAGACAGGTCATTTCGTGCACAAAATCGTGCACCGGCTACATTTTCGCAAATATGGACGGCTATAGAGGCAGCATGGCTCAATGTTTCCGCAGGGGACTTCCTCGGTCGGCGCCATGTCGAGTTACTCGATCTACGAGCAAATGGAGGTTCGAAACGATATTAGGAGCTATCCCAGTACTTTTGTCACTTCCTTGTACATCCTTATTCAGTTTCTAGACGGTTTACTGCTTCCGATTTATAGGGAAATCTGCATTGAACCGCCAAAGAAACTTATGTAGGCATGGGTATTCAAATACAAATATTTGTAAACAGGCATAATATGGCGCTGCAGTCGGCAACGCCTATATAAGACAATAAGTGTCTGGCGCAGTTGTTAGATCGGTTATTGCTACTACTATGACACGTTATCAAGATTTAAGAGAGTTTCAACGTGGCGCTATAATCGGCGCCAGAGCGATGGGACACAGGATCTCCGAGGTAGCGATGGCGTAGAGATTTTCCCGTACGGCCGTTTCACGAGTGTACCGTGAATATCAGGAATCCGGCAAAACATCAAACCTCCGACATCGCTGCGGCCGGAAAAAGATCCTGCAAGAAGAGAACCGTTCAACGAGACAGAAGAGCAACCCTTCCGGAAATTGCTTCAGATTTCAATGCTGGGCTATCGACGTCGGCGTGCGAACCATTCAACGAGACATCATCGTATCGGCTTTCGGAGCCGATGGCCCACTCATGTAGCCTTGTTGACTGCACGACAGCCGGCCGGAGTGGCCGAGCGGTTCTAGGCGCTACAGTCTGGAACCGCGCGACCGCTACGGTCGCTGGTTTGAATCCTGCCTCGGGCATGGATGTGTGTGATGTCCTTAGGTTAGTTAGGTTTAAGTAGTTCTAAGTTCTAGGGGACTGATGACCTCAGAAGTTAAGTCCCATAGTGCTCATAGCCATTGGAACCATTTGAACTGCACGACAGAGAGCATTACGCCTCGCATGCGCCCGTCAGCACCAACATTGCACCGTTGGTGACTGAAAACATGTTTTCTGGTCGGACGAGCCTCGGTTCAAAACATATCGAGCGGATGGACGTGTAGGGGTATGGAGACAACTTCATGAAGCAGTGCTGTAGTATACAGAGAAGTTGCTGCATTAGAAAATTGTAGCGAAATACAGGAAGATCTGCAGCGGATAGGCCCTTGGTGCAGGGAGTGTCAACTGACCCTTAACATAGACAAATGTAATGTATTGCGAATACATAGAAAGAAGGATCCTTTATGTGATAGCGGAACAAACACTGGTAGCAGTTACTTCTGTAAAATATCTGGGAGTATGCGTACGGAACGATTTGAAGTGGAATGATCATATAAAATTAATTGTTGGTAAGGCGGGTACCAGGTTGAGATTCATTGGGAGAGAGCTTAGAAAATGTAGTCCATCAACAAAGGAGGTGGCTTACAAAACACTCGTTCGACCTATACTTGAGTATTGCTCATCAGTGTGGGATCCGTACCAGGTCGGGTTGACGGAGGAGATAGAGAAGATCCAAAGAAGAGCGGCGCGTTTCGTCACCGGGTTATTTGGTAACCGTGATAGCGTTACGGAGATGTTTAATAAACTCAAGTGGCAGACTCTGCAAGAGAGGCGCTCTGCATCGCGGTGTAGCTTGCTCGCCAGGTTTCGAGAGGGCGCGTTTCTGGATGAGGTATCGAATATATTGCTTCCCCCTACTTATATTTCCCGAGGAGATCACCAATGTAAAATTAGAGAGATTAGAGCGCGCACGGAGGCTTTCAGACAGTCGTTCTTACCGCGAACCATACGCGACTGGAACAGGAAAGGGAGGTAATGAGAGTGGCACGTAAAGTGCCCTCCGCCACACACCGTTGGGTGGCTTGCGCAGTATCAATGTAGATGTAGATGTAGATGTAGAACCTTGCATGTCAGCAGGGGACTGTTCAAGCTGATGGAGGCTCTGTAATAGTTTGGGACGTGTGCAGTTGGATACTACTCTGACAGGTGACACGTATGTAAGCATCCTGTTTCACCACCTGCATCAGTTCATGTCCATGTCCATTGTGCCTTTCGACCGACTTGGGGAATTCCAGTGGGACAGTGCGACACCCCACACGTCCAGAATTGCTACAGAGTGGCTCTAGGAATACTTCTCTCAGTTTAAACACTCCCGCTGGCCACCAAACTCCGCAGACATGAACTTTATTGGGCATATCTGGGATTCCATGCAACGTGCTGTTCAGAAGATATCTCCACTCCCTCATACTCTTACGGATTTATGGACAGCCCTGCAGGATTCGTGGTGTCAGTTCCCTCCAGCAGTACTTCAGACATTAGTCATGTCACATTGTGTTGCGGCGCCTGTTCGTGCGCCGACCGGAGTGGCAGAGCGGTTCTAGGCGCTACAGTCTGAAGCCGCGCGTCCGCTTCGGTCGCAGTTTCGAATCCTGCCTCGTGCATGGATATGTGTGATGTCCTTAGGTTAGCTAGGTTTAAGTAGTTCTAAGTTCTAGGGGACTGATGACCTCACAAGTTAAGTCCCATAGCGCTCATAGCCATTGGAACCATTTGAACTGCACGACAGAGAGCATTACGCCTCGCATGCGCCCGTCAGCACCAACATTGCACCGTTGGTGACTGAAAACACGTTTTCTGGTCGGACGAGCCTCGGTTCAAAATATATCGAGCGGATGGACGTGTACGGGTATGGAGACAACTTCATGAATCCGTGAACCTTGCATGTCGGCAGGGGACTGTTCAAGCTGATGGAGGCTCTGTAATAGTTTGGGACGTGTGCAGTTGGATACTACTCTGACAGGTGACACGTATGTAAGCATCCTGTTTCACCACCTGCATCAGTTCATGTCCATGTCCATTGTGCCTTTCGACCGACTTGGGGAATTCCAGTGGGACAGTGCGACACCCCACACGTCCAGAATTGCTACAGAGTGGCTCTAGGAATACTTCTCTCAGTTTAAACACTCCCGCTGGCCACCAAACTCCGCAGACATGAACTTTATTGGGCATATCTGGGATTCCATGCAACGTGCTGTTCAGAAGATATCTCCACTCCCTCATACTCTTACGGATTTATGGACAGCCCTGCAGGATTCGTGGTGTCAGTTCCCTCCAGCAGTACTTCAGACATTAGTCATGTCACATTGTGTTGCGGCGCCTGTTCGTGCGCCGACCGGAGTGGCCGAGCGGTTCTAGGCGCTACAGTCTGAAGCCGCGCGTCCGCTTCGGTCGCAGTTTCGAATCCTGCCTCGTGCATGGATATGTGTGATGTCCTTAGGTTAGTTAGGTTTTAGTAGTTCTAAGTTCTAGGGGACTGATGACCTCAGCAGTTAAGTCCCATAGTGCTCAGAGCCATTGGAACCTCTCCGTGCTCGCGGGGGCCCTACACGAAATTAGGCAGGTGTGCCAGTTTCCTTGGCCCTTCATTGTAGTAAGACATTGATTACGTACGTAAAGCAAGCGACCGTTCTGAGGTAACGCCGGATATGCAACACACCTAACGTACATATAAGGCGGGTATGACCTTAACTGTCCGAAATCTACGAGAAAAACTACAGTAGCTGTAGGCGCATTTAGGATGGTCTCACGTAGCCTACGGTAGTTGGTGGCGTAGTAGAACAATGGATCACAAAAAAAGTGGCAGCTGCATTCGTTTCTGCGTAGAACTCAGAAACATGACATGGAGCAGACTCTCTGCTTTAAGGCTGTCTTGGCGCGTTGGCTACCTCTACCTGGTGTTCGTAGATCGTTAAATCGTGACGCGCAGACTGCTCTGTGCTTTTGAAGTTCTGCTCGCTACGGGCGCGCCAGCCTTGCGAGAATGAATCCGCCCCACGTTAATTGGGTCGGCAGACGCCGCCGGAAGAAGGAGGGAAGCGCAGCTGGAGAGGTTTCTTTTGCCGGCCGGCGTGGCCGATAATTTCGCGCACGCAAATATTAAGCCGCGGGAGCAATTTCTGCCGTAGATGAAGTGAACTTGCTGGGAGCTTTGAGGATTGCAGAAGGTGTAGAGGGCGAGGGAGCCAGGCTGGGCGCACCAGGAAGGGAAATAAAAGCCACGAAACGGAACGGGCGAAATCTGATTTACTCTGTCAGCCCCTCCATCTTTATTACGCGCGTTATCGATTATCCCTGCTCATAACGGGCCGCAGCGGGGGACGAGATGGCCACTGCGAAAGTTTGCCGTTCTCGGGCTCCGTGTATCGGGATACGCCCTCTGCGTGGCCGCCGTCTGCGGAAAGCTTACCAAAACTTCCCGCCCGGCTCTGCAAACACCCTTCTAACCTCACTCTTTGCGAACAGTGCTCTACAAACATTAGGTAGCTTGTGGAGTAATGGTGTTTAACAATTCCTATTACAGGCTTTCAGCGATTGTAGAGCGGACATAGTAAACAAAGTTTTCATATGAAAAGCATGACGGGAAATCTACTGTTGTGGCGTATAACAAGACCGAACATCGGATCAATTTCACAGTACGCGCACGGCGGAGACAATGAGCTCTGTCGTACGTGCTGTGTTGGGTCCCATGGAATGGGCGATGTTTATCCTCCGTCAGGTTCTCTTCCACGTAACAAAGGACGCCGTCTTCAAAGTCGAGGGTGGTGCATCCATAAAGCACCACAGTCAGCCCTCATATTTGCGAATGCAGCAGTTTCTCGCAACCGTTCTTGAGTCACACAAAACTGGTATGTAATGCCTTAATTACAACAGTAAGAACCAAGACCATTCTCTTTTCATTCTACGTGTGTAACATTAAGCGGAAGATCAGAAAGTGACTCGTACTATAAATTTATTTTATATGATTGAGAAGATGAAATTTTACTTACTTTCTCTAATGTCATGTGACTAGGGCCTCCCGTCGGGTAGACCGTTCGCCTGGTGCAAGTCTTTCGATTTGACGCCACTTCGACGACTTGCGCGTCGATGTGGAGGAAATGATGATGATTAGGATAACACAATGCCCAGTCCCTGAGCGGAGAAAATCTCCGACCTAGCCGGGAATCGAACCCGGGCCCTTAGGATTGACAGTCTCTCGCGCTGACCACTCAGCTACCGGGGGCGGACACTTACTTTCTATGCAACAGGTACATTTCAAAACATGGGTTTCTTATCAAAGCTACTAACAAGAAAACATTACTAACTTAACCTTATATTGCAAGTAGGAAAAAGTACAGGTGCAAGACACTAGTTCCAGTGAGCCATCTCGCGCGAAAACTTGGAACACAATTCCGACAGTACGCAGTTATGACCATCTACTTCTTCTTCTTCTTCTTGCGTTTAGGCCTCTGTAGGACCACGGGTAGCCCCTTCGTGGACTGCATTTTCCTCTTCTTCTCCCAGAACATCTTCATTCTTTCTCTTCTTCTCTCCCGCTCTTCCTCCGAGATCTTCAGCTTCCGTTTCTCCTGTCGGCTCCACTGGTGACACTCTAATCTTTTCCTGCATTCTTCTCTGTCATTGATCTCCGGCATATTTGTCTATTTGTTCCTCCAATTTTCCTTTCCTTCGACCTTGATCCCCAATTCCAACAAGTCCTTCCGAAGTTCAACAACCCACTTGGTTCCTGTCTTCCCCCTTGTCCTCCCTGTTGTTTCCCACACTCTCTTCGTCATTCTGTCCGTACTCATCCTAACTACATGTCCAGTAAAACTTGCCCTTTTGAGTCTGATTTCCCTGGATATTATTCTCATGTTGCGGTACATTTAAATTTCGTGTGCATCGCGTCTTTGTCAATTGCCCACTGTAGTCTCTTAAAGCCCGAGCGAGTAGTACAGCAGAGTAAAAGGTTTGTGAAATATTGCTTTAACACTAGAAACATGCCTTGTTCACTATGTCAGACGTGTAGCTTGTGCCCGAGATCTCTTTTCCTTGAACATTTTTGTGTTTCGAATCACAAATGCAGCATCAGTGAATGAAGCGAATCAGTGTCTCACTAAAGAAGGAGGACAGCGCTGTTTCATTATTAATAGCACTAAAAACGTTAAAGTGACATAGATTTGCAGACATTATGTTATTCTTCAACGTTATTGACATGACTAGATTGTAAATCGAAAATCATTTTGCGTTTGAGTCATATATATAGCTACAGAATATCGATACTAGGGTCTTCTTAAATAATACTGAATGTATACGTCGTGAGGATGACATACACTGAAGTCAGAAAAGTCATGGGATAGCAGCATGCACGTATAGAGATGGCGCTAATTTCGCGTGCGCAAGGTATAAAGGGGCAGTGCATTGGCAAAGTTTTCTTTTGTATTCATGTGATTCATTTGAAAGGGTTTCAACTTGATTGTGATCGCACGACTAGAATTAACAGGCACTGAACGTGGAATGGGAGTTGGAGCTAGACGCATAGGACATTCGATTCCGGAAATAGTTACGGAATTCAATATTCCGAGACCCAGAATGACAAGGATGTGCCCAGAATACCAAATCTCATGCATTACGTCTCACAAGGGACAATGAAGTGGTCGACGGCCTTCACTTAACGACCGAGAACAGCGGCATTTGTGTAGAATCTGTCAGTCAAAACAGACAAGCAACATTGCGTGAAAGAACCGCAGAAACCAATGTGGGACGTACGGCGAATGAATGCGGTAGGACAGAGTGGCGTCAGCCGCTGTGACCGAGCGGTTCTAGGCGCTTCACTCCGGAACAGCGCTGCTGCTACGGTCGCAGGTTCGAATCCTGCCTCGGGCATGGGTGTGTGGGATGTCCTTAGGTTAGTTAGGTTTAAGTAGTTCTAAGTCTAGGGGACTGATGACTTCAGATGTTAATTCCCATAGTGCTTAGGGCCATTTGAACCATTTGACAGTGTGGCGAAGTTAGACCGTATTGGGCTACGAGTATTTCAGGGAGCACCGACGCGAATGCCTTTGCTAACAGCACGACATCGTCTGCAGCGCCTCTTCTGGCCTCGTGACCATATCGGTTGGACCGTAGACGACTGGGAAACCGTGGCCTGGTCAGATGAGACCCGATTTCAGCTGGTAAGAGCCGATGGTAGGTTTCAAGTGTAGCGCAGACGCCACGATGCCGTGGACCCAAGTTATCAACAAGGCACTGTTGAAGCTGGCTCCACTGTGTGGGATGTGAACATGGAATGGACTGGGTCGTCTGGTCCAACTGAACCGATCATTGAAACTTCCTGGCAGATTAAAACTGTGTGTCGGACCGAGACTCGAACACGGGGCCTTTGCCTTTCGCGGGCAAGTGCTCTACCAACTGAGCTACCCAAGCACGACTCACGATCCGTCCTCACAGCCTCAATTCTACCAGTAGCTCGTCTCCTACCTTCCAAACTTCACAGAAGCTCTTCTGCGAACCTTGCAGAACTAGCACTCCTGGAAGAAAGTATATTGCGAAGACATGGCTTAGCCACAGCCTCGGGTATGTTTCCAGAATGAGATTTTCACTCTGCAGCGCACACTCCGCTGCAGAGTCAAAATCTCATTCTGAACCGATCATTGACTGGAAATGATGATGATCGGCATTTGGAAACCTTTTGCAGCCGTCATGAACTTCATGTTCTCAAACAATGATGGAATTTTTGTGGATGACAATGCGCCACGTCACCGAGCTGTAATTGTTCGCAAGTAGTTTGAGGAACAAATCTTTAACATAATGCAGCAATCGTATATGTATAGAAAATAAACAATTTTTTCAGCCTTCAGTTGCAAGGTAATTTTTACTCGTTTACCTAGGTTTCGATTCCAGTAATGGAATCTTCTTCAGAACAAAAAATTAAATTATTTTGAGAGCAAAACACTGGCCTTGTCACAGATTAAAATGCCGTTTCATTGGTGACGCTACGACGAAAATCCAAGGGTCATTCAATAAGTAACACAACACTTTTTTCTCTGGAAGCAGTTTGCTTTTATTCAGGATTCCGATACACCATATCATTCCCCACTCTTTTCGCAACAAACCCCTATTTTAAACATAATCATCGTTCAATGCGCCGGCCTTACGCCCCCTTACTGGCAGGTTCTGTATGCCCGCTTGGTAGTTCTCTACGGGTACTACTCATCCACATACTGACTCCCGTGGAGTGCATCCTTCATTGACCCACGCCGGTGGAAGTTGGAAGGTGCGAGATCCGAGCCGTAGGGCGAATGAGAAAAAACAGGCCTAAAAAGTGTTGTCAGCTTCTCTCGGGTGAGCAAACTTCCGTGAGGCCTTGCTTTGTCATCGGGAAGGAGAAGTTCCTTTGCATTTCTGCGGTGAGAAACGCATTGCAGGAGTCACAGCTGCGTGTGGCCGGCCGGTATGCAGTAGACTGGACGGGTTTGCGCGACCTTGTAGCGATTATGATAGGTGCCTCGCTCAACCACTGCCGACTCTCCGTAGACTTTCTGCAAGCGCCTATGAATACATGCGATGCTCTGATTTTCCACCAAAAGAAACATGACAGATCTTTGCTTCCAACGCACCTCCGTTACAGATGTCATTTTGATAGCTACGAGTAGCCACTGCACATATCGTAACTTCATGACACTACCGAAGCGGGAATGTTCCACGATGTCCCCGAAAGATTTTGCATTTTTTAACCGAAACTGTCAGAGAAAAACAAGAGCTGCATTTCTTCTTGAACGCCTCTCATAAATTAGGTGACAACGGCAACAGGTTTTATATTTAAATTATATATTTCTTAAATATTTTTGACTCTCAGTCATCTTCCTCACAAACATTTCCTGCAAAGATAACTATAGTGAGTATTGTAAGCTATTACTAGAACCTTTCACACAATATGAACTAAACTGATTCTGTATACGCATAAATCGACTGGAGTTGATCTGTAAATAAGAACTATTCTCGGTAATGAAGAATGCATTCCTGCAGCAGCTTTTTCGTTCTTAAGAATGACTCTCTTCAAATCTTTAGAAACCGTGGAACCTTGTTGTTGTGGTCTTCAGTGCCGGGACTGGTTTGATGCAGCTCTCCATGCTACTCTACCCTGTGCAAGCTTCTTCATCTCCCAGTACCCACTGCAACCTACATCCTTCTGAATCTGCTTCATCTCTTGGTCTCCCTCTACGATTTTTACCCTCCACGCTGTCCTCCAATGCTAAATTTGTGATCCCTTGATGCCTCAGAACATGTCCTGCCAATCGGTCCCTTCTTCTTGTCAAGTTGAGCCACAAACTCCTCTTCTCCCCAATACTATTCAGTACCTCCTCATTAGTTATGTGATCTACCCATCTAATCTTCAGCATTCTTCTGTAGTACCACATTTCGAATGCTTCTATTATCTTCTTGTCCAAACTATTTATCGTCCATGTTTCACTTCCATAGATGGCTACATTCCATACAAATACTTTGAGAACCGACTTCCTGACACTTAAATCTATTCTCGATGTTAACAAATTTCTCTTCTTGAGAAACGCTTTCCTTGCCATTGCCAGTCTACATTTTATATCCTCTCTACTTCGACCATCATCAGTTATTTTGCTCCCCAAATAGCAAAACTCCTTTACTACTTTAAGTGCCTTATTTCCTAATCTAATTCCCTCAGCATCACCCGACTTAATTCGACTACTTTCCATTATCCTCGTTTTGCTTTTGTTGATGTTCATCTTATATCCTCCTTTCAAGACACTGTCCATTCCGTTCAGCTGCTCTTCCACGTCCTTTGCTGTCTCTGACAGAATTACAGTGTCATCGGCGAACCTCAAAGTTTTTATTTCTTCTCCGTGGATTTTAATACATACTCCGAATTTTCCTTTTGTTTCCTTTATTGCTTGCTCAATATACAGTTTGAATAACATCGGGGATAGGCTACGACCCTGTCTCACTCCCTTCCCAACCGCTGCTTCCCTTTCATGCCCCTCGACTCGTATAGCTGCCATCTGGTTCCTGTACAAATTGTAAATAGCCTTTCGCTCCCTGCATTTTACCCCTGCCACCTTTAGAATTTGGAAGAGAGTATTCCAGTCAACATTGTCAAAAGCTTTTTCTAAGTCTACAAATGCTAGGTTTGGCTTTCCTTAATCTATTTTGTAAGATAAGTCTCTAGGGTCAATATTGCCTCCCGTGTTCTATCGTTTCTACGGAATCCAAACTGATCTTCCCCGAGTCGGCTTCTACCAGATTTTCCATTCGTCTGTAAGGAATTCGTGTTAATATTTTGCAGCCGTGGCTTATTAAACTGATAGTTCGGTAATTTTCACCTCTGTCAACACCTGCTATCTTTGTGATTGGAATTATTATATTCTTCTTGAAGTCTGAGGGTATTTCACCTGTCTCACACATCTTGCTCACCAGATGGTATTGTCAGGACTGGCTCTCCCAAGGCCGTCAGTGGAGCCTTGTCTACAGAAAATGTCAAATAATTATGTGCACTACTAACGAAGAACATCAATAATGGTGCCGATGTACTGAAATCCGGGTTTGCTGCTGTACGACTGGAAATTTATAACTAATGTTTTATAGTTATAAAAATAGTCCTAAAATTTTTATACAACTGATGTTTGCAGAGGTCCTGCCGTATGAGTGACTGATGCGTGAACTTTACTGTGAGGTATAAATTACATAAAGTATGCACGGTTCGTGACGAAGAGAACCAGACTTCTTAACACAACGTAATGAAAAAAGTGCACTTAAGAAATTTTTCGTATTTTTAGTGCCAATTTGGTTACATGTGAACATAATACAGTCTATTGTTATTAATCTTCCCTCTTTTTCAGACATACCCTTTAATTTTTTGTGTATGATGATTGTGCGATTTAATTTAAGATTTTAAACTTCGATCAGTACAAAATGATGAAGCAATTTGAGTATCAAAAATGAGTTGGTGAATGGCAGTGAAAGTAGTCGGTCTACTTCGTGCTGCTATAAAGGAAAACTGCTGATAATATTACGTTTCTCATGAGTTCTGTAGTAAACGTTATCCGATTCATTTGTGAGCGTTACGTAAAGCGCAGGCTGCCCGTTAAATCTTTTTACCCGGTTCCGATTTCCCCGTGCTTTAACGTGGACAGTTATTCACATTTTCCCAGCTACACACATCAGTGATACAATTCAGGAGCATTTAACGGTCTCTGCATTCGACATTTTATGGATATTACTGAGATTTGCAATGTCCGAGAATGTAATTACTAATCCGTGTACCGCAGTAGTGCAGAATGATAATCGCAATGCGATACAATACTTGCTCGCTGAAGAGCTTTATGTACGAGTACGACAGTTGTTTATGTCACTGAGGACACCGATGGTGTCTATGGACTAATATTATACATGGTGATTCAGTTGCCCCTACCGCTCTAATTCATGCAACCCGCAATCGCTTCTAAATCCACGTGCGAGATTTTCGTATCCTCTCACCCACCACATGCAGATTATTCGTACTACAGAGAAAAAAAGAAAGGGACCTTTGGTTGGAAATGTAATGTTCAAAAAAATGTGTGTGAATTCTTAATGGACCAAACTGCTGAGGTCATTGGTCCCTAGACTTACAAACTACTGAAACTAACTTATGCTAAGGACAACACACATACCCTTGCCCGAGGGAGGACTCGAACCCCCGGCGGGAGGCAATGCGTGACATGGCGCCTCTAACTACGCGGCCACTCTGCGCGGGGAAATTTAATGTAGTTAAATTTTGTACTGGAGTCTGTTTTCGCTGGAGACCACTGTTTTCGAGTTATCTAAGAAAAACGAATTTGAAGGTCACTTTTGTACTTTTTTCTGAATAATTCGGAAACTACGGCCTCTGGCGAAAACGTATCCCAGTACAAAATTTAACTACATTAAATTTTCTACAAAAACTGTTTATTTTTTGCTTAGGTCTCACAGTTTGGGTTTAGCGAGCAAGAGAATATCGAAGTCTCGTGCGTGTTATTTGAAGGTTGCATAAAACGCAGCGGTTGGGGCAACTACTCGTAAATCACCCTCACCCTTATATAATGAACGCCTGTTGTGGAAGAAAAATGTCTGGTGATTGTGGTTTATTTACTCCTTGGTTTCTTTGAATCAATTTGTGTCATGCCTAATTGCTTACGTTGATCGAAAGGACTGTTAAGGTATCCATGGATGATTGTGCAACTGTTGTGTTTCAGGGCGTTGTCTCAATAAGAATTTTTAGAGTCAAACGCCGTGAAATAAGCTCATGGGGCAAAACACCCGTCACACTATTAAGAGAGCCTTGGAGCACTGTCGGTGCTTTACAGCAGCTTTGTAATCATCGTGTGGTCATCTACCGCTGATGCAAGTAGTAGTAGTGAACCCATCTAAAATGCAAACGGTCTTAGCCGGTATCTTATGCGTCACATAAATAACTTTTTCTTCTTCTGAAAAGAACTTGAGGATAATTCTGGACCAACATTTAGACTGGACTAGACACACAGGTGCAGTCTGTAAGAATGTGTCACTGAAGCGTCTGTCACTTGAGAAATATGAATGGCTCTGAGCACTATGGGACTTAATAGCTGACGTCATAAGTCCCCTAAGAACTACTTAAACCTAACTAACCTAAGGACATCACACACGTCCATTCCCGAGCCAGGATTAGAACCTGCGACCGTAGCGGTCGCGCGGTTCCAGACTGAAGCGCCTACAACCGCTCGGCTACTCCCGCCCGCCGAGAAATATAAAGAAATGATTTTATATCGAGCTTAAAAAGAAGCTCGTAGAGACACTAATACTTCCCTCACTTGAGTATGATGATGCCATTCACCAAGGGCTTTCGTACGAAAGCTCACGCGGGCTGGAACTGGCGATGATTGCTTGTGCACGATAGATGGGTTACGAGCACTGTTTCTATCATATTACACCAGACTACGAACAATTAACATGGCTACGTGCCAATAAGCGTAGATCCTACCATACTCTGAGCCTGCTCTCTCTTCGTCTCAGTTGTTGCACTCCCTCGTATTTTTCAACTGAACAGCACAGCAGAACTACTTGTTCTCAACAAAGTAAAATTCACCCTCTATTGTCACATACCAGCGCCATGTTCTCTACATCATTCTTCTGTATCAGAAACCCGACTATGGAACAATTTTCCTCAAAATATTAGAGAAATTAATTTCGTTCCAAATTTCAAAAGACAGCTTATGGTTCACCTTGTATCATAATAGCCATCTCTCCCACATTCAGTGCAGCTCATTCTCGTCAGTCCCCTTCCCGCAGAACTTGCCCCTACCCCTTGTCGGCAGAGTTCTCTATTTATATCCTGACTTTGCTAACAGTCACTGTCAATGTCATTTCAATCTTCTCCTCTTCCTTTATCCATTCCGCTTCTGATAAGAGTCAACATGGCTTGACGTGTGCTAGGCTGATCTATATCATTCTAAATGCCCTTTACTATCATAATTACCATTACTTTTATTATTGTTGTAGGGAAGTTTTGTAATGACTTTTGTACGTGTTGTTCCTCGTCAGATGTGAGAGAGAGCCTTAAGGCCCTAATCCGGTCAGGCTAAATAAGCAGTAAGTAAATAAATGAACTGGAATCGGGTACCTTGTGAAAGACCATTGACCACAGCGGTACTTCTCCAGTACGCCAAACGACATAGAAACGGGGTCCTGTGTTGTGTGGTCCGACTAGTCGCGGTATTGACTCAGTGGAAATGTCTCACGCCGAGTACTGTCCAATTCGGCTCTTTATGGTAACGACTCTAGACGTGGCCTTAATGCTATCTGGAAGTACTGATGATGCTTCACTGATACCGTGGAATACTAACTACCTGAGTGGAGCCGTGTTTCGGCTTGTATCTGCGTTTGGGGGATGGATATCCATTTAGGAATTATTTGTCTGACGTAATGTGGAAACAGAACTAGGTCTTGCTTTGTGCTCTCAGTGTTGAAAGCCAGCTTTAACTCAATTGCACCTGAGCACTTGGTAGCTGGGCGCCCTCCTATGTGTGGGTGTGTTTCCTATCTTTTGGAGCACACAGTAATGAAAGAGAGAGAGAGTGAGAGAGTTGAGAGAGTGGGAGAGAGAGAGAGAGAGAGAGAGAGAGAGAGAGAGAGAGAGAGATAGAGAGAGAACTGTGCGTAGTAGAGAGACAGAGATAGAGCGAGAGAGAGATTAGCCTTTACTTTGTTTGGTAGTCGAATGATATCGATATACGTCGTCTGCTATAATACACTTACTGAGCGTCGTGGCGCAGTGGTTAGCTCACTGGACACGGATTCGGGAGGACGACGACTTAGACCTGCTTCCGGCCATCCTGATTTAGGTTTCCCGTGATCTCCCTAATCGCTTCAGGCAAATGCCGGGATTGTTCCTTTGAAAGGGCACAACCGACTTCTTCCCCATTCTTCCATAATCCGATGGGACCGATAACCTCGCAGTTTGGTCCTCCCCCCCCCCCCCCCCCGAATCAATCAATCAATCACTTATGCACTTGTATTCTCGTTTGCGATGTATGACAATAGATGAATATTTACATCTCACATTTATTTATGTAGATTTAGGCACTTATGCCTGGGATTCAAACAGGTTCTCCCATTTCGTCCGGTATTGAGATGCTATTCCAATACAGTTGAAGAGCCTCTGCAATACTGTTCCAGTTTAGGGGCAAGACCAAGTCGACTAAGGAGTAAATGGGAATTTGTATTGAGGAGGGAGATGTGCTGGAGTATTCGTGCCGTTGTGCAAAGCCAGCGTGCCAGGGTGGCGTAGTGGTTAGGGCATCTGCCTAGCGGCCGAAGTGGCCGCGCGGTTCTGGCGCTGCAGTCTGGAACCGCGAGACCGCTACGGTCGCAGGTTCGAATCCTGCCTCGGGCATGGATGTGTGTGATGTCCTTAGGTTAGTTAGGTTTAACTAGTTCTAAGTTCTAGGGGACTAATGACCTCAGCAGTTGAGTCCCATAGTGCTCAGAGCCATTTGAACCATCTGCCTAGTAAGCAGAAGCCGGCCGAAGTGGCCGTGCGGTTAAAGGCGCTGCAGTCTGGAACCGCAAGACCGCTACGGTCGCAGGTTCGAATCCTGCCTCGGGCATGGATGTTTGTGATGTCCTTAGGTTAGTTAGGTTTAACTAGTTCTAAGTTCTAGGGGACTAATGACCTCAGCAGTTGAGTCCCATAGTGCTCAGAGCCATAGTAAGCAGAAAACGTGCACTCTAATCCCACCCCTGGTATAAATTTTCATTCGTTGCTTCAGTCTGCACATATACCTCAAAATGATTAAACCGAAGAATGCCTTTCACGTTAAAGAATATCGCATCTCTTTCAGATGTACTTCGCTTTAACAGTGCCAGTTGTAGAATCCAAAGAAACTAACAAACAACAGCCATGTTAATAATTACGCAACACTACGCTACTGTTTTATTCATTTACACTGCATTTGTGACTCACAACATAAAAATGCTCAAAGAAGGGAGATCTGCGAAACCTAGTTACAGATCAGAAACGTTGTTCTTTCACACAATAAACAAAATATGGTACGGGTTTCAAAAAGTATTTCACAAATATCTCTCTCACTCCACTGTACAGTACTTCTCTCTAGGACATTAAGAGGCTACAGAATGGAGGACTGAGTAACAACTACTACGCACGCGTTTATGTTAATTCCATACTGTCGGAATTATGGCCCACATATTTGCGCTGGATCGATTGCTGACTTTAGGTCAGTTTAAGCAGCCGAACTAACGAATGCAGGAACTCCAGCCTACCGATCACTGTCTACGGTAGAACTTTTGAATGTGTTTTGTTGCACAAAATGCCTTCCGATGGATTGAACTTTCAGTCGTATTTATAGATTAAGCAATATCTGGAAATAATAGACAAGAAGCCGGTCGGTGTGGCCGAGCCGTTCTAAGGGCTTCAATCGCTACGGTCGCAGGTTCGACTTCTGCCTCGGGCATGGATGTGTTTGATGTCCTTAGGTTAGTTAGGTTTAATTAGTTCTAAGTTCTAGGAGACTGATGATCTCAGGTGTTAAGTCTCATTGTGCTCAGAGCCATTTGAACCATTTGATTGACAAGAAACAACGCAGGGTAGAAACCAACAGGAGATGAATAAATGGGCTGGAATCGTAGAAGACTGTGTAATATGTCCGTAAGTTCACCCAACACGTTTTACTGGTGCTCTCAACAGGGTATTTATTAAGTGCATTTTTGAAACATTTCTGTGGGGAGTCCCAGCAAATGAGGTAAATCATGAGGTTCACATGACAGCAGATATCATGGATAAACTTGTTGTAGCTGGGATTCACGCTCATAAAAATTTTTTTGAAGGACATCATCTTTCGCCAGTGACTGTTATAAGTTTTTATTACACTATTGTCCGCCCCGGTAGCTGAGTGGTCAGCGTGACAGACTGTCAATCCTAAGGGCCCGGGTTCGATTCCCGGCTGGGTCGGAAATTTTCTCCGCTCAGGGACTGGGTTTTGTGTTGTCCTAATCATCATCATTTCATCCCCATCGACGCGCAGGTCGCCGAAGTGGCGTCAGATCGAAAGACCTGCACCAGGCGAACGGTCTACCGGATGGGAGGCCCTAGCCACACGACATTTCCATTACACTATTGCAATTTCGGCCTTAGGCACTTGATAATGGCCTAAGGCCGCATTTGCAATAGTGTAATAAAAACTTATAACAGTCACTGGCGAAAGATGATGTCCTTCAAAAAAGGTATCATGGAGACGATTTGTAATGCAAAAGCTATACCGTGATTCTGATTCCACATTAAACTACCGGTCTCCTTTAGAAGTGACAGTTCAAAAGGGATGCAAGCGAGTGTTACCCCAGTAGGACAACTTCATCTTTATACGAGACTGCAACAAAATTATTTCTAGTATTCTCCGATTTAGCTGTTTGAATTGTTTTACGTAAGACATATAAAGCAAAAAGTTCAGTAGAGATTATGAATCTGTCAAGCCCCGAGCTCTTGCTCGTATTTGATTGCTTTTCGGCTGTACCCATCAGCAGCACCGTTAAACTCATGGCATTAAATTACTTACTCTGTGATTGGCAGAATAAAACAACCAGTTGAATGCAAAAGCGCGTTTCCAAGTGTGTCAACCACAATTCGCAACTCCCGCATGTTCTCTGCATAGAGGCATCTGTGCAAAGCCTGCAATTTTCGCTGTGGATCGAACCCGTTTAACGTAAACTCACTGTCCGAGTGGATGACGAAATCGTTAAGTAGAGTTTCGTGCGCCATAGTTTTTACACGGATTTACCTCTTCACGCGTGCAATTGGATCCTTGCGTGTGGATAAGTGAAAAATAAAATTGTCTCCTATTGAGAGTGGTGCGTGGCCTGTTGCGGATTAAACAAAGTGCTACTCGTGCAATGCGTGTTACGGCAGCAGAGGATGTTACGTAAATCCGCACATTACGGTGGAAGTACCCGCGCATAATGGATTCTCTGCCTACGGCCCAGAAACAAGCTGTCCTCTAATCAAACAAGTTGTGCTGTGTTGTGTTCACTGCACCGCTTTCGCATTTCGTTTAGCTCATCAGAGCTGCTATCGGGCATAGGTGAGTGGTAGATAACCCCAAAGCGTCTGCGTTAGCTTATTCTGTTCAGATTGATGGTGAAATTATTTTATGGCCCATGTCACACTTTGCAGTGAAGTTTATAAATCACATCACTGATTATTTGGCATTTACAGTACTGTGCAGTATCGGAAACTTCAAGGAATATAGAACCCATACGAGAAATAAGTATTTTTACGAGAAAAGTGGATACGTGTCCGAAGCTTGACGTATTATTACCAAAGTAAATGATATTTCGTAAGTGGCTGCAGAATACGCTTTCTCACACACCTTCGTTGTTGCTCGACTCCAGGGTCGAATACCGGCCTTGTTACAGTATTTCATTCGTTGCTCCAGTCTGCATGTTTACATTATAGATGTTCGAGACCTGGAAAGCTTTCCGAAAACTTACAAAAATGGTTCAAATGGCTCTGAGCACCATGGGACTTAACTGCGGAAGTCATCAGTCCGCTAGAACTTAGAACTACTTAAACCTAACTAACCTAAGGACGTTACAAACATCCGTGCCCGAGGCAGGATTCGAACCTGCGACCCGGCCGGCGGAAACGTGTAGTTTCATTTTATTAAAGTACCTGTGTCTGGGTTTCGGACAGTATCCCCCGTTCCGTTGGAAACTGAGGTACGTCTCCAGTACAGTTGGAGAGCCTCTGCAATGCTGTTAGAGTTTTGGGTAGAATACAGAGTGGCCTGAGACGTGAATGAAAATTTGCTTTGAGGAAGGAGGCGAGCTAGCGTAGTGTGTGCACTTTTACAAAACCACTGTCGCAGGGTGGTGTAGTGGTTAGTGCATTTGCCTAATGGGCAGGAGCCCAGGTTCTAAACCCGACCTCGGTACAAATTTTAATTTGTTGTTTTAGTCTGAATATTCGCGGTATAGAAGTTTGAGACTTGGAAAACTACTTTATTGTTTGTTGTTGGTGATGACGTTTCCAGGACGACGATTGATTTGTTACATCTCAACTCGCAAGTAAAACCTCTGCAAGCGTTTTGCAAAAAAAAAAAAAAAAAAAAAAAATGTTCTGATGTGTGTTAAATCCTTTGGGTCTTAACTGCTATGGTCATCAGTCCCTAAGCTTACACACTACTTAACCTAAATTATCCTAAGCACAAACACACACACCCATGCCCGAGGGAGGACTCGAAACTCCGCCGGGACCAGCCGCACAGTCCGTGACTGCAGCGCCCAGACCGCTCGGCTAATCCCGCGCTAAGCGTTTTGCCAAATAGACGATTCTTTGATATCTCAAGAAGTGTTTTAGCAACCAATCCCTTATTTTAGTCTACGTACGACTACGTACTTACCGTCTGCAGTTGTCACCGGCCATTATACAGAATGAGGCAGTTACCTTAGGCAATAGAAACTATTTTCATAACGAGTAGATAAGTACTGGTGCGGTTTTCACACTGTTATAACAGTGAGTGTGTCCACTTTTCTAGGGTATGCAAGTGTTTTGGCGTTTATATTTGCTGAATTACTAAACTGAAGCCACATATTTGCGTACTTTTGGTATGACAGACAATTGTGGTACCGCAAGTGTTTTGGCGTTTATATTTGCTGAATTACTAAACTGAAGCCACATATTAGCGTACTTTTGGTATGACAGACAATTGTGGTACCGCAAGTGTTTTGGCGTTTATATTTGCTGAATTACTAAACTGAAGCCACATATTTGCGTACTTTTGGTATGACAGACAATTGTGGTACCGCAAGTGTTTTGGCGTTTATATTTGCTGAATTACTAAACTGAAGCCACATATTAGCGTACATTTGGTATGACAGACAATTGTGGTACCGCAAGTGTTTTGGCGTTTATATTTGCTGAATTACTAAACTGAAGCCACATATTTGCGTACTTTTGGTATGACAGACAATTGTGGTACCGCAAGTGTTTTGGCGTTTATATTTGCTGAATTACTAAACTGAAGCCACATATTTGCGTACTTTTGGTATGACAGACAATTGTGGTACCGCAAGTGTTTTGGCGTTTATACACTCCTGGAAATTGAAATAAGAACACCGTGAACTCATTGTCCCAGGAAGGGGAAACTTTATTGACACATTCCTTGGGTCAGATACATCACATGATCACACTGACAGAACCACAGGCACATAGACACAGGCAACAGAGCATGCACAATGTCGGCACTAGTACAGTGTATATCCACCTTTCGCAGCAATGCAGGCTGCTATTCTCCCATGGAGACGATCCTAGAGATGCTGGATGTAGTCCTGTGGAACGGCTTGCCATGCCATTTCCACCTGGCGCCTCAGTTGGACCAGCGTTCGTGCTGGACGTGCAGACCGCGTGAGACGACGCTTCATCCAGTCCCAAACATGCTCAATGGGGGACAGATCCGGAGATCTTGCTGGCCAGGGTAGTTGACTTACACCTTCTAGAGCACGTTGGGTGGCACGGGATACATGCGGACGTGCATTGTCCTGTTGGAACAGCAAGATCCCTTGCCGGTCTAGGAATGGTAGAACGATGGGTTCGATGACGGTTTGGATGTACCGTGCACTATTCAGTGTCCCCTCGACGATCACCAGTGGTGTACGGCCAGTGTAGGAGATCGCTCCCCACACCATGTTGCCGGGTGTTGGCCCTGTGTGCTTCGGTCGTATGCAGTCCTGATTGTGGCGCTCACCTGCACGGCGCCAAACACGCATACGACCATCATTGGCACCAAGGCAGAAGCGACTCTCATCGCTGAAGACGACACGTCTCCATTCGTCCCTCCATTCACGCCTGTCGCGACACCACTGGAGGCGGGCTGCACGATGTTGGGGCGTGAGCGGAAGACGGCCTAACGGTGTGCGGGACCGTAGCCCAGCTTCATGGAGACGGTTGCGAATGGCCCTCGCCGATACCCCAGGAGCAACAGTGTCCCTAATTTGCTGGGAAGTGGCGGTGCGGTCCCCTACGGCACTGCGTAGGATCCTACGGTCTTGGCGTGCATCATTGCGTCGCTGCCGTCCGGTCCCAGGTCGACGGGCACGTGCACCTTCCGCCGACCACTGGCGACAACATCGATGTACTGTGGAGACCTCACGCCCCACGTGTTGAGCAATTCGGCGGTACGTCCACCCGGCCTCCCGCATGCCCACTATACGCCCTCGCTCAAAGTCCGTCAACTGCACATACGGTTCACGTCCACGCTGTCGCGGCATGCTACCAGTGTTAAAGACTGCGATGGAGCTCCGTATGCCACGGCAAACTGGCCGACACTGACGGCGGCGGTGCACAAATGCTGTGCAGCTAGCGCCATTCGACGGCCAACACCGCGGTTCCTGGTGTGTCCGCTGTGCCGTGCGTGTGATCATTGCTTGTACAGCCCTCTCGCAGTGTCCGGAGCAAGTATGGTGGGTCTGACACACCAGTGTCAATGTGTTCTTTTTTCCATTTCCAGGAGTGTATTTGCTGAATTACTAAACTGAAGCCACATATTTGCGTACTTTTGGTATGACAGACAATTGTGGTACCGCAAGTGTTTTGGCGTTTATATTTGCTGAATTACTAAACTGAAGCCACATATTTGCGTACTTTTGGTATGACAGACAATTGTGGTACCGCAAGTGTTTTGGCGTTTATATTTGCTGAATTACTAAACTGAAGCCACATATTTGCGTACTTTTGGTATGACAGACAATTGTGGTACCGCAAGTGTTTTGGCGTTTATATTTGCTGAATTACTAAACTGAAGCCACATATTAGCGTACTTTTGGTATGACAGACAATTGTGGTACCGCAAGTGTTTTGGCGTTTATATTTGCTGAATTACTAAACTGAAGCCACATATTTGCGTACTTTTGGTATGACAGACAATTGTGGTACCGCAAGTGTTTTGGCGTTTATATTTGCTGAATTACTGAACTGAAGCCACATAGTTGCGTACTTTTGGTATGACAGACAATTGTGGTACCGCAAGTGTTTTGGCGTTTATATTTGCTGAATTACTAAACTGAAGCCACATATTTGCGTACTTTTGGTATGACAGACAATTGTGGTTCCGCAAGTGTTTTGGCGTTTATATTTGCTGAATTACTAAACTGAAGCCACATAGTTGCGTACTTTTGGTATGACAGACAATTGTGGTACCGCAAGTGTTTTGGCGTTTATATTTGCTGAATTACTAAACTGAAGCCACATATTTGCGTACTTTTGGTATGACAGACAATTGTGGTACCGCAAGTGTTTTGGCGTTTATATTTGCTGAATTACTAAACTGAAGCCACATATTTGCGTACTTTTGGTATGACAGACAATTGTGGTACCGCAAGTGTTTTGGCGTTTATATTTGCTGAATTACTAAACTGAAGCCACATATTTGCGTACTTTTGGTATGACAGACAATTGTGGTACCGCAAGTGTTTTGGCGTTTATCTTTGCTGAATTACTAAACTGAAGCCACATATTTGCGTACTTTTGGTATGACAGACAATTGTGGTACCGCAAGTGTTTTGGCGTTTATATTTGCTGAATTACTAAACTGAAGCCACATATTAGCGTACTTTTGGTATGACAGACAATTGTGGTACCGCAAGTGTTTTGGCGTTTATATTTGCTGAATTACTAAACTGAAGCCACATATTTGCGTACTTTTGGTATGACAGACAATTGTGGTACCGCAAGTGTTTTGGCGTTTATCTTTGCTGAATTACTAAACTGAAGCCACATATTTGCGTACTTTTGGTATGACAGACAATTGTGGTACCGCAAGTGTTTTGGCGTTTATATTTGCTGAATTACTAAACTGAAGCCACATATTTGCGTACTTTTGGTATGACAGACATTTGTGGTACCGCAAGTGTTTTGGCATTTATATTTGCTGAATTACTAAACTGAAGCCACATATTTGCGTACTTTTGGTATGACAGACAATTGTGGTACCGCAAGTGTTTTGGCGTTTATATTTGCTGAATTACTAAACTGAAGCCACATATTTGCGTACTTTTGGTATGACAGACAATTGTGGTACCGCAAGTGTTTTGGCGTTTATATTTGCTGAATTACTAAACTGAAGCCACATATTTGCGTACTTTTGGTATGACAGACAATTGTGGTACCGCAAGTGTTTTGGCGTTTATATTTGCTGAATTACTAAACTGAAGCCACAAGTTTGCGTACTTTTGGTATGACAGACAATTGTGGTACCGCAAGTGTTTTGGCGATTATATTTGCTGAATTACTGAACTGAAGCCACATATTTGCGTACTTTTGGTAAGACAGACAATTGTGGTACCGCAAGTGTTTTGGCGATTATATTTGCTGAATTACTAAACTGAAGCCACATATTTGCGTACTTTTGGTATGACAGACAATTGTGGTACCGCAAGTGTTTTGGCGTTTATATTTGCTGAATTACTAAACTGAAGCCACATATTTGCGTACTTTTGGTATGACAGACAATTGTGGTACCGCAAGTGTTTTGGCGTTTATATTTGCTGAATTACTAAACTGAAGCCACATATTTGCGTACTTTTGGTATGACAGACAATTGCGGTACCGCAAGTGTTTTGGCGTTTATATTTGCTGAATTACTAAACTGAAGCCACATGTTTGCGTACTTTTGGTATGACAGACAATTGTGGTACCGCAAATGTTTGGTGTTTATGTTTGCTGAATTACTAAACTGGAGACACATATTTGCGTACTTTTGGTATGACAGACAATTGTGGTACCGCAAGTGTTTTAGCGTTTATATTTGCTGAATTACTAAACTGAAGCCACATATTTGCGTACTTTTGGTATGACAGACAATTGTGGTACCGCAAATGTTTGGCGTTTATGTTTGCTGAATTACTAAACTGGAGACACATATTTGCGTACTTTTGGTATGACAGACAATTGTGGTACCGCAAGTGTTTTGGCGTTTATATTTGCTGAATTACTAAACTGAAGCCACATATTTGCGTACTTTTGGTATGACAGACAATTGTGGTACCGCAAGTGTTTTGGCGTTTATATTTGCTGAATTACTAAACTGAAGCCACATAGTTGCGTACTTTTGGTATGACAGACAATTGTGGTACCGCAAGTGTTTTGGCGTTTATATTTGCTGAATTACTAAACTGAAGCCACATAGTTGCGTACTTTTGGTATGACAGACAATTGTGGTACCGCAAGTGTTTTGGCGTTTATATTTGCTGAATTACTAAACTGAAGCCACATATTTGCGTACTTTTGGTATGACAGACAATTGTGGTACCGCAAGAGTTTTGGCGTTTATATTTCTTGAATTACTAAACTGAAGCCACATATTTGCATACTTTTGGTATGACAGACAATTGTGGTACCGCAAGTGTTTTGGCGTTTATATTTGCTGAATTACTAAACTGAAGCCACATAGTTGCGTACTTTTGGTATGACAGACAATTGTGGTACCGCAAGTGTTTTGGCGTTTATATTTGCTGAATTACTGAACTGAAGCCACATATTTGCGTACTTTTGGTATGACAGACAATTGTGGTTCCACAAGTGTTTTGGCGTTTATATTTGCTGAATTACTAAACTGAAGCCACATAGTTGCGTACTTTTGGTATGACAGACAATTGTGGTACCGCAAGTGTTTTGGCGTTTATATTTGCTGAATTACTAAACTGAAGCCACATAGTTGCGTACTTTTGGTATGACAGACAATTGTGGTACCGCAAGTGTTTTGGCGTTTATATTTGCTGAATTACTAAACTGAAGCCACATAGTTGCGTACTTTTGGTATGACAGACAATTGTGGTACCGCAAGTGTTTTGGCGTTTATATTTGCTGAATTACTAAACTGAAGCCACATAGTTGCGTACTTTTGGTATGACAGACAATTGTGGTACCGCAAGTGTTTTGGCGTTTATATTTGCTGAATTACTAAACTGAAGCCACATATTTGCGTACTTTTGGTATGACAGACAATTGTGGTACCGCAAGTGTTTTGGCGTTTATATTTGCTGAATTACTAAACTGAAGCCACATATTTGCGTACTTTTGGTATGACAGACATTTGTGGTACCGCAAGTGTTTTGGCGTTTATATTTGCTGAAGTACTAAACTGAAGCCACATATTTGCGTACTTTTGGTATGACTGACAATTGTGGTATCGCAAGTGTTTTGGCGTTTATATTTGCTGAATTACTAAACTGAAGCCACATATTTGTGCACTTTTGGTATGACAGACAATTGTGGTACCGCAAGTGTTTTGGCGTTTGTATTTGCTGAATTACTAAACTGAAGCCACAAATTTGCGTACTTTTGGTATGACAGACAACTGTGGTACCGCAAGTGTTTTGGTGTTTATATTTGCTGAATTACTAAACTGAAGCCACATATTTGCGTACTTTTGGTATGACAGACAATTGTGGTACCGCAAGTGTTTTGGCGTTTATATTTGCTGAATTACTAAACTGAAGCCACATATTTGCGTACTTTTGGTATGACAGACAATTGTGGTACCGCAAGTGTTTTGGCGTTTATATTTGCTGAATTACTAAACTGAAGCCACATATTTGCGTACTTTTGGTATGACAGACATTTGTGGTACCGCAAGTGTTTTGGCGTTTATATTTGCTGAAGTACTAAACTGAAGCCACATATTTGCGTACTTTTGGTATGACTGACAATTGTGGTATCGCAAGTGTTTTGGCGTTTATATTTGCTGAATTACTAAACTGAAGCCACATATTTGTGCACTTTTGGTATGACAGACAATTGTGGTACCGCAAGTGTTTTGGCGTTTATATTTGCTGAATTACTAAACTGAAGCCACAAATTTGCGTACTTTTGGTATGACAGACAATTGTGGTACCTATTCTGCTGACTATTGGACTGTGGTTTGCAGCGCTGTTATTTTGTTCTTATTCTATCAAGTTTCACACATGCTATGTAATTGAAGTCTTCGTGGAGGAGTCTTTTCAGTGCCACTAAAAGTAAATATTTCAGTTTGGAAAACTAATACGATGTCATAATTCGGCAGCTGTAAACTATAAAATCTACTTGCGTTTCGCTACCTGACTTCTAATGCAGTTAAATCTATTTACGAGCATTTTATATTGCCACCTTTTAAATAGACTTATCTTTCACCCTCGGCACGTCTTATCTCAGTAATGGCTACGTACACAAATATATCTCTCCTCCCCACACCTAACACCAGTACACTCACGTCATAAATTTGGGTGTTATGTACGGTAGGTCCCATCACAGTCTACGCTAATTTCGAATTTAGTTTATAACTTTATCTGCATTTTTCGATTATTTGTAATGAAATTAACCATTTAGTTTTATCTAGTGCAACGCAGTACAAATACTTTTTCGATAACCTGCCATTAGAGTTGTATTATGACCCTAACAGTTCCAGTACATTTATCAGAACTGTTTTAAAATATTTTATCGGTTTCTGAGTTTCATGAATACCTATAACTACAATTCGCAGCAAATTTCGATCGTGTTCATAGAAACATCAAGAATTTACGATCCAGTACTGATTTTTAGATACATTTTCAGAGTGTGCATAACAAATGAAAGCCTTTGCCCGAGTTTCTACAATAAAGACCATGTGAAGCAAAAGTGAAGCGAAATTTCATCATGATAAATTGAAGAGCTGTCACGAAAAGATTCAGGGGTTAGTTTTCGCGACGTGCTATTCGAGAGTGGGACAGCAGATAAACAGACTTGCCGGAAAGTGCAGTCAAGAAAAGTTCTACTAAATATAGAGTACATTTGAAGCGAACCAGTTAGCAATTTCAATCTGGGCGTTTTGTTCTTTCTGTCGTAGTTGGATACTGTATATCGATTTTGTAGGGCACACGCAATATGTTTTGGGCGAGAGTTTCACGTTTCTTGTTTTGCGCACCACTTTTCCTGTACCGCGGCCATCTCGATCGCTGTAAAAGGCAGTGACGAACTACTGCTTCTCGCGATGTTCTGTGAAAACTCTAATCTGTCAAACTCCAGCAATCACTCGCGTGGCTTTGGATGCAATATTTGCCGCTTGTTACAGTTTTCAGGATACTCCTTGTTGTGTCACTGTGCAGTTTGTGAATGGAACTAAACATAAAAAAAATGGCTCTGAGCACTATGGGACTTAACTTTTGAGGTCATCAGTCCCCTAGAACTTACAACTACCTAAACCTAACTAACCTAAGAACATCACACACATCCATGCCCGAGGCAGGATTCGAACTTGCGACCGTAGTGGTCGCGCAGTTCCAGACTGTAGCGCCGAGAACCGCTCGGCCACCCCGGCCGGCATTAAACATCAACAGGGCGGAAAACCTACTGGTTTTAAAGGCCCTGGACTGGTAACTCTAGCACTTAGATGGCTCATTTTTTCCCCTAGTACCGACGTTGTTGGCTGTAGCGAGTGGAGCTGGGAGAACAGTCTATTTGAATTTTTGTAAAGCGAGGCTGATACAGGTCACCAATACCAATAACAATAAATCTGAGACTCATGTGTGTCAAGAAAAAGTTAATTATATCGGATCTATAGATCACATGCGGCTGAGGTACAGGCAGGATTTCCCCATTACGTTCAAAGTTGGGGTGTTTCTCCATTACCGGAGGGCCTCAGGAATAGTGACGATTTAAGAAGGGGAAAATAAGCTGAAGACATGAACTGAAGATTGTGCTTGGGAGCGCATTGGACAAGTGTGGATCGTACAGCTGTATTACCTATACTGCTACGATGTGTATTTCCAGCACATCTACCTAGTAAGCAAGGAGACTGAGGCTCAGCTCCCGGCTGTAGCACAAAATTTAATTCATTTCTTCTGCTTCCATCATTATCATAAATACACTCCTGGAAATGGAAAAAAGAACATATTGACACCGGTGTGTCAGACCCACCATACTTGCTCCGGACACTGCGAGAGGGCTGTACAAGCAATGATCACACGCACGGCACAGCGGACACACCAGGAACCGCGGTGTTGGCCGTCGAATGGCGCTAGCTGCGCAGCGTTTGTGCACCGCCGCCGTCAGTGTCAGCCAGTTTGCCGTGGCATACGGAGCTCCATCGCAGTCTTTAACACTGGTAGCATGCCGCGACAGCGTGGACGTGAACCGTATGTGCAGTTGACGGACTTTGAGCGAGGGCCTATAGTGGGCATGCGGGAGGCCGGGTGGACGTACCGCCGAATTGCTCAACACGTGGGGCGTGAGGTCTCCACAGTACATCGATGTTGTCGCCAGTGGTCGGCGGAAGGTGCACGTGCCCGTCGACCTGGGACCGGACCGCAGCGACGCACGGATGCACGCCAAGACCGTAGGATCCTACGCAGTGCCGTAAGGGACCGCACCGCCACTTCCCAGCAAATTAGGGACACTGTTGCTCCTGGGGTATCGGCGAGGACCATTCGCAACCGTCTCCATGAAGCTGGGCTACGGTCCCGCACACCGTTAGGCCGTCTTCCGCTCACGCCCCAACATCGTGCAGCCCGCCTCCAGTGGTGTCGCGACAGGCGTGAATGGAGGGACGAATGGAGACGTGTCGTCTTCAGCGATGAGAGTCGCTTCTGCCTTGGTGCCAATGATGGTCGTATGCGTGTTTGGCGCCGTGCAGGTGAGCGCCACAATCAGGACTGCATACGACCGAGGCACACAGGGCCAACACCCGGCATCATGGTGTGGGGAGCGGTCTCCTACACTGGCAGTGCACCACTGGTGATCGTCGAGGGGACACTGAATAGTGCACGGTACATCCAAACCGTCATCGAACCCATCGTTCTACCATTCCCAGACCGGCAAGGGAACTTGCTGTTCCAACAGGACAATGCACGTCCGCATGTATCCCGTGCCACCCAACGTGCTCTAGAAGGTGTACATCAACTACCCTGGCCAGCAAGATCTCCGGATCTGTCCCCCATTGAGCATGTTTGGGACTGGATGAAGCGTCGTCTCACGCGGTCTGCACGTCCAGCACGAACGCTGGTCCAACTGAGGCGCCAGGTGGAAATGACATGGCAAGCCGTTCCACAGGACTACATCCAGCATCTCTACGATCGTCTCCATGGGAGAATAGCAGCCTGCATTGCTGGGAAAGGTGGATATACACTGTACTAGTGCCGACATTGTGCATGCTCTGTTGCCCGTGTCTATGTGCCTGTGGTTCTGTCAGTGTGATCATGTGATGTATCTGACCCCAGGAATGTGTCAATAAAGTTTCCCCTTCCTGGGACAATGAATTCACGGTGTTGTTATTTCAATTTCCAGGAGTGTACTTAACAGCTTTGCCACTACGCTGTCAGTCACACACACCAAAACGTTGCATCCTAATTTGCCAAGCTTTAGAGATAATTATGTATATTCCTCCCTTCCTGGCCGCGCGGAGTGGCCGAGCGGTCTTAGGCGCCATGTCACGGACTGTGCGGCCCCTCCCACAGGAGCTTCGAGTCCTCCCTCGGGCATGGGTGTGTGTGTGTTGTTCTTAGCGTAAGTTAGTTTAAGTAGTGTGTAAGACTAGGGACCGATGACCTCAGCAGTTTGCTCCCTTAGAAATTCATACACTCCTCCCTTCCTGCGAAGTCTGAAAAATAAAGTTCCAAATAACAATTAAAGTCCAAATGGCGATTATAACAAGAAGAACAGCGCTGAAAATGGATCAATAACGCAACATGTAGAACAGCACCCACGAAACCTGTAAGTAGAACTTTAAATTATTAGCACATAGCAGAAAATCGAACTGCCAGAACTGTTTATAACCTACATTATCCCAAATGTAAACTCAATAGTATGAACAAAAATATGTACGTATTCCAGACCATTGAGATGCCTTGCACAGATTCCTCCATTGCTGTTTCCTCATCATCGTCAAAAACTAAATGTTTTGCATTCTAATTGATTTCTCAGTTTCCTTTAATGTTTTGCGTCCCTATTAACTCTTTTGATCGTTTCTCGCTTTCTTCTTTATGTTGAATTGAGAATCCTTTAATCCTGCGCATCTTTTTAGCAGTTACGTCTTACTCGTTAATACACTCCTGGAAATGGAAAAAAGAACACATTGACACCGGTGTGTCAGCCCTACCATACTTGCTCCGGACACTGCGAGAGGGCTGTACAAGCAATGATCACACGCACGGCACAGCGGACACACCAGGAACCGCGGTGTTGGCCGTCGAATGGCGCTAGCTGCGCAGCATTTGTGCACCGCCGCCGTCAGTGTCAGCCAGTTTGCCGTGGCATACGGAGCTCCATCGCAGTCTTTAACACTGGTAGCATGCCGCGACAGCGTGGACGTGAACCGTATGTGCAGTTGACGGACTTTAAGCGAGGGCGTATAGTGGGCATGCGGGAGGCCGGGTGGACGTACCGCCGAATTGCTCAACACGTGGGGCGTGAGGTCTCCACAGTACATCGATGTTGTCGCCAGTGGTCGGCGGAAGGTGCACGTGCCCGTCGACCTGGGACCGGACCGCAGCGACGCACGGATGCACGCCAAGACCGTAGGATCCTACGCAGTGCCGTAGGGGACCGCACCGCCACTTCCCAGCAAATTAGGGACACTGTTGCTCCTGGGGTATCGGCGAGGACCATTCGCAACCGCCTCCATGAAGCTGGGCTACGGTCCCGCACACCGTTAGGCCGTCATCCGCTCACGCCCCAACATCGTGCAGCCCGCCTCCAGTGGTGTCGCGACAGGCGTGAATGGAGGGACGAATGGAGACGTGTCGTCTTCAGCGATGAGAGTCGCTTCTGCCTTGGTGCCAATGATGGTCGTATGCGTGTTTGGCGCCGTGCAGGTGAGCGCCACAATCAGGACTGCATACGACCGAGGCACACAGGGCCAACACCCGGCATCATGGTGTGGGGAGCGATCTCGTACACTGGCCGTACACCACTGGTGATCGTCGAGGGGACACTGAATAGTGCACGGTACATCCAAACCGTCATCGAACCCATCGTTCTACCATTCCTAGACCGGCAAGGGAACTTGCTGTTCCAACAGGACAATGCACGTCCGCATGTATCCCGTGCCACCCAACGTGCTCTAGAAGGTGTAAGTCAACTACCCTGGCCAGCAAGATCTCCGGATCTGTCCCCCATTGAGCATGTTTGGGACTGGATGAAGCGTCGTCTCACGCGGTCTGCACGTCCAGCACGAACGCTGGTCCAACTGAGGCGCCAGGTGGAAATGGCATGGCAAGCCGTTCCACAGGACTACATCCAGCATCTCTACGATCGTCTCCATGGGAGAATAGCAGCCTGCGTTACTGCGAAAGGTGGATATACACTGTACTAGTGCCGACATTGTGCATGCTGTGTTGCCTGTGTCTATGTGCCTGTGGTTCTGTCAGTATGATCATGTGATGTATCTGACCCCAGGATTGTGTCAATAAAGTTTCCCCTTCCTGGGACAATGAATTCACGGTGTTCTTATTTCAATTTCCAGGAGTGTAAGTGTCACATGAGGAGAACTGTAATTTGCTACACGTGTCATTAGTATATGTGTCTGATGTGTAACGCAATACGCATAATAAAGCTGCCGTGTAGAGGACATCTCGTCAGCACGTTTGTAAAGGACAATTAACCTGTGTTTATTTAGAAGCGACGCTTTAAAGTTCAGGGGGAATGACTAATTAGCATGGAATATTTATTACGCTGTCGTGGAGACTGTTTTCTTTTCTTTCAACGTTCCGCACAGGATGCAAAGAACGGTGGCGTACCTGGATTTCATTCGCGTTACGTAGTCTCGATAGGCAAAGAAAAGAGACATTTACTGACGAAAATTAACAACCGGAACAAATGCAGCAAACTAATTTGCAAAGCAAAGCGAAGAAAGTATTTGGGTACCCTCTTACATGTATGCACTTTGTAACCTTATCTATAACGTATCTTTCTCGGACTTGGTTATGTAATACACCTCCACATGAATATAGCATTAACAAAACATACACCGGTGTCCAAAATTAAAGCAACAAACCGCTATTTCCCCTTCCTGTGTCTAATGGTTCAAATGGCTCTGAGCACTATGCGACTTATCTTCTGAGGTCATCATTCGCCTAGAACTTAGAACTAATTAAACCTAACTAACCTACGGACATGACACACATCCATGCCCGAGGCAGGATTCGAACCTGCGACCGTAGCCGTCGTTCGGCTCCTCCTGTGTCTAATTCACGCGCCAGAGTTTCGATTCCTCCCTCGGTCATGGGTGTGTGTATTGTTCTTAGCATAAGTTAGTTTAAGTAGTATGTAAGTCTGGAGACCAATGACCTCTGCAGTTTGGTCCCTTAGGACATCACACACATTTGAACATTTTTTCTAATTCACGGTATAATCATATAAATTGTCAACCAGATGTCCGTAAGATCGTTTTCTGCACGAAAGATGGCATTGCGGTCAACGGACAACCATGCCAACGATGACGTCAGGGTAGCTATGGAAAGAGGTAGTGTTTGCCGGGTAGCCCCAGATCCACAATCGCTGTGTACACAGTGTCACAGACGGTGCACTATGGCAGAGGAAACATGCCTACCAGACTCTGCTGTGGAGAGCCATAGGAAGAAAGGAAGCAGAGCAGTCGGAAACCAATGTGGCCCGATGGCTTAATGTGCCGAAAGTTTATAGAGACCGAAACTGCATTCTGACGACCAGGGTGGGGTCGGCAACGTGTGACTTCAGAAGGAAGGACCATTTGGCTGTGACATAACAAGTTGAATTATCTTCTTCATCGTTTCTTGAAATTACTGCAACCAGTCGCTTTTGCTTCGTTCTTCAGTCTCTTTATATACTTCACTACGGGTTTCGAACCGCCTACCATCAGCAGATTGGACATATTTATTAATTGTCTGCAACAGTGTGGAAGTCGTGCAGCTTTGGCAAGATGCATAAATGAAACATGTAAGCACTGAGTGTGGCGAAAATTATGCACATTGTGAGATAATTTTGTTGCTTTACTTACAATGATTAGCATCAGTTGGTTGGACGTTGGTGCACACATTATTCTGCATAATGTAATAAATGTACAATTGCAGTACAGTTAACGTCACTGGAAAATACTCATTATGTTTTCCAGGATACTGTGCACACCAAAATCCAACCATCGAATACTAATCGCTGTAACTAAGTCAACAAAATCTATCTCATAATGTGAATAATTCTCGCCACACTCAGTGCTTAAATGTTTTGTTTATACATCTTGCCACAGCTACATGTCTCCCACACTGCTGCAGACATTTAATAAATTTGTACAATCTGATGATGAATCGCTAGGCGGCTTGAAACAGTTAATGGAATAATTTAAAAAAAAATGAAGAACAAAACAAAAGGCGAGTGCTTTCAGTAATGTCAAGGAACCATTACTCATCATATTCGCAGTGTTCCTCATCCATAATGCATAAAAGTTTTATCTGCTTAAAGATTTGAAATATTGTACCAAACTGTACATTTTTCCACAGGTAACCTGGCAATCAAGCCGAAATAGGCCTATAGTAATAAACATTAAAGTGAAACACAGCAGTCTTTATTCTCATAACATAGTATAATAATGGCCTTATATGGGCATTTTTCTTTAATTTGTTAATTTTTTTCCGCAACCCGGGATCAAGTTTCGCTCTTTTTTTGCAAGTAGAATTTTTTGCAAATTCATCATTAGATCTGCAAAGAATGCTTGTACTATCGCCACTCAAAAGGCTCTCCAAATCGAGGCTCTCCGTCTCTAATGCCCTAGATGTCGACGAGACGTTAAACTTGTTCTATCCTTTTTCCCTTCCCGATCGGAGCAGCAGCAGATAAAAGGCAGTGTTGAGTGTATTTTCGGAATGCCATGTGTGGTGTTGACAGATTTTACTCGTAACAGGGGCATACTACCGAAATATCCTGACGAGGTTACAGAAGGCGAGGATGCCAAGAAGAAGTGCTGCGAGAAGTTATGCAGGGAGGATAGGAGGTGGGGGAAGTTTTTACTGCGTATCACTTCAGATAGTTCCACACCGTTCATCGTTGGGAGGCATTTATTGCTTTCAAGAGTGAATGGTGTGGTTATTGTAACGTGTTGGGCATGCTGGGGAATGACTGACAAGGGAAACTCTCCATCCCCCTCCCCCCCACCCCCCCGCAGGTTTAGTGGTAAGATGAGCAAAGGACATCCCTTAAAAAATTGAACACAGACCAAGCAAGAAAACAAGAAGAAGGTGTACTGAACTGTGAAAAAAGAGACAAAATCGAAAAAGTGAACTGTCCAATCTCAAAATATGCATCACTGAGCAAAGTTGGATAGTCACGGCGTCGTCCCTGTATGATCACGGCGTTGGACTGCATAGAAGGAAATCAGTGTTGAAATCTTCATCATACCACATTTTTTTTATTTTTTGCACAAAATTATGAACTGTCCGTCAGATCGTTGACGTCTCTGCTCGCTGTATTCAAATTTGCGTCTGTGTTGTTGTGTAACGTCCGTTTGCAACACCGACGTGCAAGTTTTGACTCTTGAATTCCTTTGTTGTAACATATTTCACACCCTTCTATTTGTTCTATTCATATCTGTGGGAGGTGTATACGGCATTTCGCCAGCTCTCATTATTCAACACATTTACTTGCGATAGTAATATATTCTTAACATGATTCAAATTTTGCCGGCCGTTGTGGCCGAGCGGTTCTAGGCGCTACAGTCTGAAACCACGCGACCGCTACGGTCGCAGGTTCGAATCCTGCCTCGGGCATGGATCTGTGTGATGTCCTTAGGTTAGTTAGGTTTAAGTAGTTCTATGTTCTAGAGGACTGATGACCTTAGAAGTTAAGTCCCATAGTGTCAAATTTTACAGTCCAATGTATAGTGTGGCCTTAGCCAAGACTGCAGAAGGTGAACATACTTGTCAGTGATCGGGAAAAAAGTTCATGATTCTGTGAAAAATAAGTGAGGGGGGGGGGGGGACTCGGGAGATTTGAGCACGGATCTCCAGCTTCGCAGCCCAACTTCGTGACGACACAACCACGGCGCCGTGATTCTTACTATTCGCTCGATGTTGCACATCTTGAGCTTGTACCGTTCAATGTTTCTATTTGCTTCTTTTTTCACAATTCAGAAGACCTCCTTCCTGTTTCCGTGATCGATTTGTTTTCAGGTTTTGACGGGCCATCCACTGGGCCATTTTACCACTAAAGCTGTGAGGGGTGCGATGAGATGTTTCCCTTGTGTGGTGGTGACAGGCCTTGGAGTCCATGGCAATCATTTATTGATCGTGGTGAGGCAGGCACGCCTCTCCTCGCTGGATAGGGCCGATGAACGGGCGATGGATTCCGCATCGTGGTGCTGTGCTAGCACCTCTTGCTACTGAGCCCGATAGTCTCTGTACGCCACATGCACTGACGTCAGCGGCCCGTGTCGTGTTGCGCTGCAATGGTACGTCCCTCGGGAGACGACCCCCGCCTCCGCACGCGGCTGTGGTTGTTGCATGACGAGACTGACGTGCGCTGCTTCCCTTCGCGTCGTGTATCCCACCGACCCCTTGCCCCATTTGCGTCACCACTATAAAACGTGAAGACAGCTGTGCTTGGGGTACGACTCGCTGCCCTCGGACAATAGTGGGCTGACGGCTGACGTCGCAGCGCCGCGTTCCACTAGGAACTGGACGGCGGAGTCGGCAGACGCGGATGACAGACCGGCACGGCCGAGATATCTAGTCCCGTGGAGGACTAAGAGCAGGTAGCAGGCACAGCCACGTCTCGAGCCCACGGTTTATCCCAGTCGTCTTGCTGTTAAGTGTCATTCTGCGTCGTTGTCGTACTGCTGGCCTATGGCGATGACAAGTGATCCTTGCCTTAAGCCAGATATTTTATATGCCTCCAGTGCTCTTTTGTTTCACTAAAACCCGGAGTCTATTCACGTTGCCCCCGCGGAGTCTCGTGCTAGTAACAGTAGTACAACAACACGCACACAAAACAAAATGGCGCTTATTCACCTACAGTAACAAAATAGTCCACAGACTAGGCAATATATTGAAGAAACAGAGATTTTGGATAGTATACAGGACAGACAACACAAATCAAAAAAAGCTCAGAACACATGAGACACCCACAGATAAATTCAACATGTCAGGAATATATGAACTCACATACAACACTTGTCAATTAGTATACATACGACAAACACACAGGAACTTTAAAAAAATATATTCAGGACACCGCAGAACCATAAAAAGTAACAGCACCCATAGCATATAACTCACCACAACCAATTACAATAACAACAGATTTAAAAATTCTGAAATCCTGCCACAGCCCATACCACAAACTGATATTAGAACTTCCACATACAGAAGGCAATAGCCCACACACACACACGCACACACACACACACACACACACACACACACAAACAAACACGCACACACACACACACACACACACACACACACACACACACACACACAAAGAGAGAAAAATTAAAGAAAATTCAATTTCGGTGTCAAACTCTCTTGTCAACAAATGAACGCCGACGGAATTAGGAAAAACAACAACATAGTGTTCACCGCGTTTTGCGAACTAAAGAGATGTTTATAAAGAAATTACATTAACACGTGAATGAGATTTTCACTCTGCAGCGGAGTGTGCGCTGATATGAAACTTCCTGGCAGATTAAAACTGTGGGCCGGACCAAGACTCCAACTCGGGACCTTCGCCTTTCGCAGGCAAGTGCTCTACCATTAATACGTGTGTGCAGTGCCCTCGGAACACGAAAGAAGAAAGACTAGTCACAACGAAGCATGAGCAGTAATATACTGTATATACGGAGAACATTTTAACACGCCAAAATCATTTTTTTTTTTTTTTTTAATCAAGGGATGTGTTAACTCGACGATGAAATTTACAGTTACATCTTTCGGTTTGCAGATGGCAAGCTATCAGTGCAGGACACCATGGCAACGGTCCTGAAAAACCATATAATGTAAAATCACAGTAAGAAACAAAACGAACCAAAACGTTCTCTAGACCTCACTTTGTTAAACTAGTTGTAACCAAAAACATGCTCAATTTTTGCAATTCTCTATAAGCAAATACCCACTGTTGATGGCACATAGGTGCTGAAACATGTTTGGGTAAAAAGGAAAAACTGTGTTTGCAAAAAGGCGAAGCCCATGTCCTATAATTTAACTGCAAATGCGAAAAGAAAAGAAAGAACAAGAGCTGCATATCTAAAAGGGGAATAGTTCTATTTAAGTAACGCATGTAAGTGAATAACATCGCAAACCGGCATGTTAATGTTAGCACTAGGTAAGCCATTGCAAAACGTAAAATGCTTGTACATTAACATCTGGTGTAACCGCCAAATTGTGCATGTATTGTGTTGTAGAGGTGCCGGATGTCAGTTTATGGGTTGGAGATCCATGCCCGTTGCACTTGGTCGATCAATACAGAGACGGCTAATGCTGTTCGTGGATGATGCTTGAGTTGTCGTCTGATGTCGTCCCATGTGCGCTCGAGTGTAGACAGATCTGCTGATCGAGCAGGCCAAGCCAACATGACGACACTTTGTAGATCGTGGGTTACAACAACGATATGTGGCTAGCGTTCGAAAACACCACCTGGAATGTTGGTCATGAATGTCGGCTAAACACGAAGAATCACCAGATTGACGTATAAATTTGCAGCTGTTGTGTGTGGGATGGTAACGAGAATGTCCCCGTTGTCATACAAAAGCGTACCCTAGACTAGAACATTAGGTGCCCAGTGTGTAAAGCACGCAGGCAGGTTGGTTTCAATCCTTCAACTGGCCTCTTTCTAATCAACACACGGCCATCACTAGCACCGAGGCACAAGAGACCTCCATCCTGCTCTCCAATGAACTCTCGTTTGACACTACTGAAGTCGCAGGTGGCGGTGGTTTGGAGTCAGTGGAATGCACGCTGTCCTTGAAGTAACTGATTTGTGACAGTGGTTCAAACTACTGCTCAGATTGCTGTTGCAGCTGTAGTACGATACGACAAAGCCATACGCCAAACACGATGATCTTCCCTCTCGGTAATGTTACGTGGCCGTCTGAAGCCCGGTCTCCTTGCGACCGTACACTGTCCTGACCACTCCTGCAAGCAGTCATGTATAGCGGCTACATTCCTGCAAACGCTTTCTGCAATATCACGGAAAGAACATCCAACTTCTCAGAAGCCTATTACACGACCTCTTTCAAATTGATAATGGCGCCTTTGTTGCCTTAAAGGCATTCTTGACTAACATGATCTCACCACGCCCAATCTACATCTACATCTACATCTACATCCATACTCCGCAAGCCACCTGACGGTGTGTGGCGGAGGGTACCTTGAGTACCTCTATCGGTTCTCCCTTCTATTCCAGTCTCGTATAGTTCGTGGAAAGAAGGATTGTCGGTATGCTTCTGTGTGGGCTCTAATCTCTCTGATTTTATCCTCATGGTCTCTTCGCGAGATATACGTAGGAGGGAGCAATATACTGCTTGACTCTTCGGTGAAGGTATGTTCTCGAAACTTTGACAAAAGCCCGTACCGAGCAACTGAGCGTCTCTCCTGCAGTCTTCCACTGGAGTTTATCTATCATCTCCGTAACGCTTTCGCGATTACTAAATGATCCTGTAACGAAGCGCGCTGCTCTCCGTTTCATCTTCTCTATATCCTCTATCAACCCTATCTGGTACGGATCCCACACTGCTGAGCAGTATTCAAGCAGTGGGCGAACAAGCGTACTGTAACCTACTTCCTTTGTTTTCGGATTGCGTTGCCTTAGGATTCTTCCAATGAATCTCAGTCTGGAATCTGCTCTACCGACGATCAACATTATATGATCATTCCATTTTAAATCACTCCTAATGCGTACTCCCAGATAATTTATGGTATTAACTGTTTCCAGTTGCTGACATGCTATTTTGTAGCTAAATGATAAAGGATCTATCTTTCTGTGTATTCGCAGCACATTACACTTGTCTACATTGAGATTCAATTGCCATTCCCTGCACCATGCGTCAATTCGCTGCAGATCCTCCTGCATTTCAGTACAATTTTCCATTGTTACAACCTCTCGATACACCACAGCATCATCTGCAAAAAGCCTCAGTGAACTTCCGATGTCATCCACCAGGTCATTTATGTATATTGTGAATAGCAACGGTCCTATGACACTCCCCTGCGGCACACCTGAAATCACTCTTACTTCGGAAGACTTCTCTCCATTGAGAATGACATGCTGCGTCCTGTTATCTAGGAACTCCTCAATCCAATCACACAATTGGTCTGATAGTCTCAGAGGGGTCAGGGAATTTCACCTGCCTCGAGATGACTGGGTGTTTGTGTTGTCCTCATCATTTCATCATCATCCATGAAAGTTGAGACCCGGCCGGGGTGGCCAAGCGGTTCTAGGCGCTTCAGTCTGGAACCGCGTGACCGCTACGGTCGAATCCTGCCTCGGGCATGGATGTGTGTGATGTCCTTAGGTTAGTTAGGTTTAAGTAGGTCTATGTTCTAAGGGACTGATGACCTTAGAAGTTAAGTACCATAGTGCTCAGAGCCATTTGAACCATGTTTTGAAAGTTGTGAGATTGAACTGAGCAAAGGTTGGGAATTTGTACGGGTTCTGATATTCGCACAGTTGAGCGCCCCACAAACCAAACATCGTCATCATCGCCTTTCGCGGGCAAGTGCTCTACCAACTGAGCTACCCAAGCACTTGCTCAGGTGGTAGAGCACTTGCCCTCAAAAGGCGAAGGTCCCGAGTTCGAGTCTCGGTCCGGCACACAGTTTTAATCTGCCAGGAAGTTTCATATCAGCGCACACTCCGCTGCAGAGTGAAAATCTCATTCTGGAATCATCATCATCATCCAATCTCTAACGTAAAAAACTCTCACGACCGTTACAGCGTGTATTTAAAGCAAACCTGATTTGCATTCTCATAAGGGCGCTACTAGTACCACTCTTAAGCGACCAGTACGAAATTTAGACGTACATCATCTTCCAGATGTAGAAATACGGCTACCAACTTTCGTTTCGTCGCACTACTTCTTGGGGTTCCGAATTTTTTTCCCATCAGCGTATTCCAGACTTTTTTAAACACACCCTGTATGAGTAGATACAAATGTCTTTTGGTAATCCCAATGTGTTGTAGATCGGCAAATGGTGACGTATTAAAGCATTTTATTCAGATAACATCATCATTATCATCATTTAAGACTGATTATGCCTTTCAGCGTTCAGTCTGGAGCATAGTCCCCCTTATAAAATTCCTCCATGATCCCCTATTCAGTGCTAACATTGGTGCCTCTTCTGATGTTAAGCCTATTACTTCAAAATCATTCTTAACCGAATCCAGGTACCTTCTCCTTGGTCTGCCCCGACTCCTCCTACCCTCTACTGCTGAACCCATGAGTCTCTTGGGTAACCTTGCTTTTCCCATGTGTGTAACATGACTCCAGCATCTAAGCCTGTTCGCCCTGACTGCTACACCTATAGAGTTCATTCCCAGTTTTTCTTTGATTTCCTCATTGTGGACACCCTCCTGCCATTGTTCCCCTCTACTAGTACCTGCAATCATCCTAGCTACTTTCATATCCGTAACCTCAACCTTGTTGATAAGGTAACCTGAATCCACCCAGCTTTCGCTCCCATACAACAAATAACAGACGGAAAATAATGGTGTATTAAAACATTTTGTACAAATAACAGCTTCAGCGATACCATCACGTCTGGAATTCTCTCCCGCGCATACAAGTTGGCGTCACCGACGCTGAGCATACGCTCATCAAGTAGACTTCCACGTTCGAGTCCAGCCGTTTAAGCATCCCCAGCAGAGCCGCCTTGGATCCTTGGTTAATTACCTTAGTGACGTCACTACGTACCCGCCGCCTGTGTCGGCGCGTGGCAGTAAAGAGGGAAAAAACAGTGGGCGGCGGCCATGAATATTTCAGTCCATAGGCACCCGCCCCCCACTAATTATGCAGCGGGAGAGGTGGGGAGGATGGCGGAATGAATGCCTCATTAATGCCGCGCCGAAGGTCCCGTCTGGGAACTGAAGCGTGCTGGTGGGGTACGCCGGGGGAGGGGGAGGGGGGGGGGGAGAGAGCCGAGTTTGCGCACCCTGCAGGCGCCGGCGTCCTTATCTATCGCTTTTAAGTATGTGGCCCTTAAGAGGGTAGCGAGCGCACGGTTCAGAAGCAGTTCGAATAACGGTTTAAAACTTGAGGTACAGGAACGTAGATGCTGCAGCGACAGCTGGCCGTGGAGTACTCGAATAATAAAAATTGAAACCAACATCTGTACTGTAGTTCAAATGTCGTTTATTCAAAAGACGCTTTTCCTAAACGAATGTAATGTGTAATGAGAGTACTGAAAACAGGTGTTTGTTTTGTTCATTCCGTATTTTACGAGTAGAAGTAGGGTACTTCAAAACTGTATCTTGCAAGCGAATGAAAATATAAAGTAAAGTTTCAAAGTAGTCAAGATCGGTGTCTTGCGAATATGACATAAAAATTTCAGCCATTTTCTGTGTATAGCCGTCTTGGAATCCTCGGCTGGGTTTTGGTCCGCTCGTGTCGGCAGAAATATAGTAAAAAATACTTTTTGTGGGGTTTACCGAGGAACCACCTACGAGCGCCATCGATGATGATATTTGGTTTGTGGGGCGCTCAACAGCGCGGTTATCAGCGTCCGTACGAATTTCTAACCTCTGCTCAGTCCAATCTCGCCACTTTCATGAATGACGATGAAATGATGAGGACAAAACAAATACCCAGCTATCTCGAGACAGGTGAAAATCCCTGACCCCCTCCGGGAATCGAACCCGGGACCCCGTGTGTTTTATTTTTTTTATTTATTTATTTTTTTAAAATCTCATTTTGTTCGTTATAGTTCGTTGCAATTGTTCGTGGCGGACGTCCCCTGACGCCCGTTGAAATTCGTTATTGATCCATTCACTCAGTTTTTTTATTACAGAGGGCAGCTAACCCTCTGACCGAACACGCTGAGCTACCGTGCCGGTATGTTCGGGAAGCGAGAACGCGACCGCGAGATCACGAGCTGTGGACAAGCTCCATTGAGCCTACCGTAGAGCACAACAAATGCAAAAAGAACCAACCAACTGACTCCATGTGCATAAGCAGGAGGAGTGTGTAATATTCACTACCCTGTACTGTAGGGTAGTGACACTACGAGGATCCTTTTGTTGAATATACAAATGGTCCCTAGCCTAAGGGACTTGACCCTAACTTGTTATCACCAATACAACCCGAGGTATGAGCACTGGAGAATCTTATTACGCACGGTGCTTTGGAACGTATTTGGTACGCAACCTGTCGCAGGACACCAAAAAATAAACGAATATCAATGATAACGCTAAAATAGTAACTGAGCACATGATATGGCGAAAATATTTTTTATTGTTGACCATCTGAGAACGGAGATGTGGTAACATATTCTCGCCTTTTGCATGTAAAATAATATGCTATAATTTGTGTGCTATAACATAAGTCGACAGAAACAGTTATATGCAACTTAGATAGTGCCGGTCCAATGTCCGGATCCTTTAGAAAGATGTAAAAGATGCATATTATTTCGTCGTTTATAGTCTTGTATCTTCTCGCCTCTCGCTGACACACAATTTCCCTTTACAGCGGGTCTCGCTCGTACGTACGGCCTCTACCCCGTCAGATCCCACCGTGCGGAAATCGCCAGAGTTATTAGGTTTCAGCGGCCATGGTCACACAGGAGAAGCAACAGCCATATAAATTCAATTCAGTTGTAACAGATAAAATCGAACCTTGAATCCCAAGTCGAAGGTCAACTCCGTAAATAAAGTAGAATTCTATGTTGTCCTAGACTGTTCTAATTATTTTAGTGGAGGGGAAACAGTTGCATTTAGAAATACTGATATATATATAGTGTAGTTAACACTCGTGTGGTAGTAACGAAATGCTTGGGAATGCATACTGAGAGCATCTGCTTAATAGAGGCACAGGTGAAAGACCTAAGCAGAGCCATGACTAATGCAACGTATTGGAAAATTTGACACTGCACCACCTGTTTCTGTTGTCGACCCAGTTTTGCATTTAGTTTCGCGTCAGTGTCCAGTAGCAAGCAGTACGCGGCGTACGGTTGCGTCATAAGCGGCCACCGCACCGCGCAGCTGCAGGGAAGGTTTACAGCTATAATGACCGCCATTCGATCATTGATCCGATATTCGACTATGTAATGAAATAACGCCCAGGCCCCGTTAAGTAATTTTTCCTCTAATGCAGTTTGCAGATACCTAGCTCGAATGATCATTTGTGGGGACAATGGGCATGACTGCGTGTTTCACAATAAAGTTAACAGCGTTTCAGGTATCGACTCGTAACAAATGGCATCATTTGTCATTGTGCTCTCCCTCTGCAGCGAGGCACGAGTAAATCATTTCTAGCTTCGACAGTAAAGGGGGAAAGGGGAATCTCGGGGCGTGGGGAGGGAGGGGGAGGGAGAGGGGGGGAGCTGCGTGACGACCAGTTCGCTATTGGTGTTGTGAGTACCACAACATTTTTTTAGGCGCTGCTGTATATAATGTTTGCCGTAATATTAAAATATATGATACATGCACACGTTATTGAGTATTAAAATAAGATAATCTGAACAGATACGTATTTAAATACAATGAATGACTACATTGTTTGGAGGGCTTAGTATGCAGTTTATCCTGACGACATAATGAGTGGCTCCAGTAAATTTTTCATCTTCTCCACACAACAGTTATTGTTATCTGTCAGTGCAGTCCACTAATTATCCGATTAATAAGCATCGTTCTAAGTTGTAGGAGATCACAGATGATTGTCATTCACAACACGTGGCAAAGTATCACATGGCTCAAAATGGTTCAAATGGCTCTGAGCACTATGGGACTTAACTGCTGAGATCATCAGTCCGCTAGAACTTAGAACTACTTAAACCTAACTAACCTAAGGACATCACACACACCCATGCCCGAGGCAGGATTCGAATCTGCGACCGTAGCGGTCGCGCGGTTCCAGACTGTAGCACCTAGAACCGCTCGACCACCCCGGCCGGCCAAGTATAACATGGGTAATGAAACAAAACATTGGTTCCAAATTTGTTAAATTATGCCATAGTGCATTCCACAGCGTCTGTAAGCAAGTATCTTTGCTACTTTGGTATCTTTGGAACTAATGTTTTCGTTTTACATGTGAAGTTGGGCGACGTTTATGTTGAAAAATTATTGTAGTGTGCAGTCTCCTAAAATTTAATGCTGCTAATTAAGAATTCTGGTGTGGATTGTGCAGTTTTGTAAAGAAGACCCCAACATGAATAAAAATTTTGAGAGGTGCAGTAGACTGGATTCGTAATTTCCTGTCCGAAAGGTCACAGTTCGTAGTAATAGACGGCAAGTCATCGAGTAAAACGGAAGTAAGATCCGGCGTTCCGCAACGAAGTGTTATAGGCCCTCTATTGTTCCTGATCTATATTAAGGACATAGGAGACAATATGAGTAGCCGTCTTAGATTGTTTGCAGATGATACTGTCATTTACCGTCTTGTAAAGTCATCAGATGATCAAAACGACTTCCAAAATGATTTAGATGAGATATCTGTGTGGTCCGAAAAGTGGCAATTGACCCTGAATAAAGAAAAGTGTGAAGTTATTCACATGAGTACTAAAAAAAAGCCACTAAACTTCCATTACGTGATAAGTCACACAAATCTGAAGGCTGTAAATTCAGCTAAATACTTAGGGATTACAATTACAAATAACCTAAATTGGAACGATCAAATAGATAATATTGTGGGTAGAGCAAACCAAAGACTGCGATTCATTGGCAGAACACTTAGAAGGTGCAACATGTCTATTAAAGAGACTGTTTACACAGCACTTGTCCGCCATATTCTGGAGTATAGCTGTGCGGTGTGGGATCCGTATCAGAGGGGACTGACGGATGACATCGAAAAAGTACAAAGAAGGGCAGCTCGCTTTGTACTATCGCGAAATAGGCGAGATAGTGTCACAGACATGATACGTGAATTGGAATGGCAATAATTAAAACAAAGGCGTTTTTCGTTGCGAAATTTCAATCACCAGTTTTCTCCTCCGACTGTGGAAACATTCTGTTGGCACCCACCTACATAGGGAGAAATGATCATGACGATAAAATAAGAGAAATCAAGGCTCGCACAGAAAAATTTATGTGCTGTTTTTCCCGCTTGCCTTTTGAGACTGGAACGGTAGAGAGACAGCTTGATGGTGGTTCATTGAACACTCTGCCAAGCACTTTATTGTGAATAGCAGAGTAATCACGTAGATGTTTCCGTGCGTGTATGCACGACACAGGTCGGAATCTAACAGTGTGAACCCCAGATATTCTACTACATGTTGAAGACACTCCATCTAGAAGTACACACATTCTTGGCACTAGACATAGACTCGCGTGGAATGTGTTACATGACCAGCATCTTCATCCTTTCCATCTTCTTGGCAGCGCTAGCACATGCAGATCTCGCCCGATGCCTTGAGTTCGCACAGCGATTCTTACAATAGACTGCCCTGCACTACTCATTTCCGGCCGAGGTCCAGTATACCGACGAGGCTTTGTTTGGTCCTGAAAGTTGTCCAGTATCCACAGTTCGCATGTTTGGGGACGAGGCGCTCGTAACCGCTCATCAACAGCGTTTCTGTGTTAATTTGTGGAACGTCATTCTCGGTGATAGGTTGATTGTACCACACATTCTTCCATTGTGCCTTAAAGGACAGGAGATACCGCATTTTCGTAGAGTGTGTGTTGTCAGAATTGCTGGAGGATGTATTACTGATTGTTAGACGAATGATGTGCTTCCAGCACGATGGGGCGCCAGCCCAATACGGCTTTGGTGCGAGGAATCATCTCAGAGCCCCCTCGGGAATAAATGGATCGACCGGGATGGCCCTGTGTCCTGGCCTCCCAGGTCAGTTGTCCTCACGTGCTGGATTTATTCCTCCAGGAGCGTATGAAGCAGGTGGTGCATCAAGCCGTTGTGGAAACAGAACATCTCGTCACTAGAATTTCCGTCGCTGCTGGTACCATTGCGGACATCCAAAAAACTTTCAAACGGATTCAAAAAATGGTTCAAATGGTTCTGAGCATTATGGGACTTAACTTCTCAGGTCATCAGTCCCCTAGAACTTAGAACTACTTAAACATAACTAACCCACGGACATCACGCATCCACGCCCGAGGCAGGATTCGAACCTGCGACCGTAGCGGTCGCGCGGTTCCAGACTGTAGCGCCTAGAACCGCTCGACCACTCCGGCCGGCTTTCAAACAGTCACGACACTCAATGGCCTGACGGTGTACTGCGTGAATACAGGACATTCGTCGCCCGTTCGAGCAATCGCTGTGAATAACACTGCTGTAATCATCATGCTGAACGTTCTGTTCAGCCGGCCGCTGTGGCCAAGCGGTTCTAGGCGCTTCAGTCCTGAACCGAGCTGCTGCTACGGTCGCAGGTTCGAATCCCGCCTCGGGCAAGGTTGTGTGTGATATCCTTAGGTTAGTTAGGTTTCATTAGTTCTAAGTCTAGGGGACTGATGACCTTAGTACTTAGAGCCATTTTTTCGTTATGTAAAAATCGTCCCCACCATTAGAGATTGCCGTCAGAGACCATATGTACCATAACTAAATATTTGTTTTGATGTTATCTAACTCCTGCATTAATTTCAACGAATGGTTTCAGAACACCCTACATAAATATTCTCTACACGTGAAAATAGCTCGAAATTCTTAAGCTTTCAGCGACTTGAATACAACACACTACATCTCTAGCAAATTTAATATTTGTCTTGCAGATACAGAGTAATTCAGCAGCCCCTACCTATGGGTCTAATACAACCCACAACGCCTTCAAAAACACGGAAGATTTTCATATTCTTTCGCTCGCAAGTCATACCGAAAAAATGAACAGGGCGCTTCTGTAGGAAATATAATGTAGTTAAATTTCGTACTAGGACACGTTTTTGCCAGAGGTCACGGTTCTCAGATTATTCAAGAAAACGCGTCTGACGGTCGCTTTTGTACGTTTTTCTTGAGAAATTCGAGAAACATGGCACTTAGCGAAAACGTATCTCAGTACATAATATAACTAAATCAAATTTTGTAGGAAAAGATGCTGTTCATGTTATTTGTAGGACTAATAGTTTATGAGCGAGAGAATACGAAATTTTGCAGCAGCATGGACTATCAGCTCAGAGACCGTGGTTGCGGTTACCCTTGACGCTGCATCACAGACAGGAGTGCCTGCGATGGTGTACTGAACGACGAACCTGGGTGCACGAATGGCAAAACGTCATTTTTTCGGATGAATCCAGGTTCTGTTTACAGCATCATGATGGTCGCATCCGTGTTTGGCGACATCGCGGTGAACGCACATTGGAAGCGTGTATTCGTCATCGCCATACTGGCGTATCACCAGGCGTGATGATATGGGGTGCCATTGGTTACACGTCTTGGTCACCTCTTGTTCGCACTGACGGCACTTTGAACAGTGGACGCTACATTTCAGAAGTGTTAAGACCCGTGGCTGTACCCTTCATTCGATCACTGCGAAACCCTACATTTCAGCAGGATAATGCACGACCGCGTGTTGCAGGTCCTGTACGGGCCTTTCTGGATACAGAAAATGGTCGATTGCTGCCTGGCCAGCACATTCTCCAGATCTCTCACCAATTGAAAACGTCTGGTCAATGGTGGGCGAGGAACTGGCTCGTTACAATACGCCAGTCACTACTCTTGATGAACTGTGGTATCATGTTGAAGCTGCATGGGCAACTGTACCTGTACACGCCATCCAAGCTCTGTTTGACTCAATGCCCAGGCCTTTATTACGGTCAGACGTGGTTGTTCTGGGTACTGATTTCTCAGGATCTATGCACCAAAATTGCGTGAAAATGTAATGACATATCAGTTCTAGTGTAATATATTCGTCCAATGAATAGCCGTTTATCATCTGCATTTCTCCTTGGTGTAGCAGTTTTGATGGCCAGTAGTGTAAATGTGTGAAAACTGGGCTGACGTGTGTAATATTATAAACTCGACGTTTACGCAATAATGTAGCCAACATCTACATAGCAAAGTCGAGTGACGGTTTCAGTCTGCTGTTGGGGGAAATGTGCAGTACGGTATAGGCCCTCCATTCCAGCAGCTGAGCAGTTTCCAGAAAATACGGTAAACAAGTCGTCGAGTGTCTCTCGCACCCGAGTGAATGTGCAGGTACAGGCGACACATTCCGCGAAGCTTTAGCGAGTTGACTGCAGGGCGCCTAACCAGGCTTGAAATGAGATCGGCGCCCTGAAGCAGCACAGGCAGTTAATTAGCGCACGGAGAGTGGCAGCCGGCGGCAGCGGCGGAGAACGCAGGTCTGCGCCACACGCCAGGAGCACCATGTGACGTCACCGCCCAAGTCGATACTCTGGAGTGGAGGGAGCGGCGCGGCTGTCTTCGCGAGCCTCCAGTCGCCCGCCGTGCAAGCTGTCACCCTACTGCTCCCAGTGTGTGTGCCTGGAAAGCCAACGCCACTAACGTTTGCCCGGTAGTGTAGCACGGAGGTGCTTGACAGTGCATAGGATACACGAGGGGCATTGAATACATAATACAGCACATTTTTTTCTGGAAGCAGATTGGTTTTATTCAGGATTCCTACACACCGTATTAGTCCCCATCTTATGGCTATGAGGGGCTGTATACCCGCTTGGTACCACTCTACTGGTCGATGTTGGAGCTGCCATCTAGTTTACTGGCCATTAAAATTGCTACGCCAAGAAGAAATGGAGATGATAAACGGGTATCCATTGCACAAATATATTATACTAGAACTGACATGTGATTACATTTTCAAGCAATTTTGGTGCATAGATCCTGAGAAATCAGTAACCAGAACAACTACCTCTGGCCGTAATAACGGCATTGATTCGCCTGGGCATAGAGTCAGACAGAGCTTGGATGGCGTGTACAGGTACAGTTGCCCATGCAGCTTCAACACGATAACACAGTTCATCAAGAGTAGTGGCTGGCGTATTGTGACGAGCCAGGTCCTCGGCCACCATTGACCAGATGTTTTCAATTGGTGAGAGATCTGGAGAATGTGCTGGCCAGGGCAGCAGTCGAACATTTTCTGTATCCAGAAAGGTCCGTACAGGACCTGCAACATGCGGTTGTGCATTATCCTGCTGAAATGTAGGGTTTTGCAGGGATCGAATGAAGGGTAGAGCCACGGGTCTTAAAACATCTGAAAAGACGCGTCCACTGTTCAAAGTGCCGTCAATGCGAACAAGAGGTGACCGAGACGTGTAACCAATGGCGGCACCCCATACCGTCACGCAGGGTGATACGACAGTATGGCGATGACGAATACACGCTTCCAATGTGCGTTCACGTCGATGTCACCAAAGACGGATGCGACCATCATGATGCTGTAAACCGAACCTAGATTCATCCGAAAAAATGACGTTTTGCCATTCGTGCACCGAGATTTGTCGTTGAGTACACCATCGCAGGCGCTCCTGTCTGTGATGCAGCGTCAAGGGTAACCGCAGCCGTGGTCTGCGAGCTGATAGTCCATGCTGCTGCAACCATCGTCCAACTGTTCGTGCAGATGGTTGTTGTCTTGCAAACGTCCCCATCTGTTGACTCAGGGATCGAGAAGAGGCTACACGATCCGTTACAGTCATGCGGATAAGATGCCGTCATCTCGACTGCTAGTGATACGAGGCCGTTGGGATGCAGCACGGCGTTTCCTATTACCCTCCTGAACCAACAGATTCCATATTCTGCTAACAGTCATTGGATCTCGTCCAACGCGAGGAGCAATGTCGCGATACGATAAACCGCAATCGCGATAGGCTACAATCCGACCTTTATCAAAGTCGGAAACGTGATGGTACGCATTTCTGCTTCTTACACGAGGCATCGCAATAACGTTTCAGCAGGCAACGCCGGTCAACTGCTGTTTGTGTATGAGAAATTGGTTGGAAACTTTCCTCATGTCAGCACGTTGTAGGTGTCGCCACCGGCGCTAACCTTGTGTGAACGCTCTGAAAAGCTAATATTTTACATATCACAGCATCTTCTTCCTGTCGGTTAAATTTCGCGTCTGTAGCACGTCATCTTCGTGGTGTAGCAAGTTTAATGGCCAGTACTGTACATCACTAAGCTCCCCATCATCCACGTACTGCCTTTCGTGTAGTGCAGCCTCCATTGGACCGGGCTGTTGGGTGTATGAGTAACGACAGTCCAACGAAATTTTGTGAGTTCATCTCCGGTGCGCAGACATGTTTGAGGCCTTGTGTCTTTATGGACAACGGGACGTTCGGGCAACGAGCACGCTGAAGTTGTTTGTTCAGTTTCCTGACGGCAGTACAGCAGACTTCAGACTTGAGCGTTGCAGCATGAGGGAGGATATCAAACAGAATAACCCCTTCAGAGTCCCAGAAGACGGTCGCCATGGCTTTACCGGCTTAGGGTGCGCCTTCCAACTTTTTCATTGGAGGAGATGTGGTGTGAGTTCACTCCATAGATTGCCGTTTTGTTTCCGGTTTGAAGTGCTGATCTTGGTATTAATAAAACCGTCTTAATCGCTTTTTTATATATATACACTCCTGGAAATGGAAAAAAGAACACATTGACACGGGTGTGTCAGACCCACCATACTAGCTCCGGACACTGCGAGAGGGCTGTACAAGCAATGATCACACGCACGGCACAGCGGACACACCAGGAACCGCGGTGTTGGCCGTTGAATGGCGCTAGCTGCGCAGCATTTGTGCACCGCCGCCGTCAGTGTCAGCCAGTTTGCCGTGGCATACGGAGCTCCATCGCAGTCTTTAACACTGGTAGCATGCCGCGACAGCGTGGGCGTGAACCGTATGTGCAGTTGACGGACTTTGAGCGAGGGCGTATAGTGGGCATGCGGGAGGCCGGGTGGACGTACCGCCGAATTGCTCAACACGTGGGGCGTGAGGTCTCCACAGTACATCGATGTTGTCGCCAGTGGTCGGCGGAAGGTGCACGTGCCCGTCGACCTGGGACCGGACCGCAGCGACGCACAGATGCACGCCAAGACCGTAGGATCCTACGCAGTGCCGTAGGGGACCGCACCGCCACTTCCCAGCAAATTAGGGACACTGTTGCTCCTGGGGTATCGGCGAGGACCATTCGCAACCGTCTCCATGAAGCTGGGCTACGGTCCCGCACACCGTTAGGCCGTCTTCCGCTCACGCCCCAACATCGTGCAGCCCGCCTCCAGTGGTGTCGCGACAGGCGTGAATGGAGGGACGAATGGAGACGTGTCGTCTTCAGCGATGAGAGTCGCTTCTGCCTTGGTGCCAATGATGGTCTTATGCGTGTTTGGCGCCGTGCAGGTGAGCGCCACAATCAGGACTGCATACGACCGAGGCACACAGGGCCAACAGCCGGCATCATGGTGTGGGGAGCGATCTCCTACACTGGCCGTACACCACTGGTGATCGTCGAGGGGACACTGAATAGTGCACGGTACATCCAAACCGTCATCGAACCCATCGCTCTACCATTCCTAGACCGGCAAGGGAACTTGCTGTTCCAACAGGACAATGCACGTCCGCATGTATCCCGTGCCACCCAACGTGCTCTAGAAGGTGTACGTCAACTACCCTGGCCAGCAAGATCTCCGGATCTGTCCCCCATTGAGCATGTTTGGGACTGGATGAAGCGTCGTCTCACGCGGTCTGCACGTCCAGCACGAACGCTGGTCCAACTGAGGCGCCAGGTGGAAATGGCATGGCAAGCCGTTCCACAGGACTACATCCAGCATCTCTACGATCGTCTCCATGGGAGAATAGCAGCCTGCATTGCTGCTAAAGGTGGATATACACTGTACTAGTGCCAACATTGTGCATGCTCTGTTGCCTGTGTCTATGTGCCTGTGGTTCTGTCAGTGTGATCATGTGATGTATCTGACCCCAGGAATGTGTCAATAAAGTTTCCCCATCCTGGGACAATGAATTCACGGTGTTCTTATTTCAATTTCCAGGAGTGTATTTAGTGCCGACAGGTTTCAGCCCATCGCTGGGGCCATCTTCATGGCTAACATACCCTCGGCAATAGTTTAAGACATAGTATAGAAGATTCCAAAAGTAGGATACTCACCAAATCGGGAGTATACAAACTGACATGTAAGGATTGCAGGAAACTTTATATCGAGCAGACAGGGAGAAACTTCAAGACAAGGTTTTTACGAACATACTTTAGGATCATCGCGCAGTAAATCAGTTTTTGGACAGGATCTAGATACAGAAAAACACGCTGAAATAAATATTGATGAAGATTTAAAGATACTACATGTAGTCCAAACAGGGCCGATGATGGGTATTTTAGAAAATTTGGAGATCTTTATACATCATAAACATGAACCAACAGCTCTACTGAATGAGCAAGTGGAGTTTTACGATAGAACATTTTTTCGAGCTTTTCGAAAGTATTATTTGCGTATAAGGATGATACTTTCTCTTCTTGTAATTTTTATTTTAACTATAAAAAAATATCATCCTATCTGTACGACAATTACCGTTAAGTATTCCTTTGTAGCTGACTTCCATAAGTTTTCTAGTTATATGACTTCCCCTAGCACACCTTCCCCCGCAATCAAACTTCCTATTCACGCTCCAACCCATTTGGTGTTCATCCTAAACGTGAATAGTATTGCTCTGGCTTTCCGCCTATATTGGAATAGCACAGTATCGAACAAAACGAATGAGGAGTATTGCGTGCTGTGGTAGTTCGTTCAGTTGTGCAAAGCCAGTATGCCAACGCGGGGTAGCGGTTAGCACATCTACCTTATGAGCAGGGACTCGGGTTCGAATCCTGACCTTAGTCCAGATTTTCATTTGTCGCTTCATTCTGCATATATGCATCATAGGTATGTGAGACTTGGAAATGGTCTCTGAAACCATAGTTCGTTGTGAATTTGTTGGCGGGTTTGAGGTGCTCTCGAGATCCCCTACAGGCCTACAGCAATGTGGTGGAACTTCGTAGACAGTTATTGTTACTGCCCGGTATATTCATTATCGTTGTCGTACAAAGAGCATGAAAGTAACAGCCGAATTTGGAAAGCGCTTGTCAATGGTACTGCCGTCTAGGCGATTCTCAGATCGTCGGTGTTATATTCGCAACCGGTGCTGTAAGGGGCGCTAAGCTGAGCGTCTTCTGAAGCCCTTGCTCCACTCCATGTCAGAGGTGAACGTCAGCGTGGAGTAGCGGCCTCCCGTGGGGCCAATCACAATCCCCCGAGTATTGGTGCGCGAGGGGCCGATCTCCTCCGACTAATGCCGATCGGCGCCGGCAGCGCATTCCTCTCTTCCCCGCCCCACCCCTCCAGATCACCCCTCGTTCCTCTTTCCCTGGGAAATAACACTCCGCCCGGACCCCACCCCATCGCCGCGTCTGTTACCCCGCTACCCCCGAACGCCGGCTAAATCAACCCGCCGGCAAATAAAGCGACCACCGCCTCAATATCGATGTTGACTGCCCTTGTTACAGCAAACAAGCTTTAGGGCCGGCGATAAAACTGAACGAGCGAGCCTGTGGGAAGGGAGCGGGGGGGGGGGGGGGGGGGGGGGGGAGGCGGGGTGCAAGTGGCCGTCTGTCCTAGCGCACCCTTCCTCGCCTAGTGCTCACCCCTCCCATAAGGACTTAAAAACAGTGGCACGCCCCACCGACCCAGAAGCGCATATTTTCACGCCTCTCTCAGATGCATCGCTACCCTACGGTTTTCGTACAACACGAGCGGGACTGAACATTACATTGCTGTTTTAGAAGGACAAATAAACAGTCACTCCCATCTCAGTCTCACATCATCCCCAAAATCTATGGATACTGTGTTTCTGGGCGCAACAATCTCACCAGTAACCGATGGCAAGTCGTTTATCGAGTAAACAAGCCGAACCGCTGGTGTATTCCGACGTAAATCTGTCTTTTTCTCTCATTCCCTTATTTTATAATCGAATGTGATTCCACTAATTTGGCACCGTCCTCTGTTTTTTTGTGTGGCATATTAATCACCTCATTATTGCTGCTACAAATTCAGTAAGTTTCGTCACCCCTACATTTTTCTGTACAGTTGTCTCTAGTGCTTCAAGGAAACCAGAAAAACAAAAGTAAATTATAAAAAGGCGAGCAAAACCGGCACGAATTCTAACATGAACAATTAAACACCGGTGGTAACTGGTTAACGTTAAACATTTCAATGCGCCTCCAGTGGAAAACTACGTGACCAATAATTTACTTTAAAAATCAGACGAATTAATGGTAGGCGGCCAAGAACAGGTAGTGCATATGCTAATGCACACTGACAGCCTTCCAAATAAGCTTTCTTCCAGAACACAGTGATTTGCACTGGCGTAAGATTTACAATCACCACCGATACATATGGTTAACACATAAAAAAAACTATAATCATATGTTAGCCAATGAATCTGTCTAGTGTACCAGAACTTGGAATCTCATTGCCCTCCGAATACAATGGAGACACGGGTGTCCGTACCTTACAAACAGAAGGGAGACAGACCGAAAAGACAGTACTTCAGCAGGCCGGTGTGGCCTTGCGGTTCTAGGCGCTACAGTCTGGAACCGCGTGACCGCCACGGTTGCAGGTTCGAATCCTGCCTCGGGCATGGATGTGTGTGATGTCCTTAGGTTAGTTAGGTTTAAGTAGTTCTAAGTTCTAGGGGACTGATGACCACAGATGTTAAGTCCCATAGTCCTCATAGCCATTTGAACCATTTGACAGTACTTCACTGACAGCTCGGTTCCCTTCTGATGAACCACAGCACAAACCAAGTCGGTGTTCAATTACCTAAAAGCGGTAAGATGACCCCAATATTGGTGTCCTGCCAACAGCTAACGGTGCGACGAAGAGGCCTCACCGAAAGCTCGTTACAGCTTCGTTCCTCAGCTCATACTGCCCAGAAAACCGGCCACCAAGTCCGGAACCGCCACACCAGAGGTCGCTTCGCTCCAACCGCAACATGTTAGACAAAGATCATAAGACGAGTGATATCGATACATAGCGAGAAAACCGCCATGGCGTAGTGTTTATGCAATTTGAGAAACTACGTTTCAAATTTTTGCTTAAGTTTAGCACCATTGGACATTCTTTTCCGGTATACGGTGTTTTCCCCTTCCTTCGTCTCTAACACGTTCTTAAAATGCTGGGCTCACCCACCATCCCTTTTATTATCGGTAAGAATGAAGTATATTGCGAGGTGCCGGGGGTAGCAGTGTATTTAACACTCAATTCTTCTAGAATCTACATATGTACATGATGGTCTAAGCCCCCCCTATTCTAACTCCAACTTTTGCTGTTGCACAAGGATAAAAGAAATACGCAAACTGACTCTAATCAACCCTGCCCGTGGAGTAGAAGAGAGTTTGGCACCTGCAATAATTTAATTTGATAAATAAGTTAATTAAGCGAAGGTTTCATTAACATAGTGAGGAATGATGTGGTTGCTCTACCTATTAACAGAATGAAAGTTCTGTCCAAAATAACAATATGATTTATTAAGACTAAACACAAAATAATAAACAACAACACATGAAACATTAACAATACATCAAATTGGCTCTAATTGGATACTTAAACAAACGCTGTGAATGTGAAGTTGTCCCTAAACTAGATTGTGAGGATTATGAGGAAGTGATATGTGCCGCCAATTCCTAGCAACTCAATTCTTAGAGAAAACACATAGCCAACCCAACATTAATTGCTGCTACCCAAGACAGAACAAAGTTAGAAAAAGACGAACAGGCGCACTATGCTGAGCTCTGATTATCACCTAGGAAAATCCCTGTCTGCCGGTGCTGCGGACATACCTTACCACTCTGTCTTCTTAACTGCAAGAACACGATTTGGCGTACCGGAGGCGATGGCTGGTTGCTTCGACGTCCTCGACCGAAAGGCGAGAGCCAACTACCCACCAGAGCACCCGTACAAAACCGAACACAGAACATTCCCGCCCACACGACAGTGGCCGTGGTTAAACGTTCCAATCAGCAACTCGAAAACCGGCGGAAAATTCCACTCCATTGCCGGAACGCTACCATTCCACCAATGGAGATTCTTGGCGCCAACTTCTGCGCCGATCTTGCTACGTCACAGAGCTATGCCCTGAGCAAGCCAATCACAGTTACTATTTTGCAGAAAGCGCGGGAATTTTCCCGCCAGAGCTGCCTGGGTACACAGGTCATTCCCACGCCTCGCTGGTAGCCCGCCAGAAAGTGTTTTCGCTAAGTTTCTGCGAAGTAACGGAACCTCTAGCCCAGCCGCTACTTCTGGCCCTGTGGGTGTGCCTCTTGACAATGTCGGCGTCTGGAAAGCATTCACTCGACCCCCTCACACCTGTCGGCTTATCCTTTCAAAGTCAGACCGAGCCCGCCTGTCACTGGACCACCCGGGTGACGAGAGACGCTGCGTGGGAAGTCCGCGTGTGAAGGAATAGCAACTTTCCACCGCATGCAATTAGAGAGGAGAATCGTAAGATAGAAATATGAGAGGGGGCTCATGCCACCTCTCAATATGTCTTTCTTTTTATCAATCAGTTCCTATTTTGCGTCCGACTCATTGCAAGAGTAAGAAGATACGAATGCAACATTTGTTTCGCAGTTTCTCCTTCTGAACGCCTCAATCACAAAAGTTTTTGATGGTTTTGAGCCACAGTCATGCAATACTTTTGACCGAGTAAACAACCGTTTGACAGTGTATTACTATATTTATCTTTTTTACTGTCCGGATTTCGGCTTTTATCAAATACAAAGCTAAAAGTTGGCAGGCCATTATTAAGTCGTATCCGTTAAGGCAGTGCAAAGCAGGTAAACAAGGCTAACACATGGCTTTAGACATTAAAAAAACCTCAGTCTGAGTTGGTGGGAAAATTATCGACTTAATCGTGCCACCTAATCGATATCAACACCAAAATCCTGAATAGGAAGATAATTGATTAGGTGGTTATGTTAAAGTTGTCAGATACTATAAAACCGTTCGAAGTATGAGGTATTTAAAGCTAGAACCAGTAACTGAGATATCTCAGTTTAGAGACGATTTCGACTAATGACCTCAGAAGTTGAGTGGCATAGTGCTCAGAGCCATTTTTAAAGACGATTTCGTACTCGACGAACTAATTCTGAGCCAGATAATGACGGTAGATCTTTTGTAGATTGCGCCAGATGGATTGGTTCTTAATTACGAAACATGTCTCTTTATGAAAGATCAGCAAAGGAAATCGCGTACAAAACGGTGTTGTCACCAATTATAAAGCATTCATGCAGTGTTTTGGAGTGCATATCAAGCAGGCATGGCGACAGACGGCAAAAGAATTCAGAGACGTGTTGCTAGAATCGCAACACTGGTCGGTATGGCCATTATGAAAGTGTAACAGAGATATTCGAACACAGATTGGACTCTTTTGGTAAGTGTCGATGTAGTTCTCGCATAATCCTGTCAAAGAAGTCTGTGCGACCATTCTGCTTTCACCATGATATATCTAGCATGGTTTCACTGATAACAGGTTAACAGAGATTATGCTGCAAGATGAGACATAGTCAGTCATTTTCCCCTCAATACTCCAGTGTAACAGGAAATAAAATCGCTAATTTTGATTCGAAACCACACGTTCGTGAGAAACAAGATAATTTTCGGTCGCACTCATATTCGTTAACGCAGCACATATAATTAAGGTTTGCTACTTGTTCGAGGCATGTGCCATATAAGCTTTCTTTTATTTTGCAGTTTCATTTCCTGCTAAGTCCATAGCAATATCTTTAATTTCAGAGATTTCAGAGTTGTATGTTTACCTGGGTCAAGCAGCAGATGGACTGGTGGAGGCTGAAGAAAGGAAAGAAAAGGGAAGGAAATGATGATATCAGTTGCATCGGGGCATTATGCAGAATCAGCGGCGACGAGTGAAAACATTTGCTGGGCTGGGACTCGAACCCAGGCTCTCATGTTTACTAGGATAGAGTGTTAATGATATATACGCTGACTATCTCGACACGCTCCTCGGTCAACCCACAATTTCACCAGCACCTTCACCTATCCGCAGACCCCATTCATGTCTTCGTGCTCGCCAATTTTAGATTCCCGCCGGAGATCGAACTTAAACGTGCATCTGCATCGATGGCTCCGGATTCATAGCACACAATGGCGTATCAATTATAAGAAAGCGTAGTGTCTGCAGGAAAGTTAACTCTTGGAACAAAAGCAGAAAATCTGCTGCAAATGGTACACTGTCTTATGGAAGCAAACAACATTAATTGGGAAAACTATGTATGTCTGTACTGCTGGAGGTCGTAATATGGATGGTTGTTAAGCTGGATAGCAAGCTGTGGATTTTGCAGTTTCCAGTCATGTGCTGATAAAGAATAAAGGGGCTCATCATTCCATTTCGTTGCAAGATCAGCATATAATACAGTATAAGTTAATTAAAATGTATTATGTCTACAGCTGATAGAGTAATAGCTACTCTTATTCATTTCTCATGGAACTTGAGTCTATTAACCCACACTTTGAAGCAGATACTTATATGTTATACGAGCGACAGGTTTTTACACTCCTGGAAATGGAAAAAAGAACACATTGACACCGGTGTGTCAGACCCACCATACTTGCTCCGGACACTGCGAGAGGGCTTGAAACGTCCCCTTTGAACAATTTTACATAACTGTGCTTAACCTGACACACAATATTTTTAGCGCAACGCAATCTGACTTTCAAAAATCTCTACAAAAGAATGGCCCTGACTAACATTAAACTATACCTTTCACAAATCACTTACCTCACAAAAATCTTCGCTGCTCAAGCTACTGCAATACAGCGAGCGCCACTACTGCCAGCTAAATAAAAGATTCAAACTATGGAAGGCACTAACTACTGATAGGGATAGTTAGCAAATGAAAGATATTAATAGAGAACAAGCAATGTATTTACCTTGATATCATCATATATAAATATAGCAGTTCATGACAAATTTCAAAACTCCGCCATCTCTCTCCCCACATCCACCACTGCTGGCGGCTCACCTCCAACTGCGCAACGCTACGCGCTGTTCACATCCAGCTGCCGCTGCCCAACACTACAATGGCAGACAACAATGCAAACTAGCCACAGACTGCACACAGCACAGCCAGTGATTTTCATATTGAGCGCTACGTAACGTTGCCAATAAGAAAACATAAACAGCCTACTTACATAGAGAAAACATAAACAGCCTACTTACATAAACAGCCTACTTACATAGAGAAAACATAAACAGCCTACTTACATAGCCCCCATGCTCCCCACAAAAAATTTTACAAATTGGATTGGGCAGTGGCCAATACAGATTTGAAAAATTTTTTTCATAATTACAATAACAAAGAAATCAAATGCACACACTTATTGATACAATGTTGGTCAAAAGCTAAAATTGTCTCACAGTCCATAAAGACAGTCCTAATCGTACATAACAGGAGAATAGCAGTGTTTTTCTCAAAGTCTGAGCAGTAAAAGAAAATGCACACGGAAGTAGTGGATTTCCATGCAGTCTTGAAGAAGTAGCGTTGTCCTTCCAACGGAAAGACAGTGCTGACTCTTGACATGCTGACAGATAATGGGCCACAACAGAGCAAACCCACAGCAGAGTCAGTCGTAGTTTGGAAGAATATTGGTAGGTAGGTCACCACAGAGCAGACCCACTGTAGTCCTGGTAGAGAGTATGGTATTGGTGGGCCACCAGAGGTGCAGACCCACTGCAGTCCTTGTAGAAATAATGGCGTTGGTGGGTCATCACAGATGCATACCCACTGTAGTCCTTGTAGAGATAATGGTATTGGTGGGCCACCAGAGGTGCAGACCCACTGTAGTCCTTGTAGAGATGTCCAGCAGCCATCTGTTGCGATTGTGCAGGTGCACATTCACCATCGAAGAGTCTTGCGGAGAACATAGCAAGTCCATAAACCACCACTTGTGCACTCACAAAGTTTTTGGAATTGTCCTTAGAACCAGCAATGCTGTTATCCAGTCCCTTGCTGAATTAGTAACACACGTGCAAACACTAACAGTCCCTACTTCTCACATATTGTCCATATACTATGACCAACAGAAACGTGTGCAGTGAAATGTAACTTAATTTGAAGAACTGGTAACAATTACAATTTGGTAACATGAGAATACAATTACAAAGGTACAAAATACACCATTATAGAACATAACAATACAGATAACATTTGTAGTAATATCGGCTTTACAAAAGAATCGAAATAACATATACATCAGTGTTACAGGAATTATGACATTAGTAAATACATAAAAGATCAGAATAACTTTTGAAACATCAATTTCACACATGAGCATTAACACAAAACAGAATAAATAATGTCTAAACATCTTTACAAAGTAAATAACTCATTATTAATGCCAATTATATTCGAGGATAACAGTATTCCTCATCATAGTGAATGTAGCTTAATATTAAAAGAAGAAAAATTCTATGAAACTACACAGAGACAGGAAGAAAACAAATACACAAGGGTACACAAACACATAGTGGGATAACACCAATGGGAAAGGACAGGGTTCGTTTTCAGTGTAACATTTGGTACTGCAGTCCAACCCAAAACTTCATATATCTTTCCTCTTATTTCATCCTTTGTTTCCACCAAAAAAATTCTATCTAAGCATGCTTTCTGTATTTATATGTTCACACATTTCTTACCTCAACATTTATTTCCAAGAAAATCCTACCTAAACCTGTTTTCTCAATGCATTTCTTCCAATTCATCGCAACTCATTCTCTTAGAGGCTACCCCCTCTTAAGCTAACTTAAATCTACTGAGCTCAGATGCTAAACTAAGGGACGAGGCAATGCAGCATCACATAACAAATCAACACAAACAGCAATGCAAAAAATGCAAATTGGCAAAGCTAGCAGCATAAATGAGCAAAAGTCAAATTCAATAACACTATGCCTGGCAAACAGCAGCAACTTATACCTAAACATGACATAGCCCAAGCAGAAAAAATATTACACTAAAGATAACAATGCAGATAAGGGAAATGTATATTCACATCTTAATGTCTACGTAATTAAAGTGGTGCACCACAACAACTGATTGTAAAAAGAAATATTACCGTGTACTTGAAAAGAAAATTATGTGTTACTGTTACTAGTTCCTTCTTATTATTCTTTCCTTTCCAAGTGCTTTTTTTTTTTAAAGAATGTGGATCATAAAATAATTATTTAATAGATCTGTCGACAGAAAGTGTTCACATTAGCAGATGCATTTCATTTTATAAAAGCAATGCTGCAACACAGCTGGAAACCAGATATCAAATGAAATAAGCAATTACGCAAACCAAAGCTTAAAAACATCATTCAATAGTCATGTGGCATTTCGTAAGTCAGTAGCTCTCAACTCTCGTAGAAAGACACTTGTCATAATCAGGTTTGCAGATGTAAGAATATTTCCCATCAGTTTATAAGCATTTCAGTAAATATCATAAATTACGAGCTCCACAGTATGCTTTCGACAAGGAAATGTCAATAGCGAGTATAATGGCCCCCCCCCTTTTTTTTTTTTTTTTTTACCTGTGCCCCTGTAAGGCTAATGGCTTTTTTTTCGGGCGGCTGTCGCCCAGGTGGGTGCCCGCGACGCATTACGTGCAGGTGGCCACTTAACTTTCTTACGGAAATGTTTACGACAGCAGTTTCCGCTACAGTGACAGTCTCACGTAAAAATATTTCACAGGTCAAGAATTTGCGTTACAAATCTGTAGAAACAAAATGCTATTGATATAACAGTGTCCAAAAAAATTTTCGTCTGCATTGTAATACATTCACGAATATACACACACATTTCATAACTCTTAAAGTACGTTTCTTGGTTTCCAACATCCTTTTCATAAATCAGAGTCCTTAAACACTACTCATTATTCCTTACCTCATTATACATATACATATTCGTCGACACTTCTTCAATATTTCATCATGAGAAATACGTAGCATAATAAACATTCCTCAACAACATAATACACATCGTCGTCGTAGTAACAACATCATAACACTTCAGTCAAATCTCAAAATCGTCGTAGCTTCCTCCAATAATTTCTAAGCCTAAAAAAATTCTCTGCTCATTTCAAAAGTGTCAGCTGCCTCAAACGTACTTTAAAAATCATGATCTCATACCAAATACATCATTCAAAGCTCTCATAGTATCACAATGATTCCGAAAAAATATGAACAGTTTACAAAGTACAGACAAAATACAGTTTCATAAGTGTGAAGTTATCCAACTGTGTAATTACGTAAACATCTGTCACTGATATAGTAAAAATAAATGTTTGTCTCTCTCAGTTAAATGATCAGATAGCTGTGTAATTTATGTTTTAGAGAAATATGGTACCGATGTGTAAAGTTGTATAAGCAAATACCATATTAGCTAGGGTTCCTTGTGCTTGCCAAACACATGGTACACAAAGTAGGCGTGTACCCCCCTGAGGATAAATGTAATTATACCCTCAGGTGTTACAGATTACACCAATGGAATGAAATACACTCCTGGAAATGGAAAAAAGAACACATTGACATGGTGTGTCAGACCCACCATACTTGCTCCGGACACTGCGAGAGGGCTGTACAAGCAATGATCACACGCACGGCACAACGGACACACCAGGAACCGCGGTGTTGGCCGTCGAATGGCGCTAGCTGCGCAGCATTTGTGCACCGCCGCCGTCAGTGTCAGCCAGTTTGCCGTGGCATACGGAGCTCCATCGCAGTCTTTAACACTGGTAGCATGCCGCGACAGCGTGGACGTGAACCGTATGTGCAGTTGACGGACTTTGAGCGAGGGCGTATAGTGGGCATGCGGGAGGCCGGGTGGACGTACCGCCGAATTGCTCAACACGTGGGGCGTGAGGTCTCCACAGTACATCGATGTTGTCGCCAGTGGTCGGCGGAAGGTGCACGTGCCCGTCGACCTGGGACCGGACCGCAGCGACGCACGGATGCACGCCAAGACCGTAGGATCCTACGCAGTGCCGTAGGGGACCGCACCGCCACTTCCCAGCAAATTAGGGACACTGTTGCTCCTGGGGTATCGGCGAGGACCATTCGCAACCGTCTCCATGAAGCTGGGCTACGGTTCCGCACACCGTTAGGCCGTCTTCCGCTCACGCCCCAACATCGTGCAGCCCACCTCCAGTGGTGTCGCGACAGGCGTGAATGGAGGGACGAATGGAGACGTGTCGTCTTCAGCGATGAGAGTCGCTTCTGCCTTGGTGCCAATGATGGTTGTATGCGTGTTTGGCGCGTTGCAGGTGAGCGCCACAATCAGGACTGCATACGACCGAGGCACACAGGGCCAACACCCGGCATCATGGTGTGGGGAGCGATCTCCTACACTGGCCGTACACCACTGGTGATCGTCGAGGGGACACTGAATAGTGCACGGTACATCCAAACCGTCATCGAACCCATCCTTCTACCATTCCTAGACCGGCAAGGGAACTTGCTGTTCCAACAGGACAATGCACGTCCGCATGTATCCCGTGCCACCCAACATGCTCTAGAAGGTGTAAGTCAACTACACTGGCCAGCAAGATCTCCGGATCTGTCCCCCATTGAGCATGTTTGGGACTGGATGAAGCATCGTCTCACGCGGTCTGCACGTCCAGCACGAACGCTGGTCCAACTGAGGCGCCAGGTGGAAATGGCATGGCAAGCCGTTCCACAGGACTACATCCAGCATCTCTACGATCGTCTCCATGGGAGAATAGCAGCCTGCATTGCTGCGAAAGGTGGATATACACTGTACTAGTGCCGACATTGTGCATGCTCTGTTGCCTGTGTCTATGTGCCTGTGGTTCTGTCAGTGTGTTCATGTGATGTATCTGACCCCAGGAATGTGTCAATAAAGTTTCCCCTTCCTGGGACAATGAATTCACGGTGTTCTTATTTCAATTTCCAGGAGTGTATTTCACGGAAAACTTTCTTTGTAATTCAAAAACCTTTAAAAATAAATGTGTTAAGTATAAAATTGATCACTGAAATGCGTGTCCTGTAGTGCTAAATGTGCATCTTGTTGTAAGATAATCTCTGTGGAAGTGTCGTAGTTATTTTCCTCCAAAAGCTAAGTTCTGCAGAAGTCAATGTACTTACCTCATAATACACAAAAGTGAAATGCTTTGCGTATAAATGTCTTAGTTATTACGCTTATTGCCATGATGAAGAAAGTACTGTGCTGTAACGTATTGTTGTGCTATGGAAAAGGCTGTCTCCTTGTAGCTATACCACAAAAGTTACTAATAAAACATGTTTTGATTTTCAGAAGAATTCAGAAAAACTGTGCAGATATAAAACAGATACACCGCAAAAGCAACATTGTAAATTGTCACTCATTAGTAGCGTCGTGATAAAACCGTGTAGCTGTCACATAAACTAACCACTGTGTCATCTGGTATCTCACAGAAAGTACTTTAAATCCAGAATGTATTTTCAAGTAAACCAAAATGTTGCATTAAAATCTCATTAGCAGTACCAGATATAATGTTATTTTTCTCGGAGCCAGCCGGCGCACGTGTATGCCTGCGGTGCGAGTCATTGTCTGTCTCTTTGTTGCCGCGCGTCGTTACTGGGATTAGAAGGCCTAACTTCCACAAATTCGCCTTGCCGAGAGGGCCCAGCTCTGTTTGAAGCTCGCCAGTTCTGATGGAATTCAGGTCTGTCGTTTTGTCGGTAGTTTACACAGTTTCTTTCGTGTCGGTCATGTGGTGGAGAATTTCTCTCTGAATCGTAACTGCGCGCTGAACTGTTGCGTCTGAAATTATTCTGTCTCCCTTGATAATAATAGTTCTGATTACCATATTGTCTGTTTCTATGGTTATCTCTGTCATATTCATTACTACGGAAATGCGATCTTTCTCTGTAACTATTACTCTGCCAATGGTTGTCATATGGGTGGTGTCTGTTTTGGTCACGATTTGCGTTGTAAGAATAGCCTTGTCGTGTCCAGTTATTACTTCTTTCATCGCGGAATTGCGACGGATGTGACCTGTAATTGTTGTGTTCCTGCTTTCGCGTTCCGCGATTATCAGTGTCAATTTCTAATTCTTGTAAAAGTCCCTGAAATGCTTCAATGTCGTCTTTGCAACGTCCTGCCAAAATAATATGTCGTAAATGTTCAGGCAGTTTGATTAAGCAAATGCGGATGAGTTCTGAGGGGCTGTATGGGTTTGTCAGGTACTGATTCTTGTGCAACATGTCTTCAAAATATTTCACAAGACTGGAAAATTCAGACTGTTCAAAGTGTTTCATCATCATGATGCTATGTTTTACACGGTCTTGTGTGGCTTGAGACCAATATGCTGAGAGGAAGGCATGGTAAAATTCTCCCTCACTGTGGCAATCGTGAATGACCGATCGCATTCTTACAGCTGGTTCATTCTCTAAGTAGCCACACATAAATTCTAATCTGTGTTCTAACGACCAGTTGGGAGGAAAACAATGAGAGAATTGATGGAGCCATGCTTGTGGATGAATGTCGTTGCCAGAATTCTTAAATGTTTTGAATTTACGTGTAGTAATGAACAGCTTATAGTCAAAATCATCATGTCGGCGAGTCGCATGTCGGTCATTGTTACGTCGTGTCGGCTGTTCAGTCTCAAAATTCGGTGCACATTGCCAATTTCTTTCATAATTTCCGAAATGCGCTGTGTTATTATTTTGTGGCTCTTCCGTATTTCTATGTCCCTCTTCCCGTATTGGGGCGCGAGTGTCCTCTGAAATACGTAATTCTTGTACTACTTGTGCCAACTGATCTTGCACTTCCCGGATTTCTCTTTTGTACTGTGTATTGATTTGATTTTGATTTTGTTTGAATTTTCTAATTTCTACATACTCTTCAGTGTCAGTGAAGGCTACAGGTGTTGTGTTATTCAGATCATCATCTACCTTTGTAGATAAGTTAGTGAACTGATCTGAAAGTTCTGCTACTTTATCCGATAGTGAAATTATTTCCTCTGTATGTTTTTCTGAACCAAGTTTCAGAGTATCTACTGTGTCCTTTAAGTTTTCCTGAGTTTTTGCAAGTTGCGTAACCGAATCGGTAGATGCAACTGAGTCAATTTTAGCTTGCAAGGTGTTGTGATTTTCATGAACAATAGTTTGCAGTTCTTTTATGGCTGCTTCATGATTCTGTAATGCATTTTCATGACGCGAAAAAATAGGTTGGAAATGCTCACAAATTTGTGTTTTTACGTCATTAAAGACTTTTTGACATTTCGATTCAATGTGATGTAACTCAGTAGTTAAATCCTCACGTGTTTGTTCAAGAGTTTGTTCCAATGAGTCTAACTTTTTAAGATTTTGTTCCATTGAGTCTAACTTTTGAAGCTTTTGCTGTGTTTGTCCCATTTGTTGTATTAATTGTAATAACAATGCATTGGTGTCTGAAACATGTTCCTCAGTGCTTTTCGGCAGTGAATTTGCACCGGAAACATTCACATTTTGACAAGCAGAAAATGTGTCTTGACTTATTTGAGAAAACGGTGAGGATCCAAAACCTGAATCTACAGTATTTGCGAAATCGTGTCGTGTCATTTCGGCTTCCTGAGGCGAGCTGTTGCCGACCGATCGATCGATAATGCTTCCCTGTTCTCTAATTGTTTCACTGTCTACACCATTGTTTGCCGTCCGCTCCATTTCCCTATGCACAATTACCAAATTACTACTTTGAACATCAGTTAATTCATTACTCTGCGGCGCTGATAAGCTACGCTCGTCGTCACTATTATTTCTCAGTTTAGTTTGGAGCCTAGTGTTACGTTTTTCACACGCCATAATTGTCACAATATTTCACACGATGACACAGAAAAGCACAATTTGAAGTGCAAAAATAGGAGAAAACATTAACATAGCACTGAAAATAATATCTAGTTAATTGCAGCTGCGAAATACTTAGTGCAAATCTACATGCATGCCACAACTGTTTTACTGTACAACAATGAAAGACTGCAACTACAAAGGAGATTCTCTCTACAATTACGCGCTAGCAATAAACAAAATCTACACTAATTACACAAACTACAAGAAAAATCAGAAGATTCCAGTGAGGTATCCTAGGCTAAGGGTCGACATATGAAACGTCCCCTTTGAACAATTTTACATAACTGTGCTTAACCTGACACACAATATTTTTAGCGCAACGCAATCTGACTTTCAAAAATCTCTACAAAAGAATGGCCCTGACTAACATTAAACTATACCTTTCACAAATCACTTACCTCACAAAACTCTTCGCTGCTCAAGCTACTGCAATACAGCGAGCGCCACTACTGCCAGCTAAATAAAAGATTCAAACTATGGAAGGCACTAACTACTGATAGGGATAGTTAGCAAATGAAAGATATTAATAGAGAACAAGCAATGTATTTACCTTGATATCATCATATATAAATATAGCAGTTCATGACAAATTTCAAAACTCCGCCATATCTCTCCCCACATCCACCACTGCTGGCGGCTCACCTCCAACTGCGCAACGCTACGCGCTGTTCACAGCCAGCTGCCTAACACTACAATGGCAGACAACAATGCAAACTAGCCACAGACTGCACACAGCACAGCCAGTGATTTTCATATTGAGCGCTACGTAACGTTGCCAATAAGAAAACATAAACAGCCTACTTACATAGAGAAAACATAAACAGCCTACTTACATAAACAGCCTACTTACATAGAGAAAACATAAACAGCCTACTTACAGGCTGTACAAGCAATGATCACACGCACGGCACAGCGGACACACCAGGAACCGCGGTGTTGGCCGTCGAATGGCGCTAGCTGCGCAGCACTTGTGCACCGCCGCCGTCAGTGTCAGCCAGTTTGCCGTGGCATACGGAGCTCCATCGCAGTCTTTAACACTGGTAGCATGCCGCGACAGCGTGGACGTGAACCGTATGTGCAGTTGACGGACTTTGAGCGAGGGCGTATAGTGGGCATGCGGGAGGCTGGGTGGACGTACCGGCGAATTGCTCAACACGTGGGGCGTGAGGTCTCCACAGTACATCGATGTTGTCGCCAGTGATCGGCGGAAGGTGCACGTGCCCGTCGACCTGGGACCGGACCGCAGCGACGCACGGATGCACGCCAAGACCGTAGGATCCTACGCAGTGCCGTAGGGGACCGCACCGCCACTTCCCAGCAAATTAGGGACACTGTTGCTCCTGGGGTATCGGCGAGGACCATTCGAAACCGTCTCCATGAAGCTGGGCTACGGTCCCGCACACCGTTAGGCCGTCTTCCGCCCACGCCCCAACATCGTGCAGCCCGCCTCCAGTGGTGTCGCGACAGGCGTGAATGGAGGGACGAATGGAGACGTGTCGTCTTCAGCGATGAGAGTCGCTTCTGCCTTGGTGCCAATGATGGTCGTATGCGTGTTTGGCGCCGTGCAGGTGAGCGCCACAATCAGGACTGCATACGACCGAGGCACACAGGGCCAACACCCGGCTTCATGGTGTGGGGAGCGATCTCCTACACTGGCCGTACACCACTGGTGATCGTCGAGGGGACACTGAATAGTGCACGGTACATCCAAACCGTCATCGAACCCATCGTTCTACCATTCCTAGACCGGCAAGGGAACTTGCTGTTCCAATGGGACAATGCACGTCCGCATGTATCCCGTGCCACCCAACGTGCTCTAGAAGGTGTAAGTCAACTACCCTGGCCAGCAAGATCTCCGGATCTGTCCCCCATTGAGCATGTTTGGGACTGGATGAAGCGTCGTCTCACGCGGTCTGCACGTCCAGCACGAACGCTGGTCCAACTGAGGCGCCAGGTGGAAATGGCATGGCAAGCCGTTCCACAGGACTACATCCAGCATCTCTACGATCGTCTCCATGGGAGAATAGCAGCCTGCATTGGTGCGAAAGGTGGATATACACTGTACTAGTGCCGACATTGTGCATGCTCTGTTGCCTGTGTCTATGTGCCTGAGGTTCTGTCAGTGTGATCATGTGATGTATCTGACCCCAGGAATGTGTCAATAAAGTTTCCCCTTCCTGGAACAATGAATTCACGGTGTCCTTATTTCAATTTCCAGGAGTGTATGTTCACGTCAAGGGAGCTGTGGATCCAAATGTTTGAAAGCTGTTAGTACAGGTCGTTTCTGAGTGTAGTGTCTGCCCTACATCGGAAAAGCATACCGCTGAGAAGCGCAAAGACCATATTTGGTCAGAAATGCGCAGTACAAAGTGGTTTGGAGTAGCGCAGCCGCATTTAAGTGCCGGTGTTATGCATTCAAAATATAACACAGCCGTCGTAACGTTGAAAGGTGAGCCGGCTCGGCGAGGTGTAGAGGCAGTTGACGTAGCTAAGTGGAAGACAGCAGAAGCCTCCCCCCACCATCAACCGCCGAATTGTGTAGTGCATATGCTGCAAGGCACAGCAAAGCCCAATCAAGTTCAGCTGGTAAAAATGTAAGTACCTAGCCGTTTTACACTGTAGTCACTTCTGTTAGTATCGCAGCTGTATCACCACGGGGCTGTGATGCTTAGGGGCCGTCCGGGATGCTGTTCATGGACCGCACTTCGGCTCTACAATAGGGCAGTGAACCCTGATAACACGGGCCTGGACTCGGCAACACATCGGGCCAACACTGGGCCCGGGAAGCAGCTTGCCGGCCATCAGTGTAGGTCACAGCCGGTATATCACCTACAAAATCAGTGAAAAAACAGTCTGGATCACGATGAGTATTTTATTAAAATGGCCGGCTGAGGCCTAGGCTTACGCCATCTCCTGACAACACCATCAGCTGAAGTTGACGATGGATAGAACAGTCAATTTCACTGATGGTGCTGCCTGAAGATGGCGTAAGCCTAGGCCGAAACCGGCCATTTTAATAAAATACCCATCGAGATCCAGACTGTTTTGTTACTGATTTTATACATATTACATCATCGTTGTTACCAAAGATGTTGAAAAGTTGCCTGGCGCCTGCTGGACAGCTTAGGACACGCAAGTCGTGCCGCATCACACTAACCAGAGATAGCGGAGAAACCAGACCCGGGCAGGCCGGTGTGACCGAGCGGTTCTAGGCGCTTCAGTCTGGAACCACGCGACCGCTACGGTCGCAGGTTCGAATCCTGCCTCGGGCATGGATGTGTGTGATGTCCTTAGGTTAGTTAGGTTTAAGTAGTTCTAAGTTCTAGCGGACTGATGACCTCAGATGTTAAGTCCCATAGTGCTCAGAGCCAAACCAGATCCGGGATCGCCGCTGACAGAAGCAGTTGCTCTGTGAGCCACTGTCCAGAAACGGTGCACTGTGTCAGCATAGCAGGGCGACAATACAGACGATCAATTATTCAAAATGACAGTCACAATCGCATTATTTATTTTGCCGCCAACCGGTTTCAACCCGCGATGGGGTCATCTTCAGGGCAATTTACACCATTTGGCCGCTCGCTTGAGCATAGATACCAACCGTGCACAGGCAGGCTGACGACTCCAGCAAGCGACAAAAGAGTGTAAATTGCTCTGAAGATGACCCCATCGCGGGTTGAAACCGGTTGGCGGCAAAAAAAAAAAAAAAAAAAATAATAATAATGCGATTGTGACTGTCAATTTGAATAATTCATTATAAGTAAATTAACCGCTGTTATCTCCACACAACTAAGTTGTCTAAAAGAAATACAGAGGAGCTGCTGGTAAACATTTCGGGATGTGAGATCGTCGTCCAAGAAACTCTTCCGTTCCTGACGTTTCGTTCATGACTGCGCTGGACATTTTCAGAAGCGCTCTTCCGCTGAGTCAGGAACGGGAGAGTTTCTTGGACCACGACCTCACATCGCGAAAGGTTTACCAGCAGCTATGTCATCTGGTCGTCAAAGCCTTCTTTCTATAATACAGAGGAGACCGCTGAGTTCATCATCTACGCTGACGCTTCCGGTATTGAGCCATGGCAGGGAACCGTAATAATGCAATTTAGAATTTTAGGCACTTTAACCGGCATTGCACAGCGTCCCCCTGCACCCTAAATCCGCACGTTACTGCAGCTATATTACTCCGATGAAATAATTACGTATTCGTTGGCATAGGGTATAATAGTCCACTGAGGTGATAAATGACATTGGATAGCATCATGCATATACGAGGGCAGTTCAATAAGTAATGCAACACATTTTTTTTCTCGGCCAATTTTGGTTGAAAAAACCGTAAATTTCTTGTGGAATATTTTCAAACATTCCCGCTTCGTCTCGTATAGTTTCATTGACTTCCGACAGGTGACAGCGCTGTACGGAGCTGTTAAAATGGCGTCTGTAACGGATGTGCGTTGCAAACAATGGGCAGTGATTGAGTTTCTTTTGTCGGAAAACCAGGGCATCTCAGATATTCATAGGCGCTTGCAGAATGTCTACGGTGATCTGGCAGTGAACAAAAGCACGGTGAGTCGTTGGGCAAAGCGCGTGTCATCATCGCCGCAAGGTCAAGCAAGACTGTCTGATCTCCCGCGTGCGGGCTGGCCGTGCACAGCTGTGACTCCTGCAATGGCGGAGCGTGCGAACACACTCGTTCGAGATGATCTACGGATCACCATCAAACAACTCAGTGCTCAACTTGACATCTCTGTTGGTAGTGCTGTCACAATTGTTCACCAGTTGGGATATTCAAAGGTTTGTTCCCGCTGGGTCCCTCGTTGTCTAACCGAACACCATAAAGAGCAAAGGAGAACCATTTGCGCGGAATTGCTTGCTCGTCATGTGGCTGAGGGTGACAATTTCTTGTCAAAGATTGTTACAGGCGATGAAACATGGGTTCATCACTTCGAACCTGAAACAAAACGGCAATCAATGGAGTGGCGCCACACCCACTCTCCTACCAAGAAAAAGTTTAAAGCCATACCATCAGCCGGTAAAGTCATGGTTACAGTCTTCTGGGACGCTGAAGGGGTTATTCTGTTCGATGTCCTTCCCCATGGTCAAACGATCAACTCTGAAGTGTATTGTGCTACTCTTCAGAAATTGAAGAAACGACTTCAGCGTGTTCGTAGGCACAAAAATCTGAACGAACTTCTCCTTCTTCATGACAACGCAAGACCTCACACAAGTCTTCGCACCCGAGAGGAGCTCACAAAACTTCAGTGGACTGTTCTTCCTCATGCACCCTACAGCCCCGATCTCGCACCGTCGGATTTCCATATGTTTGGCCTAATGAAGGACGCAATCCGTGGGAGGCACTACGCGGATGATGAAGAAGTTATTGATGCAGTACGACGTTGGCTCCGACATCGACCAGTGGAATGGTACCGTGCAGGCATACAGGCCCTCATTTCAAGGTGGCGTAAGGCCGTAGCATTGAATGGAGATTACGTTGAAAAATAGTGTTGTGTAGCTAAAAGATTGGGGAATAACCTGGTGTATTTCAATGCTGAATAAAACAACCCCTGTTTCAGAAAAAAAATGTGTTGCATTACTTATTGAACTGCCCTCGTATATAGATAGCGGTAGTATCGCGAACACAAGGTATAAAAGGACATTGCATTGGCGGTGCTGTCATTTGTACTCAGGTGATCATGTGAAAAGACTTCCTATGATACTGTGCCCGCACAACGGGAATTAACAGACTTGGAACGTGGATTGGTATTTGGAGCTGTCCGTATGGGACATTCCACTTCGGAAATCGTTAGGGAATACCATATTTCGAGATCCAGAGCGTCAAGAGTGTGCGGAGAATACCAGACTTCATACATTACCTCTCATCAAGGACAACACAGTGGCCGACGGCCTTAACATAATGACTGAGAGCAGCAGCATTTCCATAGAATTGTCAGTACTAACAGACACCGAGCGAGGTGGCGCAGTGGTTAGCACACTGGACTCGCATTCGGGAGGACGACGGTTCAATCCCGTCTCCAGCCATCCTGATTTAGGTTTTCCGTGATTTCCCTAAATCGTTTCAGGCAAATGCCGGGATGGTTCCTTTGAAAGGGCACGGCCGATTTCCTTCCCAATCATTCCCTAACCCGAGCTTGCGCTCCGTCTCTAATGACCTCGTTGTCGACGGGACGTTAAACACTAACCACCACCACCACCAATACTAACAGACAAGCAAGACTGCGTGAAATAATTGCAGAATTCAATGTCGGACGAACGTATCCATTACGATAGTACAGCTAAATTTTATGTTAATGGACTATGGCAGCATGGCAGCAAACGACCGAAGCAAATGCCTTTGCTAACAGCATGGCATCACCTGCAACGCCTCTCTAGGGCTCGTGAGCATATCTGTGGCCTAATCAGGTGAGTTCTGATTTCAGTAAGGACTGATGGTAGGATTTGAGTGTGGCCGAGATTTCATGAAGCCATGGGCCAAGGTTATCGAGAAGGCACTGTGTAAGCTGGTGGTGGATCCATAATGGTGTGGGCTGTGTTAAAATGGAATGGACTGGGTCCTCTGGTCCACCTGAACCGATCAATGACCATTTTCAGTCACTCATAGGCTTCATGTAGCCAAACAAAGATGAGAATTCGCCGTGTCGCTGGGACACAAATGTTCACGATTGACTTGAAGATCATTCTGGACAGTTAGAGCGAATGATTTGGTCACTCATACCGCCCGATGCAGATAGCACCGAACATTTATGGGACATTATCGACAGGTCAGTTGGCGAGTAAAACCCTGCCCTGACAACGCTTTCGCTATTACGGGCGGCTGTGTAGGCAGCATGGCCCAGTATTTCTGCAGGGGATTTCCAAAAAACTTGTCGAATCCAAAGCACTCAGAATTGTTGCACTACGGTGCGAAAATGAAATCCGACAGGGTATTAGGACGTATCCGCTCAGTGTACACGCTACTTAAGGACTGAAAGAGGATACGTCACTGCTTGAATATCACACGTCCGTGTGGTAACGAATCAGAACTCCGTATCATTACAGTTTCATTGTAAACTTGTTTTGATGTCAATAAACGACTATACAGGGAACGCAAGTAAAAGAAAATGTGGGAGACGCTGCCAGGGTGGGTAGGATGATGAAAGGAGGGAGCCAAAGTTCAAGTTTACCTCTGGGCGCCACTGATACTAAGAGGGTTATTCGGAAAGTAAGGAACGATCGGTCGCGAAATGGAAGCCACAGTGAAAATCCGATGAAGTTTTGCACTGTTGTGTTGGGCAATGTTTCTAGTATGCCCGTCGATCGCATTACGTCGTTCTTTTTAGTTATGAGCACACAGGGAGCACATAAAGATACCTAGGACAATAGTGCCTCCCGCCATGTACGAGCGCCTGGTGAGAAATTTCGCCTGAAGCTATGCAGCCAATATCACATAACTGTTGTGCGTTTTCTTCTTCAAGACAATTCTCAGCCGCATTCTGCAGAGGCAATGAAGATGCTCCTGCATCATTTTCAATTGGAAATGTTTGATTACCTACAATACAGCCCGTAATTGTCTCCCTCTGAGTTTCATCTCTGCTCACATGAACTGCTGGCTGTGAAGACAACATTTTGCCACAGACAACGAGCTTGAACCATGAATTTACTTTCAAAACTTTTTCTTAAGAATTTACTTTATTTACTAACGATTCATCAAGAACATTAACACATTTAATCACACTATGTGAGCGTGGAAGTAGTTGCCAGTGGGTAACTGATGAAAACAAATTAAATTTCTTTCTAGAAATGGAAATTTTATTCCTAAAAGCCCCCCCTTTTTTTGAAACAGATTTAGAATTATAATCAGAAAGCACCCTCAAAGTATCAAGTTACAATTTTATTCAGAGGCAGAAAGAACAAATATTGACAGTATGAGCTTTCAGGCTGACAACCTTGCCACTGCCTTTTGACACGGCTGTAGTCACGACCGCTCACAACAACTTCTGAAAGACTACACAGGTGCAAATCTGCAACACACCAGATTACTTTAAACTAAAAATTTTAAGAACTCACACAAGCACATAAACCATGCACCCCGTATGACGGATGGAAATGGTACGAAACACTGACATTAAAAAATATTAACTTGCCACCGAAGTGCAATTTGATTTAAAAAACAAACTCTTACGGTGGAAGGATGGCAACTTTATATACTAAAATGACCATTTAAATAAAATCCATGAAATGCAGTCTTACATAAAATATACAAACATGATCTACATTACACATATACCGCCTCTCAAGATCATATGTCAGGAATTCGGCCGTTACACTTGAAGCAATAAATTCGTTAACACCAAATCCGACGAACATGACGGAGGCAGCTATTAACGTACGGCAGACCTACAGACAGACAGACAGACACCAACTGCCTAACAAATGCGGACGAGAGACAGCTGAGCAAGTTGGGGACGAGAGACTGACCAAGAAAACAAGTAGAATTTAACAAGTAAATCAAACAACATATCACGAACCACTTAACTTCTAATAAACTGCGATGTCTGGCGAAGATCTGGCGCAGCATCCCCAAAACGCTCTCCCGGACCGTCAGCTGCCAGCCGCTTCAACGGATGCAGGAAGGCGCGCCGATCTCCCGTCTCACGGCGTCGCAGCTCGAGCCGGCCAGACCGATTTCGGAAGTTGGCTCCTGTTGCTCTCGTGTCGGCCGCGAAGCCACTACCCCTCGCTATACGGCGCGGCCAACTGGACTCACGTGGCGACCTCACATGCGCCGACGCTCAAGGCGGAGAAGTCATCCTGTGTCTCAGTGCGCGACCGACCTACCAATCAAGCCAACCGCCAATGCCCATTGCCTGAGCAAACTCGAGCAGACTGGTGGCCTAAAACATACTAGCGCTCCGGACGACAGACACTGACTGCCTCACACTCACCCAGCTGACCAGCTGACCTGACTCACCCACTAGTGAGCTCATAGCGCCCCTTAAATGCACGTGAACAGGCTTCCTTTCCTTCCCACGTCCCACCCGGTCTCCATCTCTCCACCCTCCTTACCCTCTCCCAAGGTGGCTTCCGCCAGATCCCTCTCCCTGATGATGCCCTCCTCCCCTCCATCTACCCCTCCTACCAACTTTGATCCTCCCCTCCCACTTCCTGTGTTTTTTCCTTTGGGCACCCTCCCTCCCTTCTCTCTCCTTTCCCCACATCACACCTCCTCCCCCGGGCTTCCCCTCCCCCTTCCTCCCTTCCCACTTTCTCCCCTGCCCTTGGCATCTCTGCTCTCCCTTCTCCCACCCCCTCCTCCTTTCTTGGCAGGTCCCCGGACTCGCACATGCTCAGTGGACTTTCGCGCGCCGGAGATCATCGCCATCAGTGTCTCGTGTGTGTGCCTTCGTGTTTGTGTTTACTGTTCTTTCGCCGTCACGCCACCAACGTTCACCTGTTCCGTCGCAGTCGTCCGTGTTTTGTGCTCCGTGTCAACAGGTTTTAGTGTTTTTTCTTGTCCAGCGTGAACAGCTTCGTGTATATTGTTTTCCGTGCCTACAGTTTTCTTACCCGCCATTTGTATTTTATCATCTGTACCTCCAATATGTTTTATATTGTATCACTCGCGGCTGAAGAGCAGCGTATTATGCTGCTGACAGCCCACCTTTGTACAAGGTGTTCAAAATAACAATAAAGAAAAAAAAACTTCCTTTCCCCTTTCCCACCAGAGGGAGACGCCAAAGCTGCGACTGCCACAGCGGTGCCACCGCCAGAAACGGAGGGCGACTGCTTCACACTATGCGCTGCGGCGCTCTCTTTAAAACAGCAGTGGCAGTGCGGTTCTAGGCGCTACAGTCTGGAACCGAGCGACCGCTACGGTCGCAGGTTCGAATCCTGCCTCGGGCATGGATGTGTGTGATGTCCTTAGGTTAGTTAGGTTTAATTAGTTCTAAGTCTAGGCGACTGATGACCTCAGAAGTTAAGTCGCATAGTGCTCAGAGCCATTTGAACCATTTTTCAAAACAGCAAATTTTACCACGGCTCAGAGTTGTAGGCCAGCATAGAAAATTTGGCGGAAAGCACTGGCGGCTGCCTTCTATAACGAGTTTATTGGAAAGTTGGTACCACACTACGACAAACGTCTAAGTCGGATCGGCGACTATGGAGATAAGTAGCTGGAAACTGTAGCTAACCGTTGCAAATAAAACACTTTTGATTTTCACTGTGGTTTCCATTTCGCGACGTATCGTACCTTACATTCCCTCGTAGTTACACCCCTGGTTAAGTGACAAGGATGAAAAACTTTTTACCGCACCAAGTAATGCTACAGTTTTGGGGACATCCATTATACATCTCGGTCCGATTTTGAGCGAGTGGAAAAAATGGGAGGAGTAGCGGCCGGAGCTACAGATTCAGCTGAATGCGTAGCGCAGAGTATCAAAGGGCGCTAATAGTGCACAAAGCGGTTAGCGTGGGCGATCGCGAGCGGCGCCGAGCGACAAGAAGAGAGCACCAGTGGGCGGCGGCAGTGGCGGGGCGGCAGTGGAATCCGGCAGGTATGCGGGGATCGCCGCGCGGCCGCGTCAAAGCGCTGCCCGGCCAGCGTCAATGGGCGGAGTTTAATTTCACCTCCGGCCCCGGCTAGTGCTCGCGAGTAATGCAATATTAGCGATCTAACGGCCGCGCCCCGTAGCGCGACGCTCAAAGCGCCGTAATGGACCGTGAACTGCTCACTTTAATGTCCGGCCGCCGCTATGAGTCCGTCAGCCGGCACGCGCTAGCGCGTTTCGTTCCTCCCGCAGCCGCCTGTGCAGGCTGCAGGCCCGCGCAGCGGCAGCTGTTCGCAGAGGTGCTGGTACCGGACTGCGTCTGCCACCTGTAAGGAAACCACTTCACAAATAGCGGAAGAGTTCTCTAACAGGTCGGTTTCAATACTGTATCTGATACATGTTTACATTTTGTAAGACCAAGGAAAGTCTTTGTATTTCGACATAACTGTCATCAAGGAGTGTGAGTGAGTGAAATTTGAAATGTTTATTTGACACTACAAACGATCGGCAAGCCACAGTCACTAAAACAATGAAATTTTTAAAAGATTACATAACTAGTTTTGACGCACTGAGGCGTCATTTTCAAAAGCAATCACAAACCTGGAAAACTGCATTAATAATTCCAACCACACTGCTCTAAAATCAGATGGTTCAAATGGCTCTGAGCACTATGGGTCGTAACTTCTGAGATCATCAGTACTCTAGAACTACTTAAATCTAACTAAACTAACGACAACACACACATCCATGAGCGAGGCAGGATTCGAACCTGCGACCGTAGCGGTCGCGGGGTTCCGGACTGTAGCGCCTAGAACCGCTCGGCCATCCCGGCCGGCCTTCTTTCAAATATCACGAAAAATACGCTAAAACCAGTAAACTGAGGCAAGGCAGCAGAAACGGGTCACAACAGTCCTGACAATTTTTGGTTGATCAGTCATTTAACAGTGTTGATGAAAACTACATCGGGATGAAGGATACATACTCTTGAAGTGTCCTGCAGTGATGCAACTATCATTTTGCAAACAAAGACTTACACGTTGTAATCTTAATAATGTGCTCCAAGCCCAAAATTATCGTTGAATCACTGCAGAACGTAGTTCAAGACTATATATGTTCCGCCCCGATGCAGTTTTCATCTACACTATGAAATGACTGATCAATCACAAACTGTCAGGACCTCTTGTGACCCGTTTCGGCTGCCTTTGCTTCAGTTTACTGGTTTCAGTGCCGGCCGTGGTGGCCGAGCCGTTCTAGGCGCTTCAGTCGAGAACCGCGCGACCGCTACGGTCGCAGGTTCAAATCCTGTTTCGGGCATGGATGTGTGTGATGTCCTTAGGTTAGTTAGGTTTAAGAAGTTCTAAGTTCTAAGGGACTTATGACCTCAGCTTTTAAGTCCCATAGTGCTCAGAGCCATTTGAATCACTTTCGAGCAGTACCGAGCTTCCTTTGCCACGAGGTAGCTCATGAAAATTTAACTGAATCAAAACTCCGTCCGAGCAAGCCTTGAAAGGCTCAACGGTACAGACCGGCCGCCGTGTCATCCTCAGACCAGAGGCGTCACTGGTTGTGGATATGGAGGGCTCCCAGCCGTATGTTAGTTTACGAGACCGGAGTCGCTACTTCTCAATCAAGTAACTCCTCAATTGGCCTCACAGGGGCTGAGTGCACCCCTCTTGCCAACAGCGCTCGGGAGACCCGATGGTCACCCATCCAAGTGCTAGCCCAGCCGAACTTCGGTGACCTGACGGGAACCGGTGTTACCACTGCGACAAGGCCGTTAGCTCATGAAAATTTGTTAAAAACAATTTAACATTACTGTCAGGACACAGTTAAACGATTCACAGTTAAGAACTGCATTTAAAAATTGTTATTGGGTTCAGTTTAGGTGTAACTAAATTTATATTTCATTTACTTCGTCAGAGCGACTAATTCTTACAGTGCAATGTTACATTCACTTGTGTGTCATCTGATTTTTGAAACTTTATTTTAGTCAGTTTCCGTACGTACATTCATAGAACACTTTGAACAGATACTCTTTCAAAATTCGATTTGTAATTTTATGTAGAACTTTTATTCTATTTGTTGTGTGTATTCCAACTGCAATTTATGTTTTGTGACGTCAGGCATTGTCGCACGGTTACTGAACTGCAGTACACAAGTTAACAGGATATTTTATTTAGTTTCAGATTTTTTAATTATTTTTGGCAAAAATTAATCTGCATTACAGCCATACAGTTTCAGCTTAATTTGGCAACTCTTTTATCTGATAGCGTTTACGGAAGCATACCACTTGCATTGTTCAGGATCACAATACAGACACACACGAAATTAGGAACAGGAAACCAGTTTTGTTGTCGGCCGCGGTATCCGAGCGGTTCTAGGCGCCTCAGTCCGGATCCGCACAACCGCTACGGTCGCAGGTTCGAATCCTGCTTCGGGCATGGATGTGTGTGATGTCCTTAGGTTAGTTAGGTTTAAGTAGTTCTAAGTTCTAGGGGACTGATGAGCTCAGATGTTAAGTCCCATAGTGCTGAGAGCCATTTCAACCAGTTTAGTTTACAACATCAACAACGCATAAGAACATCACAAAAATCGTAACTGTTACTATTTTCGCTATCATTCCTAGAGGCTTTAGCAATGTAAGTGATGTTTAAAAAATCTGCAAAACACTGGTGTCTTTGTCGTCAGTCTGTGTCACGCCGATTTGTTCCTTAAAATTGTGTTTGACACATCCAGTTTCCACAGACACACACGCGTCGTATTATAACGCTTGCCGTTTCCTGCAGTTTTTTTCCCGTTGTCGCACGAAAAGCTGCAGCCACTGGGGACTGGTCGAGATGCAGGGAAGGCCACAGAGATCGTTATGGGCGGCCGTGGATGGCGAGCCCCTATAACCCCATCGATCCCACCGTAGGCAGCCGTGCACCTGGATCAGAGGCCCCGCACACTGGGTCAGGCTCGCCACCTCCCCCCAGGCGCCACTCTGCATTCTGAGCACCCTTCGTGCTGGGGCAGCCCAGTTACCTTCCACTACGAGCTACAGCGGCAAGGCTCATAGCCGAAGGGCACTACGTAACTGGTAGGGGGCTGGACTCAGATCCATTCCCGTTTCAAGGGGATTTACTAATTTTCTAATCAAACTCGGTGCCTGGGGCGTATCGTCTCAGGTGTACGACTTGATTCGTGATTTCCTGTGAGAAAGATCTCAGTTTGCAGTAAATGGTAGTTCTCCAAGAAATCTCTGCTTTTCCTGACCTACACACACAAAAAAAAAAGTTTTGCATCACCTCGGTTCCGAAAGTTCCGGAACCTGTACAGAAAACTGGAATAGAGATCAATGCGAATATCATTTCCGCCCTATTTATTGCTCATGAAAACCACACATTGTATACCACCTTCAGAGGTGGTCGTTCAAATTGCTGAACACACCGGTACCTCTAATACGAAATAGCACGTCCTCTTGCATTGATGCATGCCTGTATTCGATGTGGCATACTATCCAAAGGCACTCTTGGTCCAAATAGTCCGAAAAATGTTCAATTGTGTGTGAAATCTTATGGGACTTAACTGCTAAGGTCATCAGTCCCTAAGCTTACACACTACTTAACCTAAATTATCCTAAGGACAAACACACACTCCCATGCCCGAGGGAGGACTCGAACCTCCGCCGGGACCAGCCGCACATTCCATGACTGCAGCGCCTCAGACCGCTCGGCTAATTCTGCGTGGCCCAGATAGTCCCACTCCTCAACGGCGATTCGACGCAGATCCCTCAGAGTGGTTCATGGGTCACGTCGTACATAAACAGGTCTTTTAAATCTATCCCAGGAATGATCGATAGGGTTCGTGTCTGGAGAACATGCTGGCCACTCTAGTCAAGCGATGTCGTTATCTTAAAGGAAGTCATTTACAAAACATGTACGATGGAGGTGCGAATTTTCGTCCACGAAGACGAATGCCTCGCCAATATGCTGCCGATATGGTTGCATCATGCAGTCCATTGCGCACAATTTGACTCGTCACACGAGATCCTGTGTCTGCATGAAAATCATTATTCAACATGGTGGCGTTGCTGACATGGCTCCCCCGAGCCATAATCCGTAGTTAGCTGTCATCCGCTGCAGTAGTAGTCCTTGGGCGGCCTTAGCGAGGCATGTCATCTCTATGTATCTCCTTCATGTCCGAATAACATCGCTTTGTTTCACTCCGAGACGCCTGGACACTTCCCTTGTTGAGAGCCCTTCCCGGCACAAAGTAACAATGCGAACGGGATTGAACCGCGGTATTGACCGTCTAGGCATGGTTAACTACAGACAACACGAACCGTGTACCTCCTTCCTAGTGGAATGACTGGAACTGATCGACTGTCGGACCCCCTCCGTCTATCATGATAGAAATCTGCCAAGCACAGTACTTCTACTTATGGCATGTATCGGTTAGAAAAACGCACCGATGATGACTGATTTCAGTCGAAATCGATTTGCAAAAGATAAATATATTATGTTTCCGCGACTGGTTGCTTCATTCTTTATAATTTTAATTAAAAAATGAGTTAGACAAGATTCTGTATGGTGCGAAAAGTGGCAATTGATTCTAAATAATGATAAATGTAAAGTCATCCACATGAGTACAAAAAGGAATTCGCTACGTTTCAGTTACACAATGAATCACACACGTCCAGAGACTGTAAATTCAACTAAGTGCTTAGCGATTACACTTACAAATAACTTCAACCGGAAACGACAGTGTTGATTTTGTGTTTGCGTCTAACTGCGGCAGGTCATAATTCGTAAACGGGTCGCAAAGTTATGTTAGGAAGATACAGGAATACCTTAAGCCTGCCAAGGACGCTCGCAAACCATTGGAAAAAGCTGGACTGTGGATCCCATGTAGCTGTGGAGATGTTCATGTGGGTACCACTATAAGAACGGTTTCAAAACGTTTGGAAGAGCACAAGGGCAATTGTAGAAGAGGAGAAACGGAACGATGTTGAGGAGCATGCTTTCCAGCCGGAGAACCTCTATATTCGTTTCGGGGAGACGCAAGTACTAGCGGCCACAAGCGGATATTACGAAAGGCTCTACAGGGAGGCACTCGAAATCGCTAAACACCCAAATAATTTCAACTGAAAGGAGGACGGCGTGAAATTAAACGGTATATGGATGACGGTGTTAAAGAAGATGTGTACCACCCGTCCACTTCTGGGTGATGGTAACGGCGATCGACGGCAACGGACAGCGGCCAATTGCACTGACGTTTTCAAAACACGTGACGTCATGCCGCGGCGCGGGAGCGCGCGGACACGGAATTTAGCGGCAGTCAGTAGCGATTTTGGTAAACATTTTTGGAAAGCAGTGATCAATTAATTGTTATATTTTGACTAAAGTTCAGTCTTGGTCACATCATGTATGTTTTAATGATATAGGTAACCGGTTTCGGTTCTTTCTACAAAACCACTATCAGACTCATGGCTCCCTTAGGATGGTAGGCGGAGCTCTCCTCGCTGCTGCGTAGCAGCGAGGAGAGCTCCGCCTACCATCCTAAGGGAGCCATGAGTCTGATAGTGGTTTTGTAGAAAGAACCGAAACCGGTTACCTATATCATTAAAACATACATGATGTGATCAAGACTGAACTTTAGTCAAAATACAGTCAGTAGCGAGTCAGTGGGTGTGTTGGACCTTCCATCGAGCTACACACCCCCTTGAAGATGTCTCCCGCAGACGGGGACGAAACGTTGGGAATTGACACAGAATTCATCAACCGACCACGGCATAACAGACCGGATAATTATAATGGAAATGACATTTCCAGATGTGAAAGTCTACATTTTAGTATCAAAGTTATGTTAACACTTATTTCCCTAGCCCTGACGGGTCAGCGCACTTCCCAACAGGTAGAACCGTTAAAAATTTATCACGTTTTTCAGCAGGGACAACATAATCTTGCTTATATATTCCATCACATTTTTCTTCAGCACTGTAACTGGTTTTATTTACGTAAAACAGAACATTTTTTGCTTGTTTTGTATGCGACGTACAACTGGAGGCCTTATAATTGTAATTGACTAATGCATAAACGATTAATTATGACTTCCTTTGAATAAAATACGGAATAGTAAGATTTACCAATATTCAATAACAATGCAAAAAATTCCCCCCTTTGGAGTTCCAATGTTAATGATGTTAAGGGCAAGCCGTCACGACTTGCTGAGAAGGCATTTTACACGATCTGTTGTCGTGCTTGCTCTGCGGGGTAAATGCACTACTTTGAACTTGGACGTAGCTGTACTTAGTCATGTGATCTATTTAAGGACGGGAGAAACGGGCCGGTTGAAACCGATAGCGGTGTTTTAGTTTCTAATCACCGGTACTTTTGTTATTTGATCAGTCTCAGTTAATTTTTTTTTTCGCTTTCTATTAATAACTGGGTAAAAAACTGGCATATCAGTTTACATAGCAGCACTGCAAAATTTTTTGTTTTTAAATAAAACATATTTTATTAATGAGTAATATTTATTCGCAAAATTTGCATTCCATTCAGAAACCGGTTATTTTGAGCGGTTTTAGTAGTCACGTTCAACTGGAAACAAAAGAAACTATTACAACCTTTATTATAGAAACCGTGGAAAGCAAACAGTGTTATTATAATAAAAATTCCGACAGCTAGAACCTTGCAACAAAGAAATGGCATAATAATCGGCACAATATTGCTGAGAGAGAATGTTTTTTGGAAATTCGAAATTTGTGGTAAGTTCCTATGGGACCTAACTGTTGAGGTCATCGGTCCCTAGGCATACAAACTACTGAATCTAACTTAAACTAACCTACGCTAAGGACAACACACACACACACACACACACACACACACTCACACCCATGCCCGAGGGAAAACTCGAACCTCTGACGGGGGGAGCCGTACGAACCGTGACAAGGCGCCCGTGACCGTGCGGCTGCATCAGCTTTTCTCTGCCATCCGCGGACATCAGTTGTATTAGAGAATGTCACCATCCCAAGTTTGGAAGTATTGTAGGAGTTTAGCAATGAAGCACAGTTCGAAGTCTACTATTACTGGAACTAATGGAAATAATAAACCAAAAATCGATTAATTCAGAAAGCGGTTATTCTGAGCTGTTTCAAAAGTGAAACTCGAGACGAAAAAAATCTATTATAATCAAAACCGGTTGTTTGAGTGATAACCGCCATTCCTAGACCAACGTAGATTGGATTTCCAGCATTCTGGGGTGGCGTGTATCACAAATTTCAAATTATTACGAAAGTTGATTATACGTTTTTCAAAAACGTTAATTACAAATCACTTTTTGTATTAGAAACGTTATTTTTATATCATCGTTTCGAAGATATTCCCTGTATGCCTAAAACGCCAAATTATCTTTCAGCGTGTGTTTTACCCCTGAAATTGTGCGCAAACAAACAAAAAAATACGTATTGCACTATTTTGCACGCACGCGCCAAGTTTCATGAAGATCGTTTATTGACACTTGGGAATGTTCCCTTGTTAGTTGGCATTACCGCCGAGTCTTCAGTTCGCTTTGACTAGTAATACATGGAATGGCAGCCACAAAAACTGGCAGCTTCGGCAGGCAGCCGGGGTTTATATAAGCATTTATATTTTAGTGCAGTTAAATGAGTTCTTGGGACGCGATCTTACAGTCAGCCGTAAATCGCGGCAGGTGGAGGTTTCGTAAGCTGCTCACAGGACCTTTCCAACCTCCACCGGTGGCTACGCGGCCCCTAGCCGCTGCGTCGCAGTGACCGCCGCTGACGCATAATTGGTCTCCACGGCAACGCGACGCGTGCGCGCGGTATCGGAAAAGTAATTCCTGCGGCCTCTGGCTACTGCCATTAAGTGACGTCACAGGGCTTCAGGTCGGCCGCGGCCGGTCGGCCCCACGGGGCGTGCGCTTTGAGTAGCCGTGGCCTCGTTTCTGCTAAATGCCGTCTCTACTGCGCTGGCCGGTCTCTGAGGCTGCAGGGAATACCACCGCACACCAAATCACCATGAGGTGAATTTGGAAATCAGTTCAAGTGCTGAGTACCCAGCACGTCACTGACTATTCCTTTCTAGTTTATTATAAGAAGGCGATGATTAAATACGAGGGCATGCCTTTCTTTATGGCAAAACTCTTCAATCTTTATTAGTAAAACAAACTTTACTAACATTCTACATTTTTATTCCTCATGTCTACATATTTATTTCTCAGCGTAGTCACTCTGGTGACGAACACATTTCTCTCAACGGGAGACCAGTCTATTGCTACGATCGCTGTGGAATGCTCGACGTTGTTGACGGAGATACAACCTCACTCTTCTTGCACCGCTTCGTCATTATCAAAATGAAGTCTTCGAAGACGTTCTTTAAGTTGGTGAAACAGATGAAACTCGGATGGGGCAAAGTGGGGACTATATGAAGGATGATCGATGACAGTGAATCCAAGGCGTCGGTTTGTTGCAAATGTCGCAGCGTTCGTGAGTGTTCAGGCACCGTAATGCTGAAGGAGTAGGTGTAACTTTAGTGGATGAACTCTTCGAATCCGTGCTTTCAGATGTCGTAAATGGACTCTCACACACCGACATAATTACGGTACACATCGCCACATTACACTCTACAGTTCGGAGACGTCTAACGACAGGGGTTTGCATTCTGCGGGAGCGTTGATCGATTAATATGGATGACATGTAGTACCTCAACCGATACTGAGGGCATAATAAAAAGAAAGCCTAGGCATTACTCTTCAGCACGCCCTCGTATATTTTGAAAACTCATGATTTGGCATAAAAGTTGCGACGTATTACTAAGAATTCTCCTTTGAATAACGCTGGTAGTTTTATTAAATTGACGGACAAGTATTTTGCAAACCGCACTTTTTCAAAAATTATTCCTATTGTCCTTCTGACAGTGAGAGAATAATGTGAGATTTATCATAAATACACACATCGTACGCCATAGCAAATATTCTAATGAATCGCAAGGAAAACTATTTTTTTTTTTTTTTTTTTTGCGGAAATGGTCGTTCGGAGAGTCAAGAACGTTTTATCCTACAGAAATTATTTAAATAATTAAACGAAACTGTACTTTACATGCAGTTTGATAAATAAGCTTCATTTCTACGTAGTCGTCGTTCAAATTTAGGCAACTGTCGTACCCTTTTAACAGCTTTTCTATGCCTTCTAAATACTTATTTGCCGCCAAGTCGTTGAGCCACTGATTAATGGCTTTTTTGAGTTCACGATTTTCGTAGCGTCGTCCACTCTAAAGACATTTCAGTTTCCGGAATAAGTGATAATCGCTTGGAGCTAAATCCGCACCGTATAGCGGATGTTGAGACATTTCCCACCGAAACCGGTGAAGCAAGTCCTGTGTCACCCCCGCTGCATGCGGACGTGTATTATAGTGAAGGGGGACGATTCCACAGGTCAGCATTTCGCACCGGTTGTTTTTAATGGCGCTGCGCTGCGCGGTATGGGATCCTTACCAGGTAGGATTGACGGAGGACATCGGAAAGGGCAGCTCGTTTCGCGTTACCGCGCAGTAGGGGTGTCACTGATACGATACGCGAGTTGGAGTGGCAGTCACTGAAACAAAGGCGGTTTTCTTTGCGGCGAGATCTATTTACGAAATTTCAATCACCAACTTTCTCTTCCGAATGCGAAAATATTTTGTTGACACCCACCTACGTTGGTTGAAATGATCATCATTATAAAATAAGAGAAATCAGAGCTTTAACGGAAAGATTTAGGAGTTCCGTTTTCCCAAGCGTCATTCGAGAGTGGAATGGTAGAGAAGTAGTATGAAAATGGTTCGATAAACACTCTGCCAGGCACTTAAGTGTGAATTGCAGAGTAACCATGTAGATATAGATGTAGATGAAGTCGTAGAAACGTCTGACAGTAGGTCGCTACAGCCCACTAATTGTGAAACGCCTGTCTTCTTGGAATTCTGTTTCAGTCCTTTCTTTGTATCCGTCAGTCACCACTGACGGCCAGCCCGATCGATCTTCGTCGTCAACATTCGACCATCCAAAATTAAACACCAAATACCACTTTCGTATCGACGCTTCGTTCATCACATTTCCGCAAACCTCGGCTATCCGCCTATAACTTTCATTAGGTTATACTTTCTGCGCGTTTAAAAAGCAGGTACTTGGCGATATATTCAGTTTTTTCACTCATTTTAAAGTCGCACAGCCAAGCTGCAATCAACTGCATTGGATCGTAGCTACCGCCAAACTGAAATGAAAGAGTAGTCGGTTTCGGCGGTAGTGCGGTCACGTATTAAAACGAAACGTTCTTTACTTTACGAATGACCCTCGTAATACAAACAAATAATTAGCATATTATATTGGTACACATATGTAAATGAAATATTATGCCTCATAGATGAGCCATAAGAACATATAAAGGCTCTACACAGGCAGGTAAATAACATACACCAGAACATACAATTCACTATACACTACTTCAATCTCAAAACACAGCTTCAAAATTTTCAGAAACGGAATAAGGTCACTAGAAACAAAATTAGTCACCCGGAGTGCATGCATAAATGAATGGTTAAGCTTTTACAAATGGCACAGCAATCGAATCACGTGGTCAACCACGCGCACTGGTTCTATGTGAGCAAATGGCAGTATCGATCAGTGAGACATTTGTGGTTCAAGCGTACTTTGGATGTTAACATGGGTAAATGCAAGTACAAGACAGAGTGGCAGAAAGGGGCAATCGTGCTAGGACGTACCCGCGGCCGTAATGTGTGTGAAGTTGCTAGATTTGTTTGTTTTTCGTGGCGACCATCCGAGAACAAATAATAGACTTCCTGTGATATTCTGTGTTCTACTGTAGAATTGCAGCAGCTGCCTGGGGAATAACCATTCCACGCGTAAGTTGCCGTTAACACCACAACACTTACGACGGTTGGACTGGTGCCGTAACCAAGTAGCATGGAGTGATAACGAATGGTGTTAGAAGGTCTTGACCTGCGAAAAGATCTTATTCTTCCAATGTTTTAAAAAGGTCCAATGGCGTTACTTCTGACGTCATAGTGTAGGGAATCATCGGGTGTGACATCAGATCGCAACTGGTAGTGACTGAGGGAACTCTGACGGCACAACATTACGTCACAGACGTCGTACATTCTCATGTGTTACTTCTCATGCGCTGGTATTGTAATGCCAGTTTTAACAGTACGATGGCATCACATAGCCTCCCAACCCATGAAGTTCCATTTGGTTTCCTCATCTCGTTTGGGAACTTCGGTTTTTTCGTCAGGTAGTGTATACGGGATTCTTCACATACATCTCACAAAAAGATCATATAGGTAGAATTACGGAGATGTGAGCTCATACACACAAATTTCGCAACTAGAACGAGGATATGTCAGTAACATACAAATAATCCATCACCACAGATCAGAAGGTAGAGTGGGGAGTATAGACATAAATAATGCACATGAAGATCTGCAAAGGAAGATCTAGGAGGACTAAAATATAGATGATCTTGTATCCAGGCCAAGCATTCTGAGGTCTGTCCAAGCAAATGTTTAATTTTCCTGTTTCATTTTAAACATGAACTGGTAAGGTATTTATTTGTTTTAATGTACGTAGTTTGCTACTAGCTGTTTCTGATGCGCACGCTTTCTGAATGTATTCATTGTTGATCTACGTAGACAGATCAGGAGCCCAGAGAGTGAAACGGTTGACATTACATTTACAACTACATGAATACTCCGCAAGGCACCTCACGGTACAAGGGGGAGAGTACCCTCTACGGCTAATAGTTTACACTCGCAAATGGAGCAAGGGAGAAACGAATGTCTATATGCCTCCGTGCGAGCTCTAATTCCTCTTATCTACCTGATCCTTGCACAAAATGTACGTTGGTGGCAGTAGAATCTGCCGGTTCTCTATAATTTCTCAATTGTGATCCTCGAAAAAAAAAAACCGAGCCTTCCCTCCAAGGATTATCATTCGAGTTCACGAAGCACCTCCGTAGTATTCGCGTGTTGTTCAAACTCACCAATAACTGACCTAGCAGGTGGCCTCTGAATTGCATCGATTCCTTTCTTTATTCCAACCTGGTGCGGATCCCAAATACCCCGGCAGTACTCAAGAATGGGTCGCACTAGTGTCTTACGAGTGGTGTGTAGGTTTTAATCTGTGAATCACACTTTTGTATATTTCTCCCAGTAAATCGAAATCGACCATTCACCTTGCTACTACGATCATACATGTTCGTTCAATTTCATATCGCTCTGCAACATTACGCCTACTTAATTTCGTGACTGTGTCAAGCAGAATACTTCTAATATCGTATTCGAATATTACGTGTTTCGTTTTCCTACTCATCAGCATTAACTTACATTTTTCCACATCTACAGCTAACTGCCATTCATGTCACAAACTAGAAATTTTGGCTGCCATCCTGTATCCAACTGTATTCTACGACGGCATCGTCCCGTGCAAGACAGATTCATCAGCCGGCCGAAGTGGCCGTGCGGTTAAAGGCGCTGCAGTCTGGAACCGCAAGACCGCTACGGTCGCAGGTTCGAATCCTGCCTCGGGCATGGATGTTTGTGATGTCCTTAGGTTAGTTAGGTTTAACTAGTTCTAAGTTCTAGGGGAAGCAGTTGAGTCCCATAGTGCTCAGAGCCATTTGAACCATTTTTTTTTGAACAGATTCATCATCAAACAGCCAGAGCTTGCTACTCATTCTGTCCGCCAGGTCATTTATGTATATAGAGAATAAGATCCGTCCTATCAAACTTCCCGGGGGCACCCCTGACGATACCTTTGTTCCTGACGAACATGCCGTAGAGGAAAACGTACTCAGCTTTGTTACTTAAGAAGTCTTCGAACCACTCACTTATCTGTGAACCTATTCCATTGGCCCACACAATCGTTAACAGTCTGCAGTTGGGCGCTTTGTCAAGCGCTTTTCGGAAACCTAGGAATATGAAATCTGCCTCTTGACCTTCATCTATAGTTGGCAGGACACTGTGCGATAAAGGAGCAAGCTGAGTTTCACACGAGTGATGCTTTCTAAAATCGTGCTCATTCGTGAACAGCTGCTTCCGTCTCAAGGACATTTATTATTCGAACTGAGAATATGTTCAAGAATTCTGTAGGATACCAGTGTCCATAAAATTGGTTTGTAATTTTGGGGTCTGTTCTTTTACCTTTCTTATATACAGCAAATACCTGAGATATCTTCTTCTCGCTTGGGACTTTGCACTAGGCGAGAGATTCGCTATACATGGCACATAAGCAAGAGGAAGGCTGACATAACTAACGACCAAACTGAGGCTGACAAAGAAGTATTTACACCAAAATTACTGTCCAACTAGGGGCTTGAAAATACACCAGAACACCAGCAGACATAATGGCGGGGAAAATCCTGGTCTGAGGAAAGGTCCGAAACCGGTTGCTAACAAATAAAAGCTCTAAAAACGTGTTCGAGGCTGTTTATATATTATTTTTACAGATGAACAACCATTTTCAGCTCGGGTGGTTAGCGCAAAGGGTGCAGTACCAGTGAGTGGCCGCTGCAAGCGTTTAGCTGGGCAGCGGCCTGTTGTCTGGTGCCTCCCAATTGACTCCTCTCTGGGACCCTACTCTGCAGCCGCGTCACGCGCCTCATCTGCATACCGGCTGCCCTTCCACCTCTCTCCCTCTCCCGTTAGGTCGGGCCGCTTAGCATAGCGCCTCCGCGCATGCACAGTAACCCCACTGACGCTGACGTCGGCGCCCCCCGGACGGCCTCGCCTCGGCCACTGCTCAAATCTCCACCCGCTATGACCTTCCCCCGCCCCCCGTCCTGCCCAGATGGTTCAGCGGGTTCCGGTTCTCCGCCGTTCCTGACCCCATCTCTACAAGCGACCGCTGACAACGCTCCCTCACTTAACGACACGTGTTACCGACCAGCGCGGGCGAAATGACGGCGGTGGGGCGTGTTTCATTAGTTACTCAGAAAACAAACTGTTACTGTATGAAACATGTCCTCCTAATGTCGAGTCATGAAATGATATCTTTACAACGACATCAAGTTAGTATTAGTGACGTTTGCTATTCTCTTTAAGTTCACGGGCTCTCACATCCAAAGTATTTATTGTATAATGACATAGTGTCAATATAATTCGCGGAAGTGCAAGGTCAAGAGCGGCACAGTATTATTCCGGAATATTTCTGTCCGGGAGCGTCCGCTAGAACGCTGGCTCCGTAGTGAGCATATCTGCACTCGAGGTATAGAACTCGAATGTGTTGAGATGAAATCGCTACTTGCTACAAAAAGAGAAGCGAGAGGAAAACTGCCCTGGGAGGTATTCCACACGCAGCCATACTAACATGCTATGAGAACTTGCAGCAGAGGAAGATGACTATTGAAATTTTTTCAGGGTGAAAGAGGAATCTTTCAACGAATTGGTGAACTTGATTCCACCTGATGTACATTATCAGTCACATTAATGTGACCACCTGTCAAAACAATGAATGACCAACCACGGACCGTTGCGGGACGTGCATGAAGAGAGTTAATGTGCCGTTTCCAACTCCGCTAGGATTCTCGGTTGAGGATTCATGGGGCGAACAGTTCGATCCAGATGGTCTCGCAGATTATCGATTTGTGGGCTTAAAAAGGGGATCTGGTGCACAAGGGAGTACGGCAAACTCATCCTGGTGTTGAAATTTCCTGGCAGATTAAAACTGTGTGCCGGACCGAGACTCGAACTCGGGACCTTTGCCTTTCGCGGACAAGTGCTCTACCAACTGAGCTACCCAATCACGACTCACGCCCCGTCCTCACAGCTTTACTTCTGCCAGTACCTCGTCTCCTACCTTCCAAACTATACCGAAGCTTTCCTGCGAAAGTTGCAGAACTAGCACTCCTGAAAGAAAGGATATTGCGGAGACATGGCTTAGCCACAGCCTGGGGGATGTTTCCAGAATGAGATTTTCTCTCTGCAGCGGAGTGTGCGCTGATATGAAACTTCCTGGCAGATTAAAACTGTGTGCCGTACCGAGACTCGAACTCGGGACCATTGCCTTTCACGGGCAAGTGCTCTTACTACGCATATAAACGAGACATTTTGCTTTCTAGATTAATTTTCTCTGGTTCTGCCGGCAATTACTTTTAACTCCTCGCCTGCGCTCTTGCATCACATTATTCATAGATCAATAATTCTATAATCTTATTTATAATATTTTACAATATGCATTTGTACCTGTCGCATACTGACAACAGGAACCAGGATGCGACTGGTTTTTCCGACACCTACATACAGCCGCTACTGACAGGTGCACGGGTTTCGTCGAGGTCTTTGATACTAAAAAGTATTCTTTGACCTAAATTAATGACTAATGCATTGGATAAATAAAAATACAGGTGATCAATTATCGTCTGCGGTTATCTTTTCATATTTAGGCGACGTCTCCGTGGCCGTCGCAAAGACGGTTTGTATAAGTATAAAGAAAAAAGGTTTCTACACGTCACTTGTTGACTACCTCCATACGCCTTTTGATGGCTTGCACTACCATCGTTCAGTAGAAACTAAGTTGATACTTCCGTCGTGTCTGTGGCTGCATTTACATCAGTACCTCGTAGTGTCGGTTTAGAACTGTGGCTGTATTTACCCCAGTGCAAAGATACAAAACATCTTCGAATAAAGTAACAGTTTTGTATCGTATCGTGTGCAGTGAATTGCACATAAACAAATGGCAGTATGCCCCATAATTTTCGTTTTACTTAACCCGTAAGCACACATTATTCGTATGGATTTCATGTTCTTAACTTACACTAGACTATTTCTCTAATATACAGGGTGTTCGGATATTCCCAATACAAACTTCCAGGGCTTATGGAGGGGACTGAGTACATAATATTTTGAATAGGAACCCATGTCTGCAAACGTATCGTTTCTGTGCTTAACCATTTGAAAACATGTTGGTAACGCCACCATATTTACAAGTGACTGATTCGCTGTGACGCAGTACGTCACGTGTTTTACAATTCCACTCATTAATAGCTACAGAAATTGCTCGTATTTTTGTTGGTGGGTTCTCTTCAACGTGAAGCAGTACGGGCTCTTCTAACACGGGTGTGCGGCGTCTCCTTGGAGCACAACGATCACGCCTGCTGATGGTGGAGGTGCCCTTTCTCGAAGCCGTTGCGTAATTGTGGCGAAAAGGGTATGCGATGGAGTCGGACGTTGCGGAGAACGATTTGATAAAAGCTCTTCCACTACCCTGGTTTCGCCATTCAGAAGGATCATGCCGGTGTTTTCCGCAAAAAAGTAGTCAACCAAGTTGCTCTAAAAAATGGCTCTGAGCACTATGGGACTTAACATCTATGGTCATCAGTCCCCTAGAACTTAGAACTACTTAAACCTAACTAACCTAAGGACAACACACAACACCCAGTCGTCAGGAGGCAGAGAAAATCCCTGACCCCGCCGGGAATCGAAGCCGGGAACCCGGGCGTGGGAAGCGAGAACGCTACCGCACGACCACGTTGCTCTAACAATCGTACACACGTGACTGAGGCTCGAACCAGGTGAGAGAGGTCGGATGGACGTTGAATGACATCAGCTGACCCAACCTACCCATCCCCCCCCCCCCCCCCCCCCCGCACCGGCAAATGACTGCCCTGTTGCATACCTACCTAGAAAACATGTTTCCAGCGACTGTATGGGCCCCTACTCAAAATATACTTACTAACCTCTACAGGACCTACAAATTTGTAACGAGAATTTCCGAACAGCCTGTATACAGGGTGTTACAAAAAGGTACGGCCAAACTTTCAGGAAACATTCCTCACACACAAATAAAGAAAAGATGTTATGTGGACATGTGTCCGGAAATGCTTAATTTCCATGTTGGAGCTCATTTTGGTTTCGTCAGTATGTACTGTACCGTACTGAAAATTTTCACAATCAACATGTGTGGGCTGACGAGAACCCGCACGCAATTGTGCAATCACGTCATCATCACAGATTTTCTGTGAACGTTTGGGCAGGCATTGTTGGTGATATCTTGATTGGGACCCATGTTCTTCCACCTACGCTCAATGGAGCACGTTATCATGATTTCATACGGGATACTCTACCTGTGCTGCTAGAACATATGCCTTACGACACAATATCTGGTTCATGCACGATGGAGCTCCTGCACATTTCTGTCGAAGTGTTCGTACGCTTCTCAACAACAGATTCGGTGGCCGATGAATTGGTAGAGGCGGACCAATTCCATGGCCTCCACGCTCTCCTGACATCAACCCTCTTGACTTTCATTTATGGGGGCATTTGAAAGCTCTTGTCTTTGTAATCCAGGTACCAAATGTAGAGACTCTTCGTGCTCGTGTTGTGGACGGCTGTGATACAATACGCCATTCTCCAGGGCTGCATCAGCGCATCGGGGATTCCATGCGACGGAGGGTGGATGCATGTATCCTCGCTAACGGAGGACATTTTGAACATTTCCTGTAACAAAGTGTTTGAAGTCACGCTGGTACGTACTGTTGCTGTGTGTTTCCATTCCATGATTAATGTGATTTGAAGAGAAGTAATAAAATGAGCTCTAACATGGAAAGTAAGCGTTTCCGGACACATGTCCACATAACATATTTTCTTTCTTTCTACATGTACATCTACATCCATACTCCGCAAGCCACCTGACGGTGTGTGGCGGAGAGTACACTGAGCGCCTCTATCGGTTCTCCCTTCCATTCCAGTCTCGTTCGTGGAAAGAAGGAAGGTATGCTTCTGTGTGGGCTCTAATCTCTCTGATTTTATCCTCATGGTCTCTTCGCGAGATATACGTAGGAGGGAGCAATATACTGCTTGACTCTTCGGTGAAGGTATGTTCTCGAAACTTTAACAAAAGCCCATACCGAGCTACTGAGCGTCTCTTCTGCAGAGTCTTCCACTGGAGTTTATCTATCATCTCCGTAATACTTTCGCGATTACTAAATGATCCTGCAACGAAGCGCGCTGCTCTCCGTTGGATCTTCTCTATCTCTTCTATCAACCCTATCTGGTACGGATCCCACACTGCTGAACAGTATTCAAGCAGTGGGCGAACAAGCGTACTGTAACCTACTTCCTTTGTTTTGGGATTGCATTTCCTTAGGATTCTTCCAATGAATCTCAGTCTGGCATCTGCTTTACCGACGATCAACTTTATATGATCAATCCATTTTAAATCACTCCTAATGCGTACTCCCAGATAATTTATGGAATTAACTGCTTCCAATTGCTGACCTGCTATTTTGTAGCTAAATGATAAGGGATCTATCCTTCTATGTATTCGCAGCACATTACACTTGTCTACATTGAGATTCAATTGCCATTCCCTGTACTATGCGCCAATTCGCTGCAGATCCTCCTGCATTTCAGTACAATTTTCCATTGTTACAACCTCTCGATACACCACAGCATCATCTGCAACAAGCCTCAGTGAACTTCCAGTGTCATCCACAAGGTCATTTATGTATATTGTGAATAGCAACGGTCCTCTGACACTCCCCTGCGGCACACCTGAAATCACTCTTACTTCGGAAGACTTCTCTCCATTGAGAATAACATGCTGCGTTCTGTTATCTAGGAACTCTTCAATCCAATCACACAATTGATCTGATAGTCCATATGCTCTTACTTTGTTCATTAAACGACTGCGGGGAACTGTATCAAACGCCTTGCGGAAGTCAAGAAACACGGCATCTACCTGTGAACTCGTGTCTATGGCCCTCGGAGTCTCGTGGACGAATAGCGCGAGCTGGGTTTCACATGACCGTCTTTTTCGAAACCCATGATGATTCCTACAGAGTAGATTTCTAGTCTCCAGAAAAGTCATTATACTCGAACATAATACGTGTTCCAAAATTCTACAACTGATCGACGTTAGAGATATGTGTCTATAGTTTTGCACATCTGTTCGTCGTCCCTTCTTCAAACGGGGATGACCTGTGCCCTTTTCCAATCCTTTGGAACGCTACGCTCTTCTAGTGACCTACGGTACACCGCTGCAAGAAGGGGGGCAAGTTCCTTCGCGTACTCTGTGTAAAATAGAACTGGTATCCCATCAGGTCCAGCGGCCTTTCCTCTTTTGAGCGATTTTAATTGTTTCTCTATCCCTCTGTCGTCTATTTCGATATCTACCATTTTGTCATCTGTACGGCAATCTAGAGAAGGAACCACAGTGCAGTCTTCCTCTGTGAAACAGCTTTGGAAAAAGACATTTAGTATTTCGGCCTTTAGTCTGTCATCCTATGTTTCAGTACCATTTTGGTCACAGAGTGTTTGGACATTTTGTTTTGATCCACCTACCGCTTTGACATAAGACCAAAATTTCTTAGGATTTTCTGCCCCAAGTCAGTACATAGAACTTTACTTTCGAATTCATTGAACGCCTCTCGCATAGCCCTCCACACACTACATTTCGCTTGGCGTAATTTTTGTTTGTCTGCAAGGCTTTGGCTAAGTTTATGTTTGCTGTGAAGTTCCCTTTGCTTCCGCAGCAGTTTCCTAACTGTGTTGTTGTACCACGGTGGCTCTTTTCCATCTCTTACGATCTTGCTTGGCACATACTCATCTAACGCATATTGTACGATGGTTTTGAACTTTGTCCACTGATTCTCAACACTATCTGTACTTGAGACAAAACTTTTGTGTTGAGCCGTCAGGTACTCTGTAATCTGCTTTTCGTCACTTTTGCTAAACAGAAAAATCTTCCTACCTTTTTTAATATTTCCATTTACGGTTGAAATCATCGATGCCGTAACCGCTTTATGATCGCTGATTCCCTGTACTGCGTTAACTGTTTCAAATAGTTCGGGTCTGTTTGTTACCAGAAGGTCTAATATGTTATCGCCACGAGTCGGTCCTCTGTTTAACTGCTCAAGGTAGTTTTCAGTGTGAGGAATGTTTCTTGAAAGTTTGGCCGTACCTTTTTGTAACACCCCAGATATTCATTACCAGAAAAAGGCTGCAAGTAACATCTACATCTACATGGATACTCTGAAAATCACATTTAAGTGCCTGGCAGAGGGTTCATCGAGCCACGTTCATAATTCTCTGTTATTCCAATCTCGTATAGCGCGCGGAAAGAATGAACACCTATATCTTTCCGTACGAGCTCTGATTTCCCTGATTTTATCGTGGTGATCGTTCCTCTCTATGTCGGTCGGTGTCAACAAAATATTTTCGCACTCGGAGGAGAAAGTCGGTGATTGGAATTCCGTCGCTACGAAAAACGCCTTTCTTTTAATAATGTCCAGCTCAAATCCTGTATCATTTCTGTGGCACTCTCTCCCATATTTCGCGATAATACAAAAAGTGCTGCCTTTCTTTGAACTTTTTCGATGTACTCCTTCAGTCCTATCTGGTAAGGATCCCACACCGCGCAGCAGTATTCCAAAAGAGAACGGACAAGCGTAGTGTAAGCAGTCTCCTTAGTAGGTCTGTTATACTAAGTGTCCTGCCAATAAAACGCAATCTTTGGTTAGGCTTCCCCACAACATTTTCTATGTGTTCCTTCCAATTTAAGTTGTATTTAGTTGAATTTACGGCTTTTAGATTAGACTGATTTATCGTGAAGCCTAAGTTTAACGCGTTTCTTTTAGCATTCATGTGGATGACCTCACCCTTTTCGTTATTTAGGTTCAACTGCCACTTTTCGCACCATTCAGATATCTTTTCTAAATCGTTTTGCTGTTTGTTTTGATCTACTGATGACTTTATTAGTCAATAAACGACAACGTCTTCTGCGAACTACCGAAGACGGCTTCTCAGATTGTCTCCCAAATCGTTTATATAGACAAGGAACTGCAAAGGGCCTATAACACTACCATGGGAAGCGCCAGGAATCACTTCTGTTTTACTCGATGACTTTCTGTCAATTACTACGAACCGTGACCTGTCTGACTGGAAATCACAAATCCAGTCACATAACTGAGACGATATTCCATAAGCAACAATTTCACTACTAGCCGCTTGTGTGGTGCAGTGTCAAAAGCGTTCCGGAAATGCAGAAATATGGAATCGATCTGAAATCGCTTGTCAATAGCACTCAACGCTTCATGTGAATAAAGAGCTAGTTGTGTTTCACAGGAACGATGTTTTCTAAACCCATTTTGACTGTGTGTCAATAGACCGTTTTCTTCGAGGTAATTCATAACGTTCGACCACAATATATGTTCCAAAATCCTGGTGCATATCGACGTTAACTATACGGGACTGTAATTTAGTGTGTTACTCCTACTACCTTTCTTGAATATTGGTGTGACCTGTGCAACTTTCGAGTCTTTGGGTACCGATCTTTCGTCGAGCGAAAAATTGTATATGATTGTTAAGTATGGAGCTAACGTATCAGCATACTCCGAAAGGAACCTAATTGGTGTACAGTCTGGACCAGAAGATTTGCTTTTATTAAGTGATTTAAGTTGCTTCACTACTCCGCGGATATTTACTTCTGCGTTACTCATGTTGGCAGCATCATAGTTACATCCTGAAAATTATGTTGTGAACCATCGAACAGCTTACTGGTACTATAATGAAGTGTATGATGGCAGGATAAATTCCGCTCACAGCTGGTAAAATTGTTGTTTATTAAAGCACGACCGTTTTCGCGGCTTTAAGCCGCATCATCAGGTGAACAATGTTAGAAGATCATAGGCGTACCCATCGCTTCTAGTGAAAATTTACTATTCAGAGAACGTCGTCAACATTATGGCGAGCGAAAGATGTACCCTGTTCATTAAAATTTGCCTGCATTAGTAAGAGAGCAGGGTAACTCAGTTCAGGGCAAGGCGAAAGCGGTCCACACTAACGAAAAAAAGAGAGACTTTTCAACAGCTGCGGTTGCCCAGAATATAAAATTGTTTGTAATAAATACGAGGGCAGTTCAATAAGTAATGCAACACATTTTTTTTCTCTGCCAATTTTGGTTGAAAAAACCGAAAATTTCTTGTGGAATATTTTCAAACATTCCCGCTTCGTCTCGTATAGTTTCATTGACTTCCGACAGGTGGCAGCGCTGTACGGAGCTGTTAAAATGACGTCTGTAACGGATGTGCGTTGCAAACAACGGGCAGTGATCGAGTTTCTTTTGGCGGAAAACCAGGGCGTCTCAGATATTCATAGGCGCTTGCAGAATGTCTGCGGTGATCTGGCAGTGGACAAAAGCACGGTGAGTCGTTGGGCAAAGCGTGTGTCATCATCGCCGCAAGGTCAAGCAAGACTGTCTGATCTCCCGCGTGCGGGCCGGCCGTGCACAGCTCTGATTCCTGCAATGGCGGAGCGTGCGAACACTCTCGTTCGAGATGATCGACGGATCACCATCAAACAACTCAGTGCTCAACTTGACATCTCTGTTGGTAGTGCTGTCACAATTGTTCACCAGTTGGGATATTCAAAGGTTTGTTCCCGCTGGGTCCCTCGTTGTCTAACCGAACACCATAAAGAGCAAAGGAGAACCATCTGTGCGGAATTGCTTGCTCGTCATGTGGCTGAGGGTGACAATTTCTTGTCAAAGATTGTTACAGGCGATGAAACATGGGTTCATCATTTGGAACCTGAAACAAAACGGCAATCAATGGAGTGGCGCCACACCCACTCCCCTACCAAGAAAAAGTTTAAAGCCATACCCTCAGCCGGTAAAGTCATGGTTACAGTCTTCTGGGACGCTGAAGGGGCTATTCTGTTCGATGTTCTTCCCCATGGTCAAACGATCAACTCTGAAGTGTATTGTGCTACTCTTCAGAAATTGAAGAAACGACTTCAGCGTGTTCGTAGGCACAAAAATCTGAACGAACTTCTCCTTCTTCATGACAATGCAAGACCTCACACAAGCCTTCGCACCCGAGAGGAGCTCAGAAAACTTCAGTGGACTGTTCTTCCTCATACACCCTACAGCCCCGATCTCGCACCGTCGGATTTCCATATGTTTGGCCCAACGAAGGACGCAATCCGTGGGAGGCACTACGCGGATGATGAAGAAGTTATTGATGCAGTACGACGTTGGCTCCGACATCGACCAGTGGAATGGTACCGTGCAGGCATACAGGCCCTCATTTCAAGGTGGCGTTAAGGCCGTAGCATTGAATGGAGATTACGTTGAAAAATAGTGTTGTGTAGCTAAAAGATTGGGGAATAACCTGGTGTATTTCAATGCTGAATAAAACAACCCCTGTTTCAGAAAAAAATGTGTTGCATTACTTATTGAACTGCCCTCGTATGTGACTGATGCAGGAAACTTATTTTATTGACTTAGCAGTCACAGTTTTTATGATATAATTACCCTGTACTAGACGGTCACATCGCCACCAAAACGAGACCCCGACACGCGTATAGTTTAGTAAGAGCGCTATTGGAATGTTGGTGGTAGCTTGCAGAGGACGAGACTTCAAAGATGGGGCTCCTTGTTTGGTGGTTCGCGCCGGAGCCCGGCCTCGCAGGGTATTGACGGCCGCAGAATTTGGCAGGACCTAGGCCGGCTAGCGCCACGATCCACTTTGCAGGGCGCCGTATTAAGCGCCGGGGCGCTTTGAAGTGCTGCCCAGCTGCTGGAACAAGGCCAGAGCAACTGCCTCCACTTCCTGGGTCAGTATAACACCGGCAGATCTGTCGACACTACACCTTCACATGCTCCCACAATAGCTGTAGCTGTTCACGTACATGTTTCCACAGCGCTCTATTACCGTAATGTGAACTTCTAAATCCAACGGACAAAAGATTAGTCAACCTAGTGCGCACGCACGACTGAATCGTTCAAATGGCTCAAATGGCTCTGAGCACTATGGGACTCAACAAAAAAATGGTTCAAATGGCTCTGAGCACTATGGGACTCAACTGCTGAGGTCATTAGTCCCCTAGAACTTAGAACTAGTTAAACCTAACTAACCTAAGGACATCACAAACATCCATGCCCGAGGCAGGATTCGAACCTACGACCGTAGCGGTCTTGCGGTTCCAGACTGCAGCGCCTTTAACCGCACGGCCACTTCGGCCGGCGGGACTCAACATCTGACAAGGGAACCTCCCCATCGCACCCCCCTCAGATTCAGTCATAAGTTGGCACAGTGGATAGGCCTTGAAAAACTGAACACAGATCAATCGAGAAAAAAGGAAGAAGTTGTATGGAACTATGAAAAAAATTAGTAAAATATACAAACTGAGAAGTCCATGCGCAACATAAGGCAACATCAAGGACAATGGGAGTCAAGGAGCGCCGTGGTCCCGTGGTTAGCGAGAGCAGCTACGGAACGAGAGGTCCTAGGTTCAAGTCTTCCCTCGAGTGAAAAATTTAATTTTTTATTTTCAGTTTATGTGACAAACTCTTATGTTTTCATCACTTTTTCGGGAGTGATTATCACATCCACAATAAAACCTAAATCGGGCAAGGTAGAAGAATCTTTTTACCCATTCGCTAAGTGTACAAGGTAGGTGGGCCGACAACATATTCCTGTCATGTGAGTCACCAGTGTCGTATAGAATATATCAGACGTGTTTTCCTGTGGAGGAATCGGTTGACCTATGACCTTGCGATCAAATGTTTTCGGTTCCCATTGGAGAGGCACGTCCTTTCGTCTACTAATCGCACGGTTTTACGGTGCGGTCGCAAAACACAGACACTAAACTTATTACAGTGAACAGAGACGTCAATGAACGAACGGACAGATCACATCTTTGCGAAAATAAAGAAAGTAAAATTTTCAGTCGAGGGAAGACTTGAACCAAGGACCTCTCGTTCTGCGGCATCTCACGCTAACCACGGCACCACGGCGCTCCTGAGCTCACTTTTTCTTTGATGTTGCCTATCATGCGCATGGACTACTCAGTTTGTATATATTGCTTATTTTTTTCATAGTTCCACACAACTTCTTCCTGTTTTCTCGATTGATCTGTGTTCAGTTTCTCAAGGCCTATCCACTGTGCCAACTTATAACTAAATCTGAGGGGGGAGCGATGGGGAGGTTCCCTTGTGAGGTCATCAATCCCCCCAGAACTTAAAACTATTTAAACCTAACTAACCTAAGGATGACGACACACACATCCATACCCAAGGGAGGATTCGAACCTGCGACCGTAGCGGTCGCGCGGTTCCAGACTGAAGCGCCTAGAACCGCTCGACCACACCGTCCGGTCTGAATCGTTCAGCCTTTACAAATGGTGCAATGTAATCACGCACATACTGCCTCTACGTGAGCATAAGGAAGAAGCGTTCGGTGAGACATTTATGATTCAAGCGGACATGGATAAATGTAAGGACGTCCCATGGTGGGCACTGATGCCATACGGTGTGTGAGGCTGCTGGATTTGTTGCTCCTTCGCAGCGTACTCTTCATGGTGTCTGTAAGCAGCGGTGTAATACACACGGCCACGAAACACAGCATCATAATCGTTGTCGGGAAAAGATCCTAACCGAGAGGGACCAGAGACGCATTTCACGGACAGGGAATAGAAATCGCTTGAAAACCCGCTACAGGCGAATGAAGGATCATATCCCCATCTATGAGCTAGAGAACACTACGACAGGATCAGCAGGTGTCGGTCATCTAGAAAGAGGTCATTGCTCACTCAGGCGCATAATGCTGCGCGTCTTCAGTGCAGTGGAAATCATCGAATTGGATAGGAACTTACTGGCGGAAAAATGGAAATGAGCGTACGGCATAGTGGGCAGGGAGTCCACCATTCAGGGAAATTCGGTGGCCGAGGGCGAGTACTTATTGCGTTCGACGCCACATTGGGAGACTTGCGCGTCGGAGATGGGCATGAAATGATGATGAGGATAACACAACACCCAGTTCCTGAGCGGAGAAAATCTCCTGCCCTAGCGGGATATCGAACCCGGGCCCCTTGGGGCGCATTCCGCCGCGTTGACCGCTCAGCTAACAGCGGAAGACTGACTGGCGGAACATTATGTCTTCTGACGAATCACGTTTTTGCCTACGGCGAAAAAGGCAAATCGCTAGAGTTTTTGAATTTAAATGTATTGATGATGAACACGAAAGCTCACTTTTTTTGGAAACATGCGACAGTGGGCCCGCCTTTACCTTCTGTGTGTTCTTTCTATCTTTTTCGTAAATGGAAGGCTTATAAAGTGTTCAAAATACGAGTAATTCGTTTATTGTCATCATGCATCACTAAAGAGAATACAAAACAGTGGTCATGTGAGATCAGGGCAATTCGCATTTTGATATCAGCTTCCCTTCAGCCCCCGACTCGCTCCACTGTCAACCCCAAGTTAATTTTGCTAAATAATATCGGCTTACACCTATTTTTCTTTAGTGAACAAGTTGTTCATCTATATCTGTTCTAACACTAATAATAAAACTGTGGAACCGTCGTCTCTGTCTGAACACGCTAACCTCCAAAACTACTAAACAAATTTTCATAGGGGTTTCACATGTAAATTGAGCATAGCTTGGAGAAAAACATAAGCACTATTTTATCAAAAGCGTAACACGCAAAAAAAATCGTCTGCTCTGCTCAGTTGTTCGGATACTTAATGATCACAGCGTAGTGCACCAAAGAACCAAGAGATGGAGCTATTAATTTCGTAGTACACCAAGGGACCAATAGGTGGAGCTGTTAGATTTTTTAACTTAGTGACATATGTACTTTTTGAAGTACACGTCAATGAAAGAAGTAAGTTCCATAATGCTACGAATACAAACTAACAGCAAATGTACGTTGCTGTGATATACAGATTTACTGAGTTCGCTTTGTATATTATAAACTACACGACATTGCTGTGCTTCTTTCGATAGGTTTCGTTTATATTCTTTGATAGTAAAAAGTTTTTTAAAATTTTATTTGTTATTTCGGTCCCTAATAATTGCGTTTTATTTCGTTTTGTCTGAGAATAAAAATGGGTAGAAAACAGCTGAGTCTTTCTGAATACACCAGAACTGTGTATCTTGAGTCTAGACATCCTGAGGTTTCAGTTGATCAGGCTATAATGCGCTGTTTGGAAACTCTTCGCAAAAGCGAGGCTCGGCGTACATCTAATGGCCAGTGTCGTGCATTATTTCGCTTCTCAGAACGCTTCGCTCGCAGAAGCTCAAAGTTACTTCTATCCAACGTAACATAAGAGAAGCGTAAATTTCAACATGCAGTGGCGTAGGCGAGCCAGTTGTTATACACCGAATCCCGCTAATTCCTCACAATTTACTATTTCGCTTGGAACGTTAACAACTGCTCGCGAGTTTATGTTACACAACGACGATAAACAAAGCAAAAGGCCAGACGCTGCGTTTTGGGAGTATGGACCTTAAAGTGGGTTGCTTTTTGCAAAGCCAACTGTAGTTGGCTCTCTCCTACGTCAATGAAGCAAACAAACTCTTCGTTCACGTCCCGAACCGTACTACTTCAAACGTTGAACTCGAAGAAGCTTTATAAGCGGAAAATAAATACCGCGCATATGAAGCCTCTGACACAGGTATCACTAGATACCTACGCCGGGTTTTACAGTTAGTACACAAATAACATGTCCTAGAGAGGGCTAACGTAGTAGTTAGCAGTAATTTAGCATCTCTACATAAATCCTAGGACTTAGTTTTCGAGCTTTTTGTACTTTAAATGAAGAACGTCGTACACAATTGAAAAAGAAATGGAAATTTTCGTCGTCAGCTCTCATCCAGCATGGAAAGCGGAGGAGTCGCTACTCATTTCTCGTACATCAGACTATACGGATGACCAGTGGTCTTAAATCCCAAAATAGTCCCCTGTGTGACATTGATTTAATGAGGATATGGAACTGTCGATTTTAACTCGTTCGCCAGTTGGGGACTGTCCCATTGGTGTTGGTTTGGGAGAGTAGTTAACGTAATGGCACGGGGTTTCACTCTAACCTTTCTTTCATTTCCATAACACTAAGCTGCATTTCAAAACTTTTTGTCAGACGATTTGCTGAACGTAGATTTTCCTGAGACATTTTCGGATGCTGATTCTAGAGATAACTACCATTTTCGTCTATCACGTCAGGTTTTTACACAAAATAAGAATATTTTGACTGTTGCCACTTCTGAGCCCACAAATATATTCTAACACCATTTCAAACAAGGTGAAATTTTAATCAAATCACATTTAAAAAAATAAAATACATTTAAATAATACTCCTCAGAACTCTCCTAATTTGTTTCTTGACTACTGTCAATAAAAACAAGAAGACCAAATTTTCCGCAAATATTTAAACTTTCTCTTCTTTGACTTCCTTGTACATCCTTGTATATCTTGGGTGTCCCTTTTCAACATCCAACAGTAGTCGGTCGATATAGCTGCTGTCCAGTGCTGGTGGTGTCACCTCTTAACATCCCGATGAAAAGGTGTACTCTGCTCTTCAATATAATGTCCAAATTTCCGGAAAGTAGTCAGTATGTGAGTGTAGATAGTGGACTCACACTCATTTAAAAACCCATCATCTTCAAATTTTGTGGCTTTTTTTAACAACAGCCTTGGAACTAGGATCTTTGTCATTCCTTACAAAGTTCTCAGTAATTGATAGGAAGACGGTCGTGCACCTTTTTCTCTTTTCTTCATTGTCTTCTCAACCTTCATCCTTCGTCAGATCCTTTACTTGAGGACTAAAAAAGAAAGTCCAGCTTTCGATTTGTCTCGTGTGGTGAAGGGAAATTTCTTGGAAAGGTTTTTGATGCAAGGCCCATCTCTTCTTTTGTCCACAATCTTAACCTTTCCACACAACATCGGCAGATTGTGTCTGGCGCCCATGCCTTGGTGCTGGTCACCAAGTTCCATTTTAAAATAAGCGCGGTAAGCCTTTTACACAAATCTGTTTATCCACTGTATACTACCCAAAATTTAACAGAAAATATTTATGTTCTTCACACACTTCCGTCTTGACACAGTAGTAACTATCAACAATAGGCGAAGTGTTTTATTAATACTCTCTTAAATACAGAGAATAATCACAATATAGCACTGGTAATCCAAACCTGTGAGACAAGCAACACTTTAAGGATCACAAGACAACAACTAGCATCAACAGGTGTAATAACCTAAAAGTATACCGGGCCGTATTGAGAAATTTCTCCCCAATAATACGCATAACCTACTGACACAGCAATATATCTCTGAAGTCAAATTGCGGCGAAACTGTACGTGATAGGCGAAAACTGAAAGCAGATTTGGAAAATAGAGGTAATACCACACATTAGTTTTAAGTCATCTGATACCGTGCAGACTAGTGTAATCATCCAAAATAATGCAAACAAAACGCTACATCTCAGAAACACTCATCAGTCACGCACTTAACATCCTACACCGAAGAAACTAAGGTTTTCTTTACCTTATCAGTGGGGGGTGACACGTAAGTTGTCTTGATTAGACGTGTTACGTCACAAACATTCATCCGATTTCACAACACTATATCTTCCATGTTAGTCAAGATAGCATGGACTGAATTTTAAGTTGTGCATCAAAACTAAAATCTTGCCTTGGTGGCAGTTGTAAGCTGCTGGTTGCTCTAGCTGAAGGGACGGTTCTTCCTCGTGCAACTAGCTTGCGTGCTAGTTTATTACTAGAGATGTAAAACTCCCTCAGGTTATTGTAGACAACCATAAGTAACAGAAGACTACGGTACTTTTCCTAATAACCCGGGTCAGCAAAGATTGTAGAGCGTTAACAGTACATTAGGTATGTTACATACCCATTGGGCGTTACTTCATTTCGATAGCTTTGTTCACGTGTGCGATCAGTGTCTTACTAGATTCTCCTAGAAACCGGAAGCGGCAAGCCGTCAAGAAACTGAGGAGAATATATATAGGGCCGCATAAGCTACGAAATATTTTTTTGTATAGTTATCCTCCTAGCTATTATTTAAAAGACTGTTTATAGCAAAACCAAAGTTGACAAATTCTCATTCTGGTTTTATTCGAAAATTGTTGATGTGTAACGTGAAACAGACGGATGTAACAGTAAAAATTTAAAAAAAAAGAGTACAGGTTTATCACCTAGCGGTGAAAAACGTACTTTCCTTAGAAAGTAAAATTAAAAAAATCACAAAACAAAATTATACCAAAGATCACTTCAATAGCACGTCGAGCTTATCTAGAACATGTTTCTGCTACTCATAAATAACTTCACACTTTTCAGTAACAGAAGCTAATTCTTGCCTTTTATTGTGATAAAGAACTTTCTGTTGAGTACAAAATAACAATAATTACATAGATTTTTTTATGTTTGTGCATGTAAACTGTTCTTGCATCAAAAGTAATTGCTTTGGTTACGTAAACAGCAGATAAGTTACGCGATCAAGAATTACTTACATAAAGTAATTTGTATTTTGTAAGGATATTATACACACAGCTGACTAAAACTGCGCAATGTGCGGTTCTCATTATATGCAAAGCAACCAACCAAATAGAAAGCAAGGAGTAGTCGCGGCTCCAAATTTCTTTCTCACACATTCTCCCCACACCAATGCTACAAATTCTACAGGCAATCCTACCATTTAGTACGTCATTTATTTACTGTAACAAAACTATCGAACCGTAGCTCATTTCTCATGTGCGTCGAGTCGAACAACAAAAGTAGTTTTACTCCTGCGCTCTTCGTTTCAACACGTGCAATGCACTTGAAATATAGTGACGCGATTTTCGTTGCGAGTATGGCGCTGTATACCTCTTGCAGCTAAGCTTTTTACGGTGGGACCTGCAATTTTAAGACACTAGGAAAAGATACAAGGGAAACTTCACAAATCGCCCCAGTGTGCTCGTCAAAGACGTAGAGAATATTCAACAAAATTTTACAAGTTGTCCACAGAAGTCGGTCGACGTGCAACCCAAGAGTTACCGGGTACTCACGTGTCTGTCTGGCGTGTTTTGTGGAGACGTTTGTGCTTCAAACCATACAGGACTCAACTGATACAAGTCTTCGTAATGATGATAAGCAACAACGCGTAGAGTTCTGTGAATTCATGTAGGAGGTGACATGAAGGATAACAATGTCCACTGACGCCGGGTGTCCAGTTGAGGCTTCGTTTCATTTACGTGGAAAAGAAACCGAAACAACATTATAATGCGGTTGGTACGTACCGTGATCGAACACGAGACAGTGTCTCCAAATCTTCAAGTGGTTTGCACTATTTCGTTAGAAAATGGTTGTTCTCTAATGCGGAAAAGGCGTTCGCAGTAATTACGTGCCCGTGTACGTTGGACATCTGCTTTTATCGATTACTGCAAAAACGTCTTGAAAATTATGTTTTTCGACAGCACGGAACCCCTCGCACTAGCACCTGGATGTAAGAGTATTAATTAACAACCAGTAAAACCCCGGTTATTTACAGAAACGAGCTCCCACTGTTCTGATTACTTTGCAAATGTTTTAATGTGTGAAATATTTGACATTGAGCATGTAACTGAAAAAAAGTTTAGAAAATAGGTGACACTATGCGTGTTGGAATTCGCGAAGCGCTCTCATTACGAAATATTGAATGAATTCATTCTGTGTAATTTGCTCTCAGTTTTAAATCAGGGGCACGGTTTCTAATATATCTCAAAGTTGATGATGTGGTATCTCTCGAACTATGAGCAGCAGAATGATATAATTTTGTAGGTAGATTCATGGGCATAACATGTGGGTATTGTCTGCAATCTGTCTTGTGAATAAAGTGGGTAGTGAAGAAGTATTAAATTAAAACGTCGTGCTTGATGCTGAAGTGGAACATGAACATCGACAATACAGTACGCGACAAACTTTCTTCCTTTTATCATTTGAAGAGGGGTTGTCAGGGTCCTCTCATTTTCAAATATTGGATGAATAAAGTCCAGGTATTTGCCCGCCGCCAGTTACGCTGCCTCAAGGAAAACACACAGTTAATTGTAATACTTGTCTTATTTTGTTAAACCTTCAGCACAAGATTATAGTTCTTAATGAGTAGATTATGGTAGAATTTTTTTTTAATTCGACCAATAATCACATGAAATACTGAGACTCAAATTTTTGTTGCACCTGCAAGCAGTTAGATAGGTGACCTGCTACTAGTATTGGCTTCCAGGGTTTCGCTTAGCAACATAGATGAGCCACCTCTATGACAGATCAGCAGTAATGGAAGTACAGATCTCGTATTGCACCATGGACGCAGTGTGTGTCGCCCGATCTCGGAGTATGACTTCTGCGAAAGCTCCTATTTTAAACGTAATTGTAGGTTACCCAAAGGCTATATTCGCCATCACTGTAAAATCAGATCATTCTGTTGAAAACGAAGACTTTGTAGTCGTAGGCGTAAATTAAAATTAACCCCAAGTTTCTATCGTCATAAATGAAGAAGATAAAGTCTTTTGAAATCAAATGATTTTTTTTCTTATTACCCTGTCACCGTTGGACTAATGACTTGTAGGAAGTCTACAGTGGCCGCGTTCAACCCGATTTCTTTCATGTTACGATGAGGAAATACGATTCCTCGTGTAACTGTGTATCTCCCAGTACATAGCGCCATCGTTTGAGCACTATAACGAATACGGCATTAAAAATATGTTCGATTAAAAATCGCTCGTTCAGTGCTGGCTGATCAGATTGGAACAGCGGCATTGTCAAACTGGTGGTGATGAAAATGCCGCCATTAATGGAAATCTGGTTTCGTTTCTGTGACAGAGCTCTCTAATTACAGCGAGTAAAATGGTTATATAAATGAGTTACCGTTCGCTACAACAGCAATAAAATCTTTCGCGCTGCGCAGAAATGTATGGCGCTAAACGCATTTACTAAATGTCCCTCTCGTGGCCGAAGCGAATAAAGCGCATTGTCATTTCTGAACCGATGTATTCATTGTGGATTAGGGATTACGCATTACATGTACTGAACATATGGTATATTCACAAGTAACTTTCGCTATTGTCTTATTAGAACGATAGCTTAAATGCAGGGCGGCATTGTGACGGTACTCGAGGTGACACAAAAGATGTCTTTACTGTTTAGTCTATATTTTTTGTGTTGTCTACTCACATATATAAGTATTTTCCATGTTGACAGAAATTATTCGAATTATCGACCATTACTAAGTTCTCTCTTACTTGACTGCAGTATTTGGCTGAAAGACCCTGTCTCGATATCGGCTCATATCTTGAACATACCGCTCTATCTTTAAGTGTAGGGAATGAAAAGCATAAAAATGAAGTCATTAGAGATGGTATCAGAGAAACTCGTCAACAGTTGTGTAACTGAGATGTTCTTTTATTTTATTTTGACTACCAGTTTCGGCATTCCACTATGACATCTTCAAGCCCCATATGCATAATTCAGAATGATCGATATTGTCAAACAGTGCCGTATATTCCTGGATGTCATGAATTTAAACTGTTTCAGAAGTGCTTTATTCGGAGGCTTGATAGCACGTAGTTTTAGCGTAAGCACGGATGAGATTCCATACTGGCTTGGCTAGTCATTCGCTATGTGTAGTTGGTCCTATGGTAACGATAAAGGTGAATAACAAGGTCGACGAAACTATTTTAAGAGACCATGTTCATTAATCATCCAAGCTATATCGTCATTAGGGGACTGTACCCCTCTATAACAATCATTCACCCTCCCGCCTGAGGATGCCCTAGATTTGTCTGATGAGCATGTGGACGAAATAATAAATCTTCTTAGGCCTCCTCAATCGCAGGATTTGTAACTTTACCTAATGTGTCTAAGAAATGGATACGATTTTTTTAAATTTTTGATAAAGTTCTAAGCAGCGGAACTGTTCCATACTCAACGTTCGTCCCTTGCGACACCGCAAGATGACTGAGCCCTCTCTCAACTATAAATGAAATACTACCTTATATTTCCTCCATTTACGTGTAGCTGCTTGGTACTAACTGTGAGAATATATTTTGATAACGTCGATTAAGGCGTTCATATTCACATTCTCTCTCTCTCTCTCTCTCTCTCTGCCTTCCTTTCCGTCTTTCACACACACACAAACACACACACACACACACACACACACACAGCTCCTTTCTTTTGTGTTTGTGAAACACACACGCCCAGCCTCTTTCTTTCGTGTCTGTGAAAAACACAAATGCCAGATGCTTTTAGTAATGCATACCTGCCGTATATTCAGTCGTGAGGATTTCGTTACTGAAAAGACGAACCACGAATTAATAGAGGTATGGAGCATTCTCTTATGTGTACGCGCTTCTCCAGAATCCGTGGCCGAACATGTTCCTGCATTCTGTTCGGCCAGTTACAAAACATACGTAACTTTTGTTAACGCTCTGCGGTCAATTGAACGATCTGTGTTGTTTTATTTTTTCCTGTTTAAAGGTATAGAGTGCGAGAACTAATGTTTCATTTGTGCTTTCACCCTCAAAAAATAGACCAACGCTTACATATTCTCTCAGCACACACCAATGTTCCAGTTCTCACTGATCGTAAGTGCCCCTTGTAGTAATGTGAGAGGGCTCTAGATGAAAGTATTATTCCGCTATTTGTAAGTTACTCTGACTCTTAACCTTGTTGTTTCGTGGTCGCCAGTTGCATCAGTAGCATTATACTGTGGAATTATTAGAGGCTTTACTGATTATGTAAAACAATACTTACTCTTCGTTTACCGTAATTTGACAACGTACTGATATCCTACAAATTAAGACCGGCCGCGGCGTGCCGTACCAGATGTGAGCCGGATGTACGGGCCTTTCTCGTATTTGCTCTGTCCTCCCCGGAAGCCCTCGGTACGTGGCTGCCGCATCGCAGCCACGAAGTAGGGCCGAGGCAGTTCCAGATAAGTTTCATAGTTTGACGATAATTTATGGATTTGAAGTTTTGACTTGACGATGTCCACTATGGACAAATTGTAGTTACTGTTATTCAGAAGAAGGTTGGGTTATCCCGACTGAAACCTAGGTAAATTCTAGGTAAACGGTGCAACCGAGACTGTTGATTATTAAAATTAAAATAAATATTTATACAGTTGCTGACAGGGACGCGAAATGTTGAAGATATTTAAAATTTAGGATGTTGTTTAGAGAAACTTCCTGACCGACCTTTTGTCTCCGGTGTCTCAGTAGCAAGTAACTGCGTTTCTTGTTTTCTTGTCCCCATTTATGTTTATATGTGCATAGCGCTTAAAATATCTGCACGGAAGTGCAACTACGGACAGTAAGTGCTGACGTCGTGTTTGGAAACAAAAATGTTCCATTCACTCATGCTTTTGGCAACAGTAATACTCACTTTAGTCCTGCCCTTCCCGTATACATGCAGTACTTTTCTGGTCCGTATCGGGCTTGTTTTTCCGGCAGTGTTAGTTGATAATTGATAGTGACACACAGCAATATGTACAGGTCTGCTGATGGGCTGGCTCATGTAAACCTCTTGGGGCTAACTGAATGCTGTTGAAGCGCGACACAACGAGTATATGCTGAGTTGTTACAGCAGTGACATCTACCACATTGCAGTAGTTTTGCTTCTGAGGGTTATTGAATTAGTCTTTGTTTTGTGATGTACGTTTTACTGGTCGAATAACAGAGGTCTATCGACTGTTACGAAACTATTTCCACAAAATAAGGGTAACTGACATCGTCATCATCATCATCATCACCTCTATCATCTTATAAAATCTTTCTCTATTCTCTCTCTCTTACTTTATGGTATTTCATCATAATTTTGACACTTTGTTTCCATTAGAGGAATATTTTCGTTCTTAGCCTCCTCTTTATGTCATTTCCAACATTTTTCCTCCCGTGCTACGAACTTCAGTGTTCCACAATAAATGTCCAGATAGTTTGAGTTTCCTTGTTTGTGGTAGTTTTTTCGAGGCTTCTCCGCTCATTCATTCAGAACATCTTTGTTTTCATTTCTGTTGAGCCGATCGAGCGAGGTGGCGCAGTGGCTACCACACTCGAGTCGCATTCGGAAGGACGACGGTTCAATCCCGAATCCGGCCATCCTGATTTAGGTTTTCCGTGATTTCTATAAATCGCTCCAGGCAAATGCCGGGATGGTTTCTTTGGAAGAGCACGGCCGACTTCCTACCCCGTCCTTCCCTAATCCGATGAGACCGATGACCTCGCTGTTTGGTCTCTTCCCCCAAACAACCCAACCAAACCCTCTGTTGAGCTGTGCTTCGTACAACCTTTTCAGAGCGACACTTCTGTCTCTTCGAATAGCTTTCTTCCTTTCTTTAGCAGTCTCCAACTTTCACAGCCATACAAAGGGTGGGAAAAATCAATCCCGGGAAAATACAGTGGTTGGAAACATCGACATATATGTATGTTTGAACATAAATGTAGGTGGCAGCCAAGCATGCAGGTTGTGTAGTTGTATTTGGCCACTAACGGCACCTCCCCAGTACCTTGCAGCTTTCACTTGTGGTCATAAGAGTGTATTTGTGAGTGCATTATGTCGGAGCTAAGTGCATTCGAACGTGCACAAATTGTTGGCGCTCGTGTGGTGGATGCTTTCTGATATCAGGTAACCGAGACACTGTATCGAAAGCGGAGAAACATTATCCACTAAGTCACAACGCGGACGAAACGGTGTTGTGTGATCGTGACAGAGGGACATTGAAGAAGATCGTGACGAAAAATAGCGGAAAGGCAGCTGCCGAAGTCACTGCAGAAATAAATGTCGCATTCGCACCAGAACACTAAGGGGGCCCCATAATTAGGAAATTCCAGGGTCAGGTGGGGTTACAAAAGTAAACATTAGGATGCAAGTGCCAGTAACAGAAAAACGTCGTGCCGAAGTCGTAAAATCTTGACTATGGAGCAATGGAGGAAAGCCATTCGGTCGGGTAAGTCTTGTAACATACTGTTTCTTTCCGGGAGGGAAGGAACGCCTGGTCCCAGGCACGAATCCGCCCGACGGATTTGTGTCGAGGTCCGGTGAACCGGTCAGTCTGTGGATGGTTTTTAGGAGTTTTCCATCTGCCTCGGCGAATGCGGGCTGGTTCCCCTTATTCCACCTCAGTTACACTATGTCGGCGATTGCTGCGCAAACAAGTTCTCCACGTACGCGTACACCACCATTACTCTGCCTCACAGTGGTTACACGCGTCTGGTGTGAGACTTTGCCTGGGGGGTCCACCGGGGGCCGAACCGCACAATAACCCTGGGTTCGGTATGGGGTGGCGGAGGGGTGGACTGTGGTAGTCGTCGTGGAGTTGTGGACCACTGCGGCTGCAGCGGGGACGGAGTCTCTCCGTCGTTCCTAGGTCCCCGGTCAACATATAATACAATACAATACACCATACTGTTTCCAACCTCTGGGTAGTTTACGCCCCAAGAGAGCAATATGGTTTGGACAGTCATATTGCCCGCATCTCGTGGTCGTGCGGTAGCGTTCTCGCTTCCCACGCCCGGGATCCCGGGTTCGATTCCCGGCGGGCTCAGGGATTTTCTCTGCCTCGTGATGGCTGGGTGTTGTGTGCTGTCCTTAGGTTAGTTAGGTTTAAGTAGTTCTAAGTTCTAGGGGACTTATGACCACAGCAGTTGAGTCCCATAGTGCTCAGAGCCATTTTGACAGTCATATTGTGGTATTCCATGGGCCTCATGGTTATTCTGTAAGGTCGCATTACTGCCAAAAATTGCATGAGCAGTTTGGTTGATCAGGTCCATCCCATGGTAAACTGTTTGTTCCCCAATTGTGATGCTGTGTTCCAAAACGACCGAGCCCCTGTTCAGATACATCGCATCGTCCTGGACTGGTCTTTTGAGCACGAGGATGAATTTTCACATCTCCCCGGAACACCACACTCATCAGATCTCAAGGTTATTGTGTGCGCGATCGCTAGCCCCCTCCTTCATCATTACTTGCGCTTGCCACTATTCTGCAGTAATAATGTACAAGATACCCTCAAAAACAGTACATGACCTGTGCTTATACTTTCCAATGTGACTGGAAGCTGTTTCGAATTCCAGCGGTTTTCCTGCGCCGTATTAGGCATGATAATGCTGAAACGACCCCTTAGAAAAATTTATGAATGACTGTGCTGATAAACCTCTTACATTATTTGATTTTCAAACAGCTGAGCAGAACTGAACGTACTCAGACATTTCTCTCCTTTCTTATTCTGATCAACACTAAAATGACACACAATATTTTTAGCGCAACGCAATCTGAGTTTCAACAATCCCTACAAAAGAATGGCCATGCCCAACAATAACCTATAACTTCTATGAACGACTTACCTCACAAAAATCTTCGTTACACGAACTACTGCAATACAGCGAGCGCCAATACTGCCAGCTAAATAAAAGATTCTAACTACTGAAGGCACTAACTACTGATAGGCATAGTTAACAAATGAAAGATTTTGATAGAGAACAAACAATGTATTTACCTTGATAGTGTTCAAAAGTCATAATACATATATCAGTTCATGACATCCAGTCTTACAAATTTACTTTCTCTGAGGGACACACGTCCAGATCATCCGCTCTCAAAACTCCGCCATCTCTCTCCCCACATCCACCACTGCTGGCGGCTCACCTCCATCTGCGCAACGCTACGCACTGTTCACATCCAACTGCCCAACACTACAATGGCGAATATTCCAACAATGCCAATCAGCCACAGACTGCACACAGCACAGTCAGTGATTTTGATACAGAGCGCTACGTGGCGTTACCAACATAAAAACCTAAACAGCCTACTTACAATGCCTTGTGTTTTTGATGTTCCCATATTTATGTTCACTCGCTGTATATAATTCAACTTAAGGTACGCAAACCGTCTTACATCATTCACACCTTAGTCGGTAATGTTAGTTGTGTTGCCTACTTTAATGTGCATGAATTGTTTTCAGGGCCAGAGTTTACACATGTTGCTCACCCTGTAAAGACACATTGGAGACGAACATCTTGATGTTTTTGTTAATACTAATATACGTTTTATTGTTAGTTGTCTATCTTCGTTGAAAGTTCGTTTAGCGGTTGCAATTCTAACTGTATAAATCATAATTACATTTTTGTTATGTGACGAGCCATATTTAAACTAAGATAATCACGACATGTGCCAGAACTCAGTTGTAAATGTTGTTGGTTGAGTTAGGCCATCGTTGTGAGAACGGCCGAATCGCTTCCCAGTTAGGGTGACCATACGTCCGGATTAATCCGGACATATCTCCCCTTTTAGTCCGGTCCGGGCGGATTTTTACAGTGTCCTGCTTTCTCGCTAAGTTGAGCGTAATACAGTGAAATTTACAATTCGTCCAGTTCTATTGCTCTTTTCTTAAATACTTTAACTGTTGGCACAGTCTCGTGATAAACATGCATGAAGGCGGTGTTAGTAGGTGGCTCCAGGATCGTCGATGTCATGGTTGATCGACCTATAAACGAATGCAAATATCGATTACTTAAAATTTTCGTCTCGTATCTTCGCTCTGTATTGGCTTGGCATCCTGTAGTGCACATGTGATTTGTGAGTGTAATTTTTAACCGAGTGAGTTACGTAAAATATTTGGCAATGCCTAACGGAAGTGTACATTTTCTGTTGTCCTTTCCTGCAAATACCCGGCTTTCAAGAAAGGGAGAAATGAATTTGAAGCGGAATGTAAGATATGTGGAGCTGGAACGTACGTCTCAGTGGCCAATAAAGGTAAGAAATAACTCGACAGATTGCCGGCCGGAGTGGCCGAGCGGTTCTAAGCCGGCACGGTAGCTCAGCGTGTTTGGTCAGAGGGTTAGCTGTCCTCTGTAATAAAAAAGAAACTGAGTTAATCGATCAACAACGAACTTAAACGGCTGTCTTACGACGTCCGCCCCGAGCAAATGCAACGAACAAAAGCAAACAAAACGAGATTAAAAAAAAAAAAAGCGGTTCTAGGCGCTTCAGTCTGGAACAGCGCGACCACTACGGTCGCAGGTTTGAATCGTGCCTAGGGCATGGATGTTTGTGCTGTCCTTAGGTTAGTTAGGGGCATTTTTTTTAACTCGACAGATTAACTGTCATGGTTTTATTTCATTGTTTCATAGTCATTCAATTTATTGTTCAAATGGTTCAAATGGCTCTGTGCACTATGGGACTTAACTTCTGAAGTTATCAGTCCCCTAGATCATAGAACTACTTAAACCTAACTAACCTAAGGACACCACACACATCCATGCCCGAGGCAGGATTCGAACCTGCGAACGTAACAGTCGCCGGTTCCAGACTGTAGCGTGTAGAACCGCTCGGCCACTCAGGACGGCAACTTATTTGTATTCGGAAGGTTAAAGTGCAGTTTACATGTCGTCAGGTGCTGCTTGAATTGTAGCGGTGCTTCGAATGAAGGGAGGTGAATGGTCTTACGTTTTTCGCTTTGTAAACAATTCCGTGTTGTTGACGTAACAAAACAATTGACGCCCCACTGTCACCACAATCAATGTCTTTAATTTTTTTATATTGCTCAGTTAACCACCATCTATCAGTAACAATTGACAATTAGTTTTAATTCCCGGTAGAAACACACACTCTTATTGGCTGCCTGAACGCTATAAAACGAAATGCATGTTGCTTTGTCACTGAAATGTCAAATTTATTGCACAGGTGGCCAAGATCTTGAACATCACATTACCACTCTGAAGCATAAAAAGACCTTCAGGCTTCCAGTTCAATATCTAGGATAGAGACATTATTTCAGCAACAACGATCTACTTCTGCTATACGCCACAGAGTTCTTACTGGAGGAGGAGCATTAGCATTCCATAATGTTAGGCATCAAAATTAAATGAAGCAACTTATTTTGACTCGGATGTTGCTAAAAAGATTTTCTCAGCCAGAACAAAAACTCAAATCCCAGTAAAGGAAACAGAACGATAGCTGAATATTGGTGTGACGTGACAAACGGGGAAACGATATTAGGGCTGGGTAAAGAAAGTGCTGTGGTAGTTTACTAGTAGTTGCAGCTCAGTGTATGCGCACGGTCAGTCGAACAGGGCACCAAGGCAGCGACCGGGAGCCGTGTGTGGGGTTCATGCCTTATCGACAGCCGGCGTCCACCTGTCAGGGCCGCGCCGCATCAACCCGCTTGACCCTTGGTCGGTGGTCGATGATCGTGGTCGCTGCTGCCACAGCTGGTTCCTTTCCCTCTTGTCTTCTGGGGGAAGTATAAAACATCGCTGCTATTGTAGAAAAGTTTGCTGTCTGCGTATCCAAAACTGGGGGAACTACACTACTGGCCATTAAAATTGCTGCACCACGAAGATGACGTGCTACATACGCGAAATTTAACCGACGGGAATAAGATGCTATGATATGCAAATGATTACCTTTTCAGAGCATTCACACAAGGTTGGCACCGGTGGTGACACATACAACATGCTGACATGAGGAAAGTTTCCAACCGATTTCTCATACACAAACAGCAGCTGACCGGCGTTGCCTGGTGAAACGTTGTTGTGATGGCTCGTGTAAGGAGGAGAAATGCGCACCATCACGTTTCCGACTTTGATAAAGGTCGGATTGTAGCCTATGGCGATTGCGGTTTATCGTATCGCGACATTGCCGCTCGCGGTGGTCGAGATCGAATGACTGTTAACAGAATATGGAATCGGTGGGTTCAGGAGGGTAATACGGAACGCCGTGCTGGATCCCAACGGCCTCGTATCACTAGCAGTCCAGATGACAGGCATGGCTGTAACGGATCGTGCAGCCACATTTCGATCCCTGAGTCAACAGATGGGGACCTTTGCAAGACAACAACCACCAGCACGGACAGTTCGACAACGTTTGCAACAGCATGGACTATCAGCTCGGAGACCATGGCTGTGGTTACCATTGACGCTGCATCACAGACAGGAGCACCTGCGATGGTGTACTCAACGACGAACCTGGGTGCACGAATGGCAAAACGTCATTTTTTCGGATGAATCCAGGTTCTGTTTACAGCATCATGATGGTCGCATCCGTGTTTGGCGACATCGCGGTGAACGCACATTGGAAGCGTGTATTCGTTATCGCCATACTGGCGTATCACCCGGCGTGACGGTATGGGTTGCCATTGGTTACACGTCTCGGTCACCTCTTGTTCGCATTGACGGCACTTTGAACAGTGGACGTTACATTTCAGAAGTGTTACCACCCTTGACTCTGCCCTTCATTCTATCTCTGCGAAACCTTACATTTCTGCAGGATAATTCACGACCGCATGTTGTAGGTCCTGTACGGGCCATTCTGGATACAGAAAATGTTCGACTGCTGCCCTGGCCAGCATATTCTCCGTATCTCTCACCAATTAAAAACGTCTGGTCAATGGTGGCCGAGCAACTGGCTCGTTACAATACGCCAGTCACTACTCTTGATGAACTGTGGTATGGGCATGGGCAACTGTACCTGTACACGCCATCCAAGCTCTGTTTGACTCAATGCCCAGGCGTATCAAGGCCGTTATTACGGCCAGAGGTGGTTGTTCTGGTTACTGATTTCTCAGGATCTTTGCACCCAAATTGGGTGAAAATGTAATCACATGTCAGTTCTACTATAATATATTTGTCCAATGAATACCCGTTTATCATCTGCATTTCTTCTTGGTGTAACAATTTTAATGGCCAGTAGTGTATTATACCTCGCTGCTCTTGTAGAAGAGAGAGAAGTGTGTATTGAATTACAGTTACTGATTATATTACATGGTGGACAACGAACTAATGGAAACACAAACGTTTACGAATACTGAAAGGAGAACAATACTTGACCGAAGTTTTGGAAATTACATTGATGTAATAACATTAAATCAGTAATTGTTCTCCTATTGATTCTTGACATATTCGACCTTCCATGTGTAAAACAGTATCTTCTCTTTCTTGTGTCTTTACCGCGCATCGGCGCAGGGTCTGCATGATTGGCCGGCCGCTGTGGTCGAGCGGTTCTAGACGCTTCAATCCGGAATCACGCCGCTGCTACGGTGGCAGGTTCGAATCCTACCTCGGGCATGGATGTGTGTGATGTCCTTAGGTTAGTTAGGTTTACGTAGTTCTAAAAAAAAAAAAAAAAAAAACGATTCAAATGGCTCTGAGCACTATGGGACTTAACATCTGTGGTCATCAGTCCCCTAGAACTTAGAACTACTTAAACCTAACTAACCTAAGGACAACACACACATCCATGCGAGGCAGGATTCGAACCTGCGACCGCAGCGGTCACGCGGTTCCAGACTCAAACGCCTAGAACCGCACGGCCACACCGGCCGGCCTTACCTAGTTCTAAGTCTAGGGGACTGTTGACCTCAGATGTTAAGTTCCATAATGCTTAGAGCCATTTGAAGCATTTCGGCATGGTTACTGACAAGGCATGGTCAAATTAAGGGGTACCCGGGTGGCCTACCTTTCACCAGCGAGAGTGAAAAGACGGTCTGTATACCTCAGCACGAATTCTAATTACTCTTGTCTTCGTCGTCATTATGAGAACTGTACGTTGGAAGCTGTAGAACTCTGCCGCAGTCAACCGCAAATGTAGGTTCTCCAAATATTCTCAATAATGTTTCGAGAAAAGATCTTCGTCTTCTCTCCAGGGATTCCCATTTGCGATCACTGAGAGTTTCTGTAGACTTGACGGGTTAATCGGATCTACCGGTAAGAAAATAAGCAGCCCGCGTCTAACTTGCTTCGATGTCTTTCTTTAATCCGACCTGGTAAAATCCCACGCACTCGAGTAGTGCCCAAGAATGGGCCACTGTAGCGTTCTGCACGCGGCCTCCTTTATAGATAAGCCGCGCGGGTTAGCCGCGCGGTATGAGGAGCCTTGCCACGGTTCGCGCGGCTCCCCCCGTCGGAGATTTGAGTCCTCCTCGGGCATGGGTGTGTGTGTTGTCCTTGGCGTAAGTTTGTTTGAGTTAAATTAAGTAGTGTGTTAGTCTAGAGAGTCGTGTAGATGTAGATATCAAAACGCCACCACACATCTGTCACCGTTTTTACGTGACTATTGCAACATACACACAATGGATGAGAAGGCTATCCATCTGAATCTTCGATCTGAATTATATCATTGGTCCGATTTATGTGGTGGCTCCTAGGTTTTCTTTACTTTTATGGTTCAAATGGCTCTGAGCACTATGGGACTTAACATCTGTGGTCATCAGTCCCCTAGAACATAGAACTACTTAAACCTAACTAACCTAAGGACAACACACACATCCATGCGAGGCAGGATTCGAACCTGCGACCGCAGCGGTCACGCGGTTCCAGACTCAAGCGCCTAGAACCGCTCGGCCACACCGGCCGGCCTTACCTAGTTCTAAGTCTAGGGAACTGTTGACCTCAGATGTTAAGTTCCATAATGCTTAGAGCCATTTGAAGCATTTCGGCATGGTTACTGACAAGGCATGGTTAAATTAAGGGGTACCCGGGTGGCCTACCTTTCACCAGCGAGAGTGAAAAGACAGTCTGTATACCTCAGCACGAATTCTAATTACTCTTGTCTTCGTCGTCATTATGAGAACTGTACGTTGGAAGCTGTAGAACTCTGCCGCAGTCAACCGCAAATGTAGGTTCTCCAAATATTCTCAATAATGTTTCGAGAAAAGATCTTCGTCTTCTCTCCAGGGATTCCCATTTGCGATCACTGAGAGTTTCTGTAGCCTTGACGGGTTAATCGGATCTACCGGTAAGAAAATAAGCAGCCCGCGTCTCACTTGCTTCGATGTCTTTCTTTAATCCGACCTGGTAAAATCCCACGCACTCGAGTAGTGCCCAAGAATGGGCCACTGTAGCGTTCTGCACGCGGCCTCCTTTATAGATAAGCCGCGCGGGTTAGCCGCGCGGTATGAGGAGCCTTGCCACGGTTCGCGCGGCTCCCCCCGTCGGAGATTTGAGTCCTCCTCGGACATGGGTGTGTGTGTTGTCCTTGGCGTAAGTTTGTTTGAGTTAAATTAAGTAGTGTGTTAGTCTAGAGAGTCGTGTAGATGTAGATATCAAAACGCCACCACACATCTGTCACCGTTTTTACGTGACTATTGCAACATACACACAATGGATGAGAAGGCTATCCATCTGAATCTTCGATCTGAATTATATCATTGGTCCGATTTATGTGGTGGCTCCTAGGTTTTCTTTACTTTTATGGTTCAAATGGCTCTGAGCACTATGGGACTTAACATCTGTGGTCATCAGTCCCCTAGAACTTAGAACTACTTAAACCTAACTAACCTAAGGACGACCCACACATCCATGCGAGGCAGGATTCGAACCTGCGACCGCAGCGGTCACGCGGTTCCAGACTCAAGCGCCTAGAACCGCTCGGTCACACCGGCCGGCCTTACCTAGTTCTAAGTCTAGGGAACTGTTGACCTCAGATGTTAAGTTCCATAATGCTTAGAGCCATTTGAAGCATTTCGGCATGGTTACTGACAAGGCATGGTTAAATTAAGGGGTACCCGGGTGGCCTACCTTTCACCAGCGAGAGTGAAAAGACAGTCTGTATACCTCAGCACGAATTCTAATTACTCTTGTCTTCGTCGTCATTATGAGAACTGTACGTTGGAAGCTGTAGAACTCTGCCGCAGTCAACCGCAAATGTAGGTTCTCCAAATATTCTCAATAATGTTTCGAGAAAAGATCTTCGTCTTCTCTCCAGGGATTCCCATTTGCGATCACTGAGAGTTTCTGTAGCCTTGACGAGTTAATCGGATCTACCGGTAAGAAAATAACCAGCCCGCGTCTAACTTGCTTCGATGTCTTTCTTTAATCCGACCTGGTAAGGTCCCACGCACTCGAGTAGTGCTCAAGAATGGGTCACTGTAGCGTTCTGCACGCGGCCTCCTTTATAGATAAGCCGCGCGGGTTAGCCGCGCGGTATGAGGAGCCTTGCCACGGTTCGCGCGGCTCCCCCCGACGGAGATTTGAGTCCTCCTCGGGCATGGGTGTGTGTGTTGTCCTTGGCGTAAGTTTGTTTGAGTTAAATTAAGTAGTGTGTTAGTCTAGAGAATCGTGTAGATGTAGATATCAAAACGCCACCACACATTTGTCACCGTTTTTACGTGACTATTGCAACATACACACAATGGATGAGAAGGCTATCCATCTGAATCTTCGATCTGAATTACATCATTGGTCCGATTTATGTGGTGGCTCCTAGGTGTTCTTTACTTTTATGGTTCAAATGGCTCTGAGCACTATGGGACTTAACTTCTGAGGTCATCAGTCCCCTAGAACAGAACTACTTAAACCTAACTAACCTAAGGACATCACACACATGCATGCCCGAGGCAGGATTCGAACCTGCGACCGTTGCGGTCGCGCGTTTCCAGACTGTAGCGCCTAGAACCGCTCGGCCACTCCGGCCGGCTTACTTTTATGAGGGGTATCAGTGGTTTGAAAGTATTGTGAAGAGTCAGTTGTCACCGAATCCACTGCAGAAGGTAGTTGTTCGTGTCTTCTTGTGCACGGGTGGTGTTCAAAATACAATTCAATTCTTTAGTCAGATATCAATCAGGATAGGGAATGAGACCATTTGGTTTGTGATATCCTTTTTTTTCTCCTAAGACGAATAGCTTTACTTACAGTTCTTGGCAAACAGCTTGCTAATCAAGATCTCCTTGTAACGCTGTGGCACAGCTGAATTAGACCACTAAAATGTCAAATCTTCTGGCTGGAAAACGTACTTTTTCGATTCCTTACTTATCTGTTAAAGCTATTCTAGACTCTACAGAACACCGTCCAACCTGTCAGTTTCACATCGAATCACCACTTCTTACACAGGTATTCACCACTGCAACACTTCATTTTGCTACTTTTGCATATTTGTGTTGCATCGCTACACACATGTGCTGAATCAGTGTCTTTCATTTGTCAGATTTATTAGTGGATTGTGGATAGAATGGGCAATGGAAAAGACGCTTGTAGAACTTATACCAAAGAGTCATTTTGGTAGGGATATATACAGTGTGAAATTGTGTTCTAATAGAATGTTACTAAAAGGTTTATGCTTTCTTCTAATTGCCTATTTTCTAAGTAAGTAATTCCTGTGATTTGTCACCTAAAGTAATAAGACATATATATTGTTAACTTTCCTGAATTTTAATGTACATAATTTAGTAATTACCACTAATCTGACTTTTCTCTTTCCAGGTAAGAAATTATGGCCAAGAAGAAGCTTGTACGGTAGGACCAGACATCATGTCCCTGATAGACCACACGTAAGTTGTATAAAAATTGGCGCTATGTTTTATGTTAAGATTTCATGCAGAAACACCAGTCAACAGAAGAAAGTTAATGTTGCCTTTACTTCAGGAGCAACGTTTACTGATTTTTGGTTGAGAAGAGCCTATATAACAAAGAAAACATTTTATTAGCTCTAGTTTCTATGACATAAAATCGGTGAAGTGTTTTATTCTAACGGGTTAAGAGAACTGTATACGTTTCAGTTACATGCACCAACAATATTAAAAGTCCATTTCACATATTTTTATACCAATAAAATTGTGAGAATACATTCATGGAAGAATACCAACTAGTTGGGTCAAAACAGAACCTTGTGGTGGCTTTACGAGATCGTTTTCTTTCGGCCTGGGTCGTATGAGTGAGTTCCGGAGCGTCCCCACACACATACCAACAGTAAGCCGCAGGGCTTACTCCATTTCAATGACCCTGGTATCTCTGTTCCATTACAGAAATATCCTGTTAGAATCTTTCTCTGTTTTCATCACAGACAACTCCACAACTAGGTGGGAAAAATGCTAGGTATGAGTGGAGAAAATGGATTTTAGGGGATGGTATTTTGAAGAAGTATTGCCACAAGTTTATTGTACTTTTATTGACTCAACATCCCTGAATACTTTCCTTTAAGCCTTCCCAAACTACATTTTCTTTCCCTACCGTAATTCGGCCAAACGCAGAATCCTTTAACAGTTGTCGTATTTGTGGATAAACAAAATACCTCCCTCAACTTTTACATCACTTAACGTAGGAAATTTGTCTCTTAAGCATTTATTCATCTCTGTTCTTCTCTATTCACACTTTTGACAAAATTTTTCACAAAATCCAAATTTATATGAAGGAGTGAAAGAAAAACTACTTTTGAGATTCGACAACGACATATCTCTTGATAGAGTTAAGGTTTCATGCAGGCCAGCCCGGTTGATTATGATGTGATTCCCTACCTCTGTTCTCCTACACACATAAAAAGCAGCAGTATTTACTGTACCATAGTTACATTAATAAGAACGCAATGATGACTTTTAGATCGCTACAGATTTTTCATTTATGTTCAGCACATTTGATTGAGTCAAGGAGGCCTGCCTAGTTTGCATGAGTTTCCTTCACGTGAACTGCATGACTAACAGGAATAGAAGGAAGGCAGTTGCCAGTATGAGGTAATACAGCTATCAGACTAATCTCTGAGAAGTCTACCAGTAACCTCTAATCAAATATTTCATCAAGCCACTAACGTCGCAGCGATCGACAAGATTGTTTTTCTTCTCAAACAAGGAAACCTTGTGACAGTGTGCGCACTGTGAGAACCTGACATCACGTTGGAGAATATTCATTTGCTGTAGCCTTGAAGCTAGGAGTTCTGCTATCCCCTTCGACGAATCTAGGTCCCGAATGAGATTACTCGATTGCGCTTGACACAACATGTGCACTTTATCATCTTTTTCGCTGAGGTCAGACTCGTGGTATGTGGAAGGCTTGCTGGGTTCTCTTTCTTTCATGCTGTCTTCATTTTCTGCTTCAAGCTCATACTTTTGGGGAGGAATAGTAACTGATGAATTATCTGAACTAAGAAACAGCTAATGAAACGTTTGAGTATTGCACTGTCCCTCTTTCCTCCATTGACGATCCTGGCTTTATAGGTGGAGTAAAGCAGAAATAGCAGTTATGTGTAGAGTCTGCAAGTGTTCGGCAAAGTATAGACCATGCGAATGCCTTTTTTTCTTCAGCCATTCACGTAGTATAAGAGAAAAAACACTGCAATATAAACGTGGAGTCCTTGGCTTATCCTGGTTCCTTACCATCATTTCAAAATAATGCTGATAGGCAGACTTCGGAAGAGGCGTCAGATTTCGATTCTGTGACGAAAATGTTATTTCACTTCGAATGTAAAAATGTAATTCTCTCAATTACAGATTTTCTTGGCGTTTTGGTTTAACATATTTTGTACTTCAAAAATCACTCGAAAACCATAAATTCTGTACTAACTTCAACAGAAACAATATCAAATCGCAGCAACAGTAATAATGTGTATAGGCTACAAACAGTTGGAGAAAGTTGTGTTTTGTTATTTAACCGGTTTTACAACTCCAGAAACAAAATTACCCTCAAACTAAATATGCAGATTAGGAAAAAATTTAACTGTATGACCAAAGCGAGAGACAAGCATTCATTTTTATGACGATGTTTGTATTCATCACGCGGAAGCAGAGAATAAGAAGCCATTTTTGATCTCGAAACGATTTCCTTTTGGGGACTGTAATTACTAGGATTACTAGTCACAACTGTTGTTTCATTCACTATTACTGTGGCTGGTCTGAAGCATTCTCTAGTTATTGCTCCATCCTATGTTATCGACGACCTACCTTGTATACTCATATATACACTCCTGGAAATTGAAATAAGAACACCGTGAATTCATTGTCCCAGGAAGGGGAAACTTTATTGACACATTCCTGGGGTCAGATACATCACATGATCACACTGACAGAACCACAGGCACATAAACACAGGCAACAGAGCATGCACAATGTCGGCACTAGTGTATATCCACCTTTCGCAGCAATGCAGGCTGCTATTCTCCCATGGAGACGATCGTAGAGATGCTGGATGTAGTCCTGTGGAACGGCTTGCCATGCCATTTCCACCTGGCGCCTCAGTTGGACCAGCGTTCGTGCTGGACGTGCAGACCACGTGAGACGACGCTTCATCCAGTCCCAAACATGCTCAATGGGGGACAGATCCGGAGATCTTGCTGGCCAGGGTAGTTGACTTACACCTTCTAGAGCACGTTGGGTGGCACGGGATACATGCGGACGTGCATTGTCCTGTTGGAACAGCAAGTTCCCTTGCCGGTCTAGGAATGGTAGAACGATGGGTTCGATGACGGTTTGGATGTACCGTGCACTATTCAGTGTCCCCTCGACGATCACCAGTGGTATACGGCCAGTGTAGGAGATCGCTCCCCACACCATGATGCCGGGTGTTGGCCCTGTGTGCCTCGGTCGTATGCAGTCCTGATTGTGGCGCTCACCTGCACGGCGCCAAACATGCATACGACCATCATTGGCAACAAGGCACAAGCGACTCTCATCGCTGAAGACGACACGTCTCCATTCGTCCCTCCATTCACGCCTGTAGCGACACCACTGGAGGCGGGCTGCACGATGTTGGGGCGTGAGCGGAAGACGGCCTAACGGTGAGCGGGACCGTAGCCCAGCTTCATGGAGACGGTTGCGAATGGTCCTCGCCGATACCCCAGGAGCAACAGTGTCCCTAATTTGCTGGGAAGTGTCGGTGCGGTCCCCTACAGCACTGCGTAGGATCCTACGGTCTTGGCGTGCATCCGTGCGTCGCTGCGGTCCGGTCCCAGGTCGACGGGCACGTGCACCTTCCGCCGACCACTGGCGACAACATCGATGTACTGTGGAGACCTCACGCCCCACGTGTTGAGCAATTCGGCGGTACGTCCACCCGGCCTCCCGCATGCCCTCTATACGCCCTCGCTCAAAGTCCGTCAACTGCACATACGGTTCACGTCTACGCTGTCGCGGCATGCTACCAGTGTTAAAGACTGCGATGGAGCTCCGTATGCCACGGCAAACTGGCTGACACTGACGGCGGCGGTACACAAATGCTGCGCAGCTAGCGCCATTCGACGGCCAACACCGCGGTTCCTGGTGTGTCCGCTGTGCCGTGCGTGTGATCATTGCTTGTACAGCCCTCTCGCAGTGTCCGGAGCAAGTATGGTGGGTCTGACACACCGGTGTCAATGTGTTCTTTTTTCCATTTCCAGGAGTGTAGATCTGCCCCCGATTGTTTCCTTCCAATCTCTTCAAAAACAGTTTTCACTCTTTTTTCATGTCGTAATATGTATACAAATATTTTGTTCTTCGATTCATTCTGTTCGCTGTTTCGCAATTTTCCTCGTTGTCTCGACACAGGACGTCTCTGTTTCTTTCTGGATAAAACCGCAGGATATTCGAGAATATCACAAAATTTTGAAGGTTTCTAATTGTGTAATTTCTGCTTTTCGCCATTCATACAAAGCTGTGGTCTAAATACGTTGTTTCGCAAATATTTCCCTAGTATTTAGATACATATTTTTGGATTTTAGCAGCTGTTTCTCTATACAGAATGCTCTTTAGTCTTGTGCTGTCATGCTACTACATATTTGTAGTATTTTTGTTCATCTGTACTAGTTTCCATGCACCAAAACTCGCCCATCTCTTCGAGAGTCGCTTGTGCAATTGACATATGTCCCCCTGTCGAGCTCAATGTTGCATTCGTTGTGTTTCTGTTTGCGTGTATATTATAACCGCCAGCTGGCACACGAAACATTTTATTAAAGAAGCAATCCATTTCGTGTTCAGTTAGGGTGACCTATGGTATCTCGTTAGCAAATGGCATTGTGTTGATTTTCTGTCCGTGACAGAAAATATCACACGTGACGATACTCCTTACCTGTATAATATGCAAAAGCCGGCCAGAGTGGCCGATCTGTTCTAGGCGCTACAGTCTGGAACCGCGCGACCGCTACGGTCGCAGGTTCGAATCCTGCCTCGGACATGGATGTGTGTTATGTCCTTAGGTTAGTTACGTTTAAGTAGTTCTAAGTTCCAGGGGACTGATGAGCTCAGATGTTAAGTCCCATAGTGCTCAGAGCCATTTGAACCATTATATGCAAAATAGATATCAGTGGTGACAAGGAGTAATACACCCTTGCAACGTTTGAGATTCAAGCGTCTCGTCCCCTGTCGTCAGTGCCGACTATTTCAGTGTAAAGTCATTATATTAACTTTCTACACCTCTAGTTGATAGAACTCTTCCTAAGAATGGAAAACCTTTAATAGTATTCCCCGTCGTAAAAGGCTTTCACCATATCTACTAATGGAACGTATGTGACCTAAATCTGCCCTATAAAATTAACAGCGTAGCTGAAATTGTTTCTCTAGCGCCCCAATTTCTCTTTAAATAAAGTTAGTCCTACAAAAACTAACGTTCAGTAAAAATGAAAATGTATGACATTTTCACCTGGGAAGTCTCTCGGGGAGGTTTTAGCTGCCTTTATTTGGAGAAATGTGAGAATAGTGTCGCATGCGTATCTGAAGCGAGTATGCGAGTGTAACTGATGTGTGTATAGCGTAGTGTTATGTTTGGAGGATGAAATCCGGTGACTACTCTTGTCGAGTAGGATCAGGGCGCCCACCGAGTACCCATCCGGCGGACGGACCATCATTAATCAACAGTGTCACATGCCTTCACTACATGAGACACAGCGGAGAGGTTTGAAACTTAATCCAGTACATTGGTAGGCGGTTGATCAGGAGCTTTACTCCACCACCTCTCCTCACCTTTCTGGCCAAATACTGGCAAAGAGAATTCGTCCACCACCTGAATACGAGCCGGCCTACCTTCGAGCCGAGCGCTAATGCAAAGGCGTGTATCGGCGATCTCGGCTACGGAGGCGAGTTAACTTTTAGTTTCCCCTTCCAGTCTTCGACAAAATTTTATTGGAATACTTTTGACCCTTGTTATATTAGATTGATTATGCTGTAATTTTAACATCTATCCGATAACGCCTTCTTCAGGATACAGTCCCTCTTAGTTATTTTCTCATTAAGGTTGCAGTGTTATTGTGGTCTAATGTATCGTTCTAATATTGTAATGTTTGTAGAGTAGGTCCAAGAGTAGAACATTATACGAGTTGCTAATGTTTTTACTGAACTTGAAGTTAACGTCAGTGTCCAAGCGTAGCTTGCATTACATAAACATGTTCAAAATAAATGCGGTCCTGGGTGCCATTTTTGATCAAACTGAAGCATAATATTCAGATCTTGATTTAAACATTTTTTATTTGCATTTCACACAATTCAAGAAACGGAAACTGAGAAACATTTTCATATACAGCATATCACAATGTTCACACAAAGACTCAACGCACGGTTTTTCATTGTTCTACGAACTTCCCAACAAAGTGTCGGAAAGTGAACATATGATCTGTAGAGCAACAAACGACCAAGTGTTTCAGATTCACAATATATATGAATTACATTTTATCCTAGAAGCATCCAAAATATCGGCGAATTTGTGTGTGTGTGTGTGTGTGTGTGTGTGTGTGTGTGTGTGTGAAATCTTATGGGACTTAACTGCTAAGGTCATCAGTCCCTAAGCTTACACAGTACTTAATCTAAATTATCCTAAGGACAAACACACACACCCATGCCCGAGGGAGGACTCGAACCTCCGCCGGGACCAGCCGCACAGTCCGTGACTGCGGCGAATAAAATTAGCAGTACCGTCATTTGCGCTTTTACGTTTAATTCAGACTTAAATAAAGCTATATTTTTGTTTATGAAAAACTTTAAGAAACATTCTGGAAATAAGACATTCGTGTGAACGTGAGAATAAATTGGACATTTTTGTGATAATACGACACACCGTAAGCTTTACGTAATACAAGTTATTAAATGAAATGTAAGTGGCATCTGTTATGAAGGTATTACAATAATTTTATGAAGCGGAAATAAAACGAAGTTGTATTTTATATTTTGTAGTGTCAGTTATAGAAAAATCAATTTTGTTGACATAAACCAGAATTATTTAAATTAACGATACGTACTCGTTTAACTTTGAGCAGGGGAGAAATTCGTGGAGTGCTAATACATTGTATTTTAATGGAAAAACATTAATCAGATACTTCATTTCCGAAAATAGGTAGAACTGTGTCTGAAAAACAGATTAGTATCGTAAGCTTTCGTAATCTGAAAAGTTACTGGAAAATCTTGGTTCGTTTTAGGGAGCATGGCAATTAAATTCTACTTCAGTTTTTTCCCAATATTTCAACATTCTGCGACATTGTTCTATCAATAGCTTTCGTTCCAGTTTGCCTATAATGCACTGTAGCGAGCATCTTTAAAGAAAGAAAGTCGAGTATGTAGTATAGCACTACAAAGTTGGTTAAAGCAAGAAATTTTAAAAGCGTTATTTCCGGCATTATTTTCGTTAAAGAATAATCCCACTCAGTCCGCTTGCCGAGTACTACGTCACGCATAAAGCAATCTAGCTACGCAAACACGTAATAAAACACGTTCAGCAGTTACAGCCGGCGTACGAGTTATTACTCGTTGGCTCTAACACACAGTACGACGCTCTCTGAAGCACAGGGCGATATTAATCCGTCAAAGACTGGCGGTAGTGTGCGCAGTTGCACGTCTAAACAAAGGACTGTTTAACGACCAATCGAGCAGCAGTTTACTAGCTTCGGAAGATTATTATTTGCGTTGTAGCGGTAGTGGTAGCGGCGGCAGTGAATGAAATTACAATAAATCAAGTGCCGCGGCTGGGGTGGAGGGTCGCCACGCGTTCGATTTGTGAGCCGCTTAATCCTGCTGCCCTCCGGCGGCGCTGAGCCGCACCTCGCTGTCACTCGCTGCCACAGCGGAATTACCCGACAAATGACGGTGGATAACCGGCCCCCCACCCTCACCACACCTGGCTCGCAGCCACGCGGCGTGTGTATTCCGGGACTGCCGACTTATCAGGCGCACGCTTTTGCTCAACCTCAACCACGGTGCTTACAAAGCTACACCGTAGACCGTACGCCAAAACGAGACTGACTGTATTACTGGAGTATAAGCGACGTCAGCGTAGTAACTGCGGCAATAGCTTGAACTAACAACTGTAAACAACAGTTGCGCATTCAGCCAGTCAGCTGTGAGCAGACAGTGATAAGCAGTGGACGTGTAGCCGTGATGGTCAACGAAATAGTCTCTCACAATTTGAAGTGCAGCAACATCAGTAAATCAAGTGTTCAAGTACGGCAGGAAAGAAGGAATAAAAGTGAGATAGTGTTAATACTTTCATCCGTCTTTACCTCCTCTGCATTCCTGCAGATGACGTGTCACTGAGCACATTTGTACTGCGAATGCTGTACACGTGATGTGCCTAGTTGTTTCCACTGCCCTGTGTAGAATACATAAGTTCTTGTACACTTCACTAATCTGCTGTCTTCATGATGATGATGTCTCCAGCGCAGAAAACAGCACGCAGGTCGTGGATTCTTTTTCTTGAGGCTGAAATTAACTTCGCAAGGAACTGCTCGTACGAATGAACTATAACTCAATTGGGATGCCACTCGCGTTTTTATTGATATAGACACGAGAAACTATTCTTGATCACAACGTATTGAACATATCTTTCCACAGTCGTTATATCTGGCTAAAATAACATAAAATACATCTTGCCACAGACAACATGTCTGTCTACTGGAACCGTCAGAACTGGGGAATAAAATTACATGAATTAAATACTACTATTACCGACAATATGTCTGTACGTTGCGACGGTCGTAACTGCAGTAAATAAAATTGCATGAAACAAATACTGCTGTAACAGACAACATTTCTGTCTACTGGAACGGTCAGAACTGGAGAGCCGGACTGCCCGAGACACTTCGCGCGCCAAGCCAGCTAGGCGTGACCCGGCCGCCACTGAAGTGCATCGGCAGTAATATCGTCAGTCTTTTGTTTTAGTAATACTATGATTTTAATAATTTTGAAATGACTGATTGATAGCTGGCTGTTGAGAGATTATTTAAAAAATGAAATAATTTGGATGACAGGTTTAATTAATAATAGCAACTAAAGTTTAACGTTTGGGCGCCCTACCGCCGAACACAGCAGCCAATCACAGAGCAGCAGCATCATGCAGGCGGTCTTTCTCACGGGAATGGTACCGAATCTAACATCTGTCACCGGCACCTCATCCCACATTGCGTCATCTCTATGCTTCTTGCATCTCCACTGCCCTGGGAATAGCTTCATGGAGCCTAATATGATGGCTGAATAAGCCAGAAATATTACACAAGACAGTCTTCAGAATGTTTAAATTTGTTCCTCACACCTTGACTCCCGAATAAAAACGACGGCTCGTAGATGTCTGGCTCAACTTGAATGGAATGCGAAATGTGGACAAATCTTTTTAGTTACAAAACACAACGTGTGACGAGACTTCGAGTTCTTAAAACTAATTCAAAGCTTTGACGACATAACCGACATTCAAGCCAAAGCGACGTGCGAATTGGACAACATACCAAAGAAGGATATTTCAGACAGTTTCAAATAGTTGTATGAACGTTCTCTGCATTGTACTCAAGTTGTGATGGAGGCAGTTTGAGGGGGGGGGGGGGGGGGGGGGGGGAAGGGGCATGAAGAAACTATGTAGAACACTTGAAGCATTAAAAACCGTGATCATGAAGTTTCCTTCTTTTTTTTATGTTACTCCCGTCTCGAAACTTTTAGACTGACATGCCATAATATTAACACTTTGGCGTCCCCACGTCTCGTACAAATTGATTCACTTGGCGCCGTCAGCGCTAATTCGGATTACTTGGCTTGTCGCCGGCCGTTCTTAACATTATCGGGAGATTATAAATTATTACGTTTTACTAATCTCATCGTTAGTTCTCGTAAGTTCTCAACCCTGTTCCCTTAATTTCATGAAATGTCGAAGATAAACGTAAGTAAATAAATACAACATTTGTTTGTTACACGTATTTGTTTATTTGCATTGTCTTTGGTACTTAGTATTTCTCTTTCATATGATAAGCAGCAAAACAGTCTCCAAGACGTAACGTAACTCCACAAGACTTACGCAGTAACTTTGTTGTTCTTTTTTTGTTTTGTTTCGGAACATACATGGTAGTTTCTTCGTTTTCGTTTATTCTTTTCGGAAATACGTAATCCTATTAGTTGGTGTTGCTTTATCTGGTCGGAAAGTCAGTTAACCGGATCATGATGAGACGTACACGATGTAGTGCCAACCTCCAAGGTTTGCTCTGCGCATTCATGGTAAATAATCGTATCGTCTGTTTCGTTTGCCATGATGAAAGGGCACAGGTACTTAAAAAAAAAAAAACAACAAAGTTGTTGACGTGTGTAACTTATTGTTACCTAAACAAAACACCAACAGAATGCAAGAGATACTAAAGTGCTGTCGCCGGGCACCGCGCGATGCTATTCTCAAGACACCACTATGGTGTCGCAGGCCACTGAGCGATACTATGCACACGTCACCACTGTGGTGTCGCCGGCCGTTGACCGCTATTTCGCGCGCGACACTACTGTGGTGTCACCGGACGGCAGAGTGTTAACTGTTACAATCGACTACTTAAAGCTGCGGGTTTCCTGTATAATAGCTTCAAGTAGGGGAACAAATAACTGATTTATAGTATTTTAGTGTCATAGCCTACCTTTTAAGATACATATACGTCTTGAGGGGACTTAAACTACGGCGCGCAAATTACTCAGACTGCATTCACCCAGTATGTGAGAATGAGACTTTACGCATACAATCCAAAGCTTTTCGACATTATTTGTCACTATTAGCTCGCCACACACAAAACAATGAAAGGAAAAAAGTTCAACGTTTAACTTTTCCGCTGTTCACCCAGTGAGGCATTAGGCATGACTTTTCAGTTTACAAATTATTTACTTGTAACTCCATTAAAAACACATTTTGCAGACAGTATCCTCATACACCACTTAATGTACTCTCAAATTATATGATTGTATCGTAGCACCATAAATGGTTCAGGAGGTTTGACGTGGTAAACGTTAACATGAGTGAAAAACAACCTTGTCTTACAACGGAATAGGAATTTCTCAGACTACAATGAGGTCACAGAAATCATGGGATACCTAATAATACTCCAATCGCTTAGGATCCCCTTTTCCCCGAAGTAGTTCAGCAGCTCGACGTAGCTTGGACTCCAGAAGTTGAGCCATGCTGCTTGCATAGCCGTCCATAACAGAAATATTGCCGTTCCAGGATTTTGCCCGCGAAGAGATCCCTCGAGCCGGCCGCTGTGGCCGAGCGATTCTAGGCGTTTCAGTCTGGTACTGCGCTGCTGCTGCGGTCGCAGATTCGAATCCTGCCTCAGGCACGGATGTGTCTGATGTCCTTACGTTAGTTTGGTTTACGTTGTTCTAAGTCTAGGGGACTGATGACTTCAGATGTTAAGTCCCATAGAGCTTAGAGCCATTTGAATTTGAAGATCTCTCAATTATGTCCCATAAATGGTTGATGGGATTCATGTCGGACAAATTGGGTGGCCAATTCATTCGCTCGAATTGCCCAGAATATTCTTCAAACCAGTCACCAAATTTGTGACCCGGTGACATGGCGAATTGTCATGGGAATATGAAGTCCATGAATGGCTGCAAATGATCTCCAAGTATTCGAACATAACCATTTCCAGTCAATGATCGGTTAAGTTGGACCAGAAGACACACCATTATGGAGACATCACCAGCTTCTACAGTGCCTTGTGGACAACTTGGGTCCATGGCATCTTGGGGGTGTGCATCAGCTCTTACCAACTGAAATCGCGACCCATCTGACCACGCCACAGTTTCCCAGTCGTCTGTGGCCCATACAATATGGTCACAATCCCAGAAAAGATCCTGCAGACGATGGTGTTCTGTTATGAAATGCACTCACGTCGGTTGTCTGCTGACGTAATTCATTAATGCCAAATTTCACCGCACTATCCTGATGGATACTTTCTTCTTACTCTCCACATTGATCTCTCCGGCTATTCACGCAATGTTGCGTGTCTGTTAGCACTGACAACTCTACGCAAATGCCGCTGCTCTCGGTCGTCAAGTGAAGGCAGTCGGCCACTACCTTGTCCGTGATGAGAGATAATGCCTGAAATTTGGTATTCTCGGCACGCTCTTGACCTTGTGGGTCTCGGACTATTGAATTCCGTAACTATTTCCGAAATGGAATGTCCCATGCGTCTAGCTCCAGCTACCATCCTGCTTTCAGTCTGTTAATTCCCCTCGTGCGGCTATTATCACGTCGGAAGCCTTTTCACATTTATCACCTGAGTGCAGATGACAGATACATCAATGCACTGCCCTTTTATACCTTGTGTACGCGGTATTATGTATATATGTGCATATCACTATCCGATGACATCTACATCTACATTTATACTCCGGTGTGTGGCGGAGTGCCACTGTCATTACCTCCCTTTCCTGTTCCAGTCACGTATGGTTCGCGGGATGAACGACTGCCGGAAAGCCTCCGTCCGCTCTCGAATCCCTCTAATTTTACATTCGGTTTCTCCTCGGGAGGTATAAGTAGAGGGAAGCAATATATTCGATACCTCATCCAGAAACGCACCCTCTCGAAACCTGGCGAGCAAGCTACACCGCGATGCAGAGCGCCTCTCTTGCAGAGTCTGCCACTTGAGTTTGCTAAACATCAACGCTATCACGCTTACCAAATAACGCTGTGACGAAACGCGCCGCACTTCTTTGGATCTTCTGTATCTCCTCCGTCAACCCGATCTGGTACAGATCCCACACTGATGAGCAATACTCAAGTATAGGTCGAACGAGTGTTTTGTAAGCCACCTCCTTTGTTGATGGACTACATTTCCTAAGGGCCCTCCCAATGGATCTCAACCTGGTACCCGCCTTACCAACAGTTAATTTTGTATGATCATTCCACTTCAAATAGTTCCGTACGCATACTCCCAGATATTTTACAGAAGTAACTGCTACCAGTGTTTGTTCTGCTATCATATAATCATACAATAAAGGACCCTTCTTTCTATGTATTCGCAATACATTACATTTGTCTGTTGTAAGGGTCAGTTGCCACTCCCTGCACCAAGTGCCTATCCGCTGCAGATCTTCCTGCATTTCGCTGTAATTTTCTAATGCTGCAACTTCTCTGTATACTAAAGCATCATCCGCGAAAAACCGCATGGAACTTCCGACACTATCTACTAGGTCATTTATATATATTGTGAAAATCAATGGTCCCATAACACTCCCCTGTGGCACGCCAGAGGTTACTTTAACGTCTGTAGACGTCTCACCATTGACAACAACATGCTGTGTTCTGTTTGCTGAAAACTCTTCAATCCAGCCACACAGTTCGTCTGATATTCAGTAGGCTCTTACTTTATTTTTCAGGCGACAGTGCGGAACTTTATCGAACGCCTTCCGGAAGTCAAGGAAAATGGCATCTACCTGGAAGCCTGTATCTGGGTCTCATGAACAAATAAATCGAGTTGGGTCTCACACGATCGCTGTTTCCGGAATTCATGTTGATTCCTACAGAGTATATTCTGGGTTTCCAGAAATGACATGATACGCGACCAAAAACCATGTTCTAAAATTCCACAACAAATCGATGTCAGAGATATAGGCCTATAGTTTTGCGCATCTGCTCGACGACCCTCAGTGTACGAGGTGCGGCTAGAAAGAAACCGGACTGATGCTGGAAAAAACATTTATTTACAATTATTTACAATTTCATGTTATCTCCTTCAATGTACTCTCCTCCTCGGTCTCTACACCGCTCCATACGAATTTTCCACTGTTCATAGCAATGCTGAAGATCATTTTCGGTAAGTCCATACATTACTTCCGTCGCTTTTTCTTTTACTGCTTCAACAGTCTCAAATCTAGTTCCTTTCAAAGCTGACTTGACTTTAGGGAAAAGAAAAAAGTCACAGGGGGCCAAATCAGGTGAGTAGGGTGGATGATCTAAGATGGGAATGTTGTGGTTTGCCAAAAACGTCTTCACTGACAACGTACTGTGAGCTGGGGCATTGTCTTGGTGAAGGATCCATGACTTTTTTCTCCACAAATCGTTCAGTTTTCTCCGTACTCGCTCACGTAGAGTAGCCAGGACGCTAATGTAGTAATGCTGATTCACTGTTTGTCCCTCTGGTACCCAATCAATGTGCACAATCCCTTTGATGTCAAAAAAAAAAAACAATCATCATTGCCTTGAATTTCGATTTTGACATTCGTGCTTTTTTTTTGTCGTGGAGAACGAAGAGTTTTCCAATGCATCGATTGGCGTTTAGTTTCGGGATCGTAAGTAAAAAACCACGATTCATCGCAAGTAATAACATTTTGTAAGAAGCTGGGATCACTTTCAATGTTTTCCAGGATGTCAGAACAAATAATTCTTCGGCGTTCCTTCTGTTCAATTGTGAGACACTTGGGAACCATTTTTGAACACACTTTGTTCATGTTGAAACTTTCATGAAGAATCTGCCTAACACTTTCCTTGTCAACTGCTGTTAACTCAGACACTGCTCTGATTGTTAAACGGCGATCTTGTCCAACAATTTTACCGATTTTTTCAATGTTTGCATCAGTTTTTGCTGACAATGGTCTGCCAGTGCGAGTGTCATCACTGGTGTCTTCGCGGCCATCTGTAAATCGTTTAAACCACTCAAACACTTGTGTTCGCGATAAGCAATCATCGCCGTACACTTGTTGTAACATTACAAACGTTTCACTTGCAGATTTTCCTAGTTTGAAACAAAATTTGATGTTAACACGCTGTTCTTTCTGTACACTCAACATTTTCCGACGCACAGACAAAACGTCAACTACTTAAAACAGACGCCACGGGCAGACTGAGTGCAGGAGGCAGATGAAACTCGAGCAGTAGGCGGAGCGAGAGTCACGTGACAGGCCACGCGACTTTCAGCCTTATTGCATTCGTTTTATTGTTTCACCAGTACTAGTCCGGTTTTTTTCTAGCCACACCTCGTATACTTACTCTTTGTTTGATAATGAGGATAGTTTGCGACTTCAAACAAACTTTAAATATAATTAGTTACAAATCTTGTTTAAACTTTTTCTGTCTTATAGCGTCTTTAATTATAAAGGTTTTACATGGTCAGAGTTGTCATTTGTAAAGTAATCAGACTCTTGAGGCTATTTTATGCATACTATTTCGATTCATTAGAAAATGAGGCGTGGGAGACGGGGTGATTCACTGGTACGTTTCTTTCTTATAACAGCTCATTTTTAACGAGGAATCCTCAAAGGCTCATCTACAACAAATTTGCAATTCTTGTAATTAACACAATGGTCAACACTGTGCATTTACGATGAGACGAAAATTTTTAAGGAATATTGCGGCGCTTAATCCTAAGTAAGCGAGAACCACGCGTCGTGTGCAGCTCTGCAACTACGGAGAGAAGCGAGGCTGCATGTAACGTATCTGCAAGCGGCAGCAGTAGCAGACCAGGCCGTGCTGCGTACAGCCGTCGGTAATAACACCGTACCCGCGCCCCTCTGCATAATGACATGCAAAATAATATGGCCGCGTGCGGTCGTTACCACGGTACTTCTTTTATTTTTGTTTTGTAGTCGCAGCATTTTTATGTGTTTCCTCTTTTACAAACAAAATATGACCCCTCGAAACAAAGCTCACGGGTATTTCGTTACAGTGCACACTAAACGAAGAGGGTAACTCTGCTATACGTTTACGTGCTCCACGAGATATGTTAGAAAAGTAATGATGCTGATTTTTGTTGTAACCATACATTTCATTCTGTGTGTGCGCATCACAGGGACGGAGGTGATATTCCCAGTTTTCGTATTAGAGTGTCGTTCAGTTGTTAATGTGGCATACTTTTTCAGAAAGCAGGTTTGACGTTCAGGATTACAATACACGTTTGGATTGGATTGGTTTGGAGGAAGAGACCAAACAGCGAAGTCATCGGTCTCATTGGATTAGGGAATGATGAGGAAGGAAGTCGGCCGTGCCCTGTCAAAGGAACCATCCCGTCATTTGCCTGAAGCGATTTAGGGAAATCGCGGAAAACCTAAATCAGGATGGCCGGACCCAATACGCGATATTGTTCCCCACAGCTTTGGCTACGACAGATTATTTTTCAACATAATCTCCGTTCAGGGCAACAGCCTTACACCACCTTATTGGGATGGCCTGTAAGCTCGTCAAGCGAAAGTCTTGTCGCATTAACAACCTTCCCCATTCCCCATACACCTATTGCTTCCTTTGGTGTTTATCCTTCACTGGGCAAAACAAATGGTCACTGTTAATCAGCGAGGAACCCACCAGGCACAAACCTCAGCTGATGGACGTGTGTGTCAGCACTACTAACAGAGACGTCCAGTTGAGCAGCGAGATGTTTGAGATCCGACGATCATATCCAATGAGAGTGTCCGCACGTTCCGACATTGCAGGAGTCACAGCTGTTTGAGGCCAGCAGACACGCAACAGGTTTGCGCGATTTGGTGACGGACGCCTCGCCCAACGACTCACCGCGCTTTTGATCACCACCCGTGGACATTCTGCAGGCGCCTATGAACATCTGCGATGCTCTGGTTTTCCGCGAAAAGAAACTCAGTGACAACTCTTTGCTTGTAACGCACCTGCGCTACAGACGCAACTTTGGAGGCCATGTATAGTGCCGCCACCCATCGGAACTTCGTGAAACCATTCGGGCTGATGCGGGAATATTCCACCATGTTCCACAAAAAATTCTGCATTTTTTCTACCGAAATTGGGCGAGAAAAGAAATGTGTTGCATTACTTGCCGAACGTCGCTCGTAGTCCTGCAGGTTCCTGCTGGAATACTTCCGAATGCCGGTTATGCTCATATTGATATTACCTAAAATATCACTGTGACGCCCTTTCAAATGCATTTTGACCTGGGTAATAAGAGAAAGCAATAGGGTCTGAGATCTGCCGAATAGGGCGCTTACGAATCGCAGGAACGTCTTTCTTGTCAGAATTCAATGGCCGAATTGCAAAGCGCACCCTAGCGGTGCACCATTCAAGTGCAGTTCCACAAATATCACCTTTCGAGAGATTCACGACAAAATGTTTGGTGACAATCTGAAATGGGGTACAGATTCTTTTTGGACGTTCCGATAACTGTAGAAAATGGGTCAATTTGATTTTGGGATTTGTTGTTTCTCACTTCGTTGTGCCATGGAGTTTTGTGTCCCACTCCGGACGTTTGCTTGATGATATTTTTGACATTTCGCCAGCATGAGTGGCTGGCATTGTCAAAGCTTTGCTCTCCACTGGTGGTGCTGTTGGACACTGCTGTAATGAGGGGTGAAGTTTTGACAATACCAGTCACTCGTGCTGACGAAACGTCAAAAAAATCGAACAAACGTCGGCCAAAGAACCCGAGACAGAAGTCAGTAGGAAATTTTTCAACAAGTGTCCAAGAAAACCATAAACATTTTGAAAAAATGCATGGTTCGTCAATCGTGATAACGGGGATGGCAGTGACAGACATAAGCCAACAAGGCTGTTTGCATTACCATTAGCTGCAGCAGTTACAAAAGTATTTGGTTTATAAATTCAAAAGCCTTCTTTTGTGGCTGCAATCCAAATTTGTTTACGTTCCAAAGGCGTCTTGCGTTTTACATGAGGACAGCTTGAGGGGATATATTCTGGAACAAAACAGTTTTTATTTTATATGCGGACTTATAGACCTGAAAACAGTTCAAGTCACAATTGTTATATTAATAATTTATTACCCACAATTGTTGGTTTTTCCGGCCGAAGTACGTCAATATGTCGGAGGTCACGCTCTTACTTCAGTTGTGCACAGCAGTTATCTCACAAAATAAGAAAACTACGAAAAAGAAAGAGCGAGACGTGACAGTGTGCCACTGTTTTCTTAAGTGAAGTGATATTGCGATCTCTAAGTTATCACCAGATTTCTGCCGGAAAAATGAAAAACTGTAAGCAATAAATTATTAATTTAACAGTTATGACGTGGAGTGCTTTCCAATCCATAAGCCAGCACATGAATTATTCTAGATTAAATCTACTGAATGTGCATTAATGTAAAAGGCGAAACGTGTGTGGGACATAAATAACTACAGACAACAGTAAAAGAAAGGCGTTTGACTGTAAAAACGAAAGAAATTAACGAAATTTATATACTGTTGTGTAACTGACACAACGAGAAATCATAAACAATGTTTTCCAAACTGACTGGTGCGTCAGATTAATACCATGGACTTAAAAAACTGTAAGAATTGCCATGAAGTCAATTACGTGACGTAAATATTAGGCTGGTGAATAAGTTCGTAGCGTTTTTCCATAAGTTTAATAAACATAACAGATACACATAACAGAGTCATCAGTAATATATTCTCTTTCAGTATTTACAACAGTGTGACCACCTTCTATATAGTGTTTTTGACAGTCTAGCAGAATGCAGGCTGTCGTTATCATGGAGTAGTTTCAGTTCACGCTATCCTCCGGTCGTTGTTCTTCGATTGCATCTGCAAGATGTCTCAGTTGTTGACAATAAATGTCATGAGCGATGATTACACCACAGGGAAGCAATTCTTAGTACACCACACCGTCACCGTTCCAACAGAGGCATATCATTAACTTCTGTGGATGTGTGCAGGTCTTTTTACGGGGAGTTGCTGCTTTGCTTTTTTTTCTACATTTATACTCCGCAAGCCACCCAACGGTGTGTGGCGGAGGGCACTTTACGTGCCACTGTCATTACCTCCCTTTCCTGTTCCAGTCACGTATGGTTCGCGGGAAGGACGACTGTCTGAAAGCCTCCGAGCGCGCTCTAAATCTCTTTAATTTTACGTTCATGATCTCCTCGGGAGGTATAAGTAGGGGGAAGCAATATATTCGATACCTTATCCAGAAACGCACCCTCTCGAAACCTGGCGAGCAAGCTACACCGCGATGCAGAGCGCCTCTCTTGCAGAGTCTGCCACTTGAGTTTGCTAAACATCTCCGTAACCCTATCACGGTTACCAAATAACCCTGTGACGAAACGCGCCGCTCCTCTTTGGATCTTCTCTATCTCCACCGTCAACCCGATCTGGTACGGATCCCACACTGATGAGCAATACTCAAGTATAGGTCGAACGAGTGTTTTGTAAGCCACCTCCTTTGTTGATGGACTACATTTTCTAAGGACTCTCCCAATGAATCTCAACCTGGTACCCGCCTTACCAACAATTAATTTTATATGATCATTCCACTTCAAATCGTTCCGCACGCATACTCCCAGATATTTTACAGAAGTAACTGCTACCAGTGTTTGTTCCGCTATCATATAATCATACAATAAAGGATCCTTATTTCTATGCGTTCGCAATACATTACATTTGTCTATGTTAAGGGTCAGTTGCCACTCCCTGCACCAAGTGCCTATCCGCTGCAGATTTTCCTGCATTTTGCTACAATTTTCTAATGCTGCAACTTCTCTGTATACTACAGCATCATCCGCGAAAAGCCGCATGGAACTTCCGACACTATCTACTAGGTCAACCATTTCTTATCTTGGCATAAAGACACCAATTCTAGTCACCAATACTGATACAGGATAGGAATGGTCGGCGTTGTTCACAATCCAACTGATGACGAGCAAGCAGAGATGCACATATGGTCACCCGCTGATTTTTTTGTGTGTTTGACTTACAGCATGCGGTACTCATGCACCCAATGTTTGAATCTCTCCCATTGCATTCAAATGTCGGACGACAACTCATCACATTTGTCATTTCTCGAGTGGATTAATGCGTGTAAACAACCTTCATCAAATCCTGTAAGTCTTCCTGAACGTGTAGAGCCACTAATATCAAAACTACCCTCCTTATAACGAACAAATAATATCTTAAATATACCGTTCTCGGTTTTCAAGCCGTGCCAATTCGAATAATATCCTCGAGCTTTCGATAACCATCTCCACCATCGTCGTCAGGAGTTCACTGTATGCGGGGTGGCTACGGTTTCTCGCTTATATTGGCATGATGGCATCATTATCAGTAACAAGAGACATCGCGAACGATTCCAGGGGCCGCCGACGAAAGACACCTGGTGAATCAGAAGAAGAGTTCAAACGGACTGCATTCCTGCCATACTGTGGAGCAACTAGCTGTAAGTTAGGACGTCTGCTGAAGAAACATGCGCTAAGACCAGTGTTCCGGCCCGCCCCCAAGATACGAGATAGGTTGCCCCCTGTAAAAGATGACATTGCTCTTCGAGTGTCCGGCGTGTATGGTGTACCTTGTGAATGTGGCAGCATGTATATAGGACAAACAATTCGCACAGTTTCGGAGCGTTGTACTGATTACAAGCCCCATATAAAACAAAGGAAACTTGACAAGTCGGCCATAGCGGAGCATTTCCTAGTAAACGGACATAAAATACAGTTCGAAAATACGAAAGTGTTGCCTCATGCATCTACATATTGGGACTCCGTTATAAAGGAAGCGGCCGAGATTTGTTTAAATAACAACAATTTCAACAGAGACCAGGGGTACACACTCAGCAAGGCATGGGGGCAGGAGTTGGCATCGAAAGAAAGCAGAGACAGATGCGTGACGCGGGAGCTGCAGTTTCAAACGTGGCGCCTGCCCCTGACGCCACCTGACGTCACCGGTGCTGCCACGGGCAATAGCTCCGCAAGCTGCCCGGTTTGACTTAATGCGCGCGCGCCACATTGGGTCTGTCTGATTGGCTCTGATGATGTCATCATGCCTATATAAGCGAAAAACCGTAGCAGTCCCAGCAGTCAGTGAACTCCTGACGACGATGGCTGAGATGGTCATCGAAAGCTCGAGGATTTTATTGGAATTGGCGCGACTTGAAAACCGAGAATGTTTTATTCACGTATGCCTTCGCGAAAGACTCCGAGGACACAAAATAATATCTTGCCGCGGTCTGTCCTGTGGCATTATCCCCATGCACGGCGCACCCCTCTACTGAACTCAAATATACGGACATATCGGAAACGTTCGAAATTCTCCACTTGGCATTCTATTTTCTAGCGTCCACACCTCCACTCTCTATCTCCAGATGACAAAATGACAGCATATAAACTGAGATAACAACAATGAACACAAATAAAATATCCCAATCGATAAATAAACCCGAAGCACCCGGAATACCAACATGCAAAACAAAAACGCTACCAGCTTATGCCACAACCTAATAATTTCAGATAGATAGCCATTTTCAGGGCTTACTTGTCTCGATCTTTTATGTTGCCACAGTTACACCATTATCACCATGAACAGTCACAGTGAACTGTGTATATCTGGTGACAGTCAATAAGGCTGGTTGTACTTATTTCTGAAAATCTTTAATGTCGACGGTTTTGGAGGTCGTTTAGTTGGGAGCAGTTTGGGAGAGGCGGCGCAAAGGCTTAGGACAGGTATCTGCTGTCTGCTGTCGCTAGTGACAGGTGTTTACCGCGGCGCACCGCTAACCAAGTGATTGTCGCTGGCGCTTACTTGCCGCCGCCTCGGCGCGCCTAATCCTATTAGACAGCGGTGGGGCAAGAGGCCCGCAGTCAGGTAGGGCGGTTAGCAGTTTACCAGACTGCCCGCTTTCTTTCCCTGCTCCCTGCTGCTGCCGTAAAGTACCCACCCCAATAGCTCAGCACGGCAGCTGTTACACATCATGGCTTTCCTCTGCGAGCCGTTGACCTCTGTAAACACATAACTGAACTTGGCCACGGTTTAAACCCCTTATCATTACCACCCACATGTAGGTGGCAACAATTTCTGAAGTACCGATTTTCGTGTCCTTAGGTGGCTCTAGAACAGGTTCCCAGATAGCAATAGTGCAAAAGATAATTTCAATAAGACTTGCGCTCTATCAAAACTGCAGTTCGGTAGTTTTGGTCCAGTAAATAAATGATGCAGTAAATGATAGCATCACCGGTGGAATTGGTAGCATTGGTAGGGTAAGAAACCATATCGTTTGTCCTTTTCTTTTGTTTTTCACATAACTGGAAAGGCACATTGTGTAACATAAGTCCGTTATGTACCTTGTATCCTTACAAAATGTAAATTACATTATATAAGTAATAAAAATTAGTTGACTATATAACTTCTGTGTTTTGTATAGCTGAAGCGGTTACTTTTGATGCAAGTACAGTTTGCATTGACAGACACTCAAAAAAATCCATATAAATATTGTTGGTGTTGTCAACTTAATAGAATGTTCTTCATCATGATCAAAGGAAAGTTGTTTACCAATAACAGAAAAATGTTTTAGGTAATCTCGCCCAAGTATTGAAGCAATTTTTGATACTTTCTTGCGTTTTTTTTTTTTTGTTTTTTAAGTTTACCTATTTTAAGAAAATTGCATTTTCTAGCGCTATTGACTACTCTGTATTTTTTATTTTTTATTTTTACTTCAGTGTCACTCTGTTTCATGTTAAAAATCAACATATTTCGAACAAAACCTGAATTCAACATTGTCATTTTCAATTTTCCTGTAAATACTGCTTATTTCAACCAACAATCACAAGGATTACTATACAGAACAAAAACGTTCCATACGTGTATCTTCACTATTTCTAGATAGTTCATCACTTCCGGTTTCTAGGAGAATATATACACATTAAAAAAAGTTTTGCATTACACCAGTTCCCAGACGTTGACTGTGGATATTGTATCACAGACAAAGTCCCTTTGACTGTTCAGAGATGTCACTAAACCCTCCCGAAGATATAAACAACCGCACATGAGCAGAGCCTATTAGATGGAGGGGGTCCAACAGCCGATCAGTTCCAGTCATTCCACCAGGAAGGAGGTACACGGCTCGTGCTGCCTGTTGTTCAGCCATGTCTAGACGGTCAATGCCGCATTGTTACTTTGTGCTAGGAAGAGCTCTCAACAATAGAAGTGTCCAAGCGTCTCGGAGTGAACCAAAGCAATATTGTTCGGAGATGGAGGAGATACAGAGAGACAGGAACTGTCGATGAGATCCCTCGCTCAGGCCGGCCAAAGGCTACTACTGCAGTGGATGACCGCTACCTACGGATTATGGCTCGGAGGAACCCTGACAGCAACTCCACCATGTTGAGTAATATTTTTCGTACAGACACAGGACGTCGTGTTACGACTCAAACTGTGCGCAGTAGGCTGCATGGTGCGACGTCCATGGCGAGGTCCATCTTTGCAACCACGACATCATGCAGCGCGGTACAGATGGGCCCAACAACATGCTGAAACGACCACTGAGGACTGGCATCACGTTCTCCCCACTTAAGAGTGGCGTATATGCCTTCAACCAGTCAATCGTCGTATTTGGAGGCAACCCGGTCAGGCTGAACGCCTTAGACACACTGCCATCAAGGTGGAGATACCCTGCTGTTTTGGGGTGGCATTATGTGGGGCCGACGTACGCCGCTGGTTGTCATGGAAGGCGCCATAATGGCTGTACGATACGTGAATGCCATCCTCCGACCGATAGCGTAACTATATCGGCAGCATATTGACGAGACATTCGTCTTCATGGACGACAATTCGCGCCCTCTCTTGTGAATGACTTCCTTCAGGATAATGACATCTCTCGACTAGAGTGGCCAGCATGTTCTCCAGACATGAACCCTGTCGAATATGCCTGGAATAGATTGAAAAGGTCTGTTTATGGATGACGTCACGCACCAACCACTCTAAGGTATCTACGCCGAATCGCCGTTGAGGAGTGGGACAATCTGGACTAACAGTGCCTTGATGAACTTGTGGATAGTATGCCATTACGAATACAGGCAAGCGTCAATGCAAGAGGACGTGCTACTGGGTATTAGAGGTACCGGTGTGTACAGCAGTCTGGACCACCAGCTTTGAATGTCTCGCTGTATGGTGGTACAACATGCAATATGTGGTTTTCATGAGCAATAAAAGGGCGAAAATGATGTTTATGTCGATCTCTATTCCAATTTTCTGTACAGGTTCCGGAACTCTCGGAACTGAGGTGATGCAAAACTTTTTTTTGATGTGTGTAGTTAGACAATGATCGCATACGCAAACAAATCGATAGATACGCATCACACTTATCATACAGGTAACGCGGTTGCGAATGTAACTGACTAATGCTACTAGGAAAACTTCAGTGGTGTGTGGTTATTTATGATAGGGTACGGTAGTTTACAACTCCAGTACTAAATTAGCAGCGAGATAGTAGCTCCAGAAAAAACCGTACCTCCAAATACAGGAACCGGTAGCTTACAAGTACCATCACAGTGAGAGTTACGTTTTGATGCCCAAGTTAAAATTCAGCCCACACTTTCAAGAGTGGCTAGCATGGGGGGGATAAAAACGCGGTTTTTTACGTAACCCCAAAGATAAAAGTCACAAGGTGTGCTGGTTGGAACGTTGACTGGGAAGAGGAGGATCAGAAAATGAACTTCATCGCCGGTGGTCTCCCGGGTCTCTAGACCTCACAGCTTGTGACTGTGGAGTTATGTAAAAGACCGAGTTTATATCCCACCTATGCCTGACACTCTTAAAAGTCTGAGACATCGCTTTGTTGAAGCTGTGAATTCGATAACGAAAAACCACCTAGCTTGTGATAGGAAATGAGCCATCTTTTTGTTTTTTGTCGTGTAACACTTGATGTTCACATTAAATGCATAAAATTTGAACTTTTCCATGAACGTTGGAATTGTGTTTCCGTCTTTTGTAGTTTGGAAGCAATGAATGTTTGATATCTGTTCCTCGTTTTTGAATAGCACTGTAGAACAGATACAAGTGCAATATTTATGTCACGCCGCACATGCACGGGTGTACATATGAATTCAATTTATCATTCATAGTTCAGAGCTTGCAAATTTTGCTTTATATGTGAGTATACAAGGGTCAGTCAGTATTGCTTTTATTTTTTTATATTAAAAGAAAAGTAAATGCCTTATACACAGGATAACAGCTACATTCTCAATGAATTTGTCAGTTTTCAATACAATGGCTATCTTTGTCCATAGCCCTATTTCCACCTTGAAACAAGAGCATATATACCTGTGTGGTAAAAATGGTGGTTTTTCTTCCTCAGGCACTGTCGCACAGAACTTTACAACGTCTTCGGAGTGATGTCCCTACTGAGTTTCTTTAGTAGGCTGATCATACGGAAGTCCGATGATGCGAGAGAGCAGATGAAATCCTTTTCCTTGCCTCATTATTCTGGTAGACCAAAATTTTCGGTAACCTTCTTGCGCAAATCTGCGAGGTGCCGGGGCAAGCAGTGTATTTAACACTAAATTTTTCTAGAATCTACATATGTAAATGATGCTCTAAGCCCCCCCTATTCTAACTCCGACTTTTGCTGTTGCACATGGATTAAAAAATATACGCGAACTGACTGTAATCAACCCTGCAAGTGGAGTAGAAAAGAGTTTGGCACCTGCAATAATTTAATTTGATAAATAAGTTAAATAAAGGAAGGTTTCATTAACGTAGTGAGAAATGATGGGTTGCTCTACCGATTAACAGAATGAAAGTTCTGTCCAAAATAACAATATGATTTATTAAGACTGAACACAAAATAATAAACAAAAACACATGAAACATTTATAATACATCAAATTGGCTCAAATTGGATACTCAAACAAACGCTGTGAAGGTGAAGTTGTCCCTAAACTAGATTGTGAGGTTTATGACGAAGTGGTATGTGGAGCCAATTCCTTGCCACTCAAATCTTAAGAGAGACACACAGCTAACCCCACATTAATTGCTGCTACCCAAGACAGAACAAAATTAGAAAAAGACGAACAGGCGCGCTCTGCTGAGCTCTGATTATCACCTAGGAAAATCCCTATCTGCCGGTGCTGTGGACATACATTACCAAACTGTCTTCTTAACTTCCAGAACACGATCTGGCGTACCGGAGGCGATGGCTGGTTGCTTTGACGTCCTCGACCGAAAAGCGAGAGCCGACTACTACTAGAGTACCCGTACATGCCGAACACCGAACATTCCCGCCCCCACGACAGTGGCCGTGGTTAAACGTTCCAATCAGCAACTCGAAAACCGGCGGAAAATTCCACTCCATTGCCAGAGCACTACCATTCCACCAATGGAGATTCTTGGCGCCAATTTCTGCGCTGATTTTGCTACGTCACGCAGCTATGCCCTGAGCAAGCCAATCACAGTTACTATTTTGCAGAAAGCGCGGGAATTTTCCCGCCACAACTGCCTGGGTACACAAGCCATTCCCACGCCTCGCTGGTAGCCCGCCAGAAAGTGTTTTCGCTATGTTTCTGCGAAGTGACGGAACCTCTAGCCCAGCCGCTACTTCAGGCCCCTCCGGGCGTGTCTTTTGACAATGTCGGCGTCTGGAAAGCATTCACTCGACTCCCTCACACCCTTTCAAAATCAGCAGAGCCCGCCTGTCACCGGACCACCCGGGTGACGAGAGACGCTGCGTGGGAATTCCGCGTGTGAAGGAATAGCAACTTTCCACTGCATGCAATTAGAGAGGAGAATCGTAAGATAGAAATATGAGAGGGGGCTCATACCAATCTTGGAGCATTCCTGCTTTTCAGTAATGAGCGCCACATTACTTTTACCGATAAGTGGCGACAAAATCGAACTGCACGATCTTGCAACGTCTGTGTTATGATGTGAAGTTCCTTCACACAGTTATTCATGTCCCAAGGAACAGTCACTGTGGCGACTGCAGCCGTCATGAAATACATGAAATGTGTGAGCACTTGCGAATATGGAATTCCATCAGCTGTGTAAGTGAAGGACGACACTGGAAATTTGTGCCGGTCCGGGGCTCGAAGCCGGATCTCCCGATTACCGCGAGTGGTCGCCTTACCATTTGGATACCGGAGCACAGTTCGCAAGCAGACCGAAACTTCCATATGCTGTCAACCATGTGTCTACAACCTGGACTCTTACATCCATTGTGTATATGCATGCGTTATGTAACGTCCCCTTTGAACAATTATACAGGACTGTGCTTAAACTGACACACAATATTTTGTTAGCGCAACGCAATCTGACTTTCAAAATTCCCTACAAAAGAATGGCCCTGACTAACATTAAACTATACCTTTCACAAATCACTTACCTCACAAAAATCTTCGCTGCTCAAGCTACTGCAATACAGCGAGCGCCACTACTGCCAGCTAAATAAAAGATTCAAACTATGGAAGGCACTAACTACTGATAGGGATAGTTAGCAAATGAAAGATATTAGTAGAGAACAAACAATGTATTTACCTTGATATCATCATATATAAATATAGCAGTTCATGACAAATTACAAATCTCCGCCATCTCTCCCCCCACATCCACCACTGCTGGCGGCTCACCTCCAACTGCGCAACGCTACGCGCTGTTCACAGCCAGCTGCCTAACACTACAATGGCGAGTATTACAACAATGCAAAGCAGCCACAGACTGCACACAGCACAGCCAGTGATTTTCATATTGAGTGCTACGTAATGTTGCCAATAAGAAAACATAAACAGCCTACTTACATAGAGAAAACATAAACAGCCTACTTACATAGCCCCCATGCTCCCCATAAAAAATTTTACAAATTTTTTTTTGGGCAGTGGCCAATAATGATTTGATAAAATTTTTCATAATTACAATAACAAAGAAATCAAATGCACACACTTATTGATACAATGTTGGTCAAAACCTAAAATTTTCTTACAGTCTATAAAGACAGTTCTAATCGTACATAACAGGAGAATAGCAGTGTTTTTCTCAAAGTCTGAGCAGTAAAAGAAAATGCACACGGAAGTAGTGGATTTCCATGCAGTCTTGAAGAAGTAGTGTTGTCCTTCCAATGGAAAGACAGTGCTGACTCTCGACATGCAGACAGTTAATGGGCCACAACAGAGCAAACCCACTGCAGAGTCAGTCGAAGTTTTGATGAATATTGGTAGGTAGGTCATCACAGAGCAGACCCACTGTAGTCCTGGCAGAGATTGTGGTATTGGTGGGCCACCAGAGGTGCAGACCCACTGTAGTCCTTGTAGAGATAATGGTATTGGTGGGTCATCATAGATGCAGACCCACTGTAGTCCTTGTAGAGATAATGGTATTGGTGGGTCATCATAGATGCAGACCCACTGTAGTCCTTGTAGAGATAATGGTATTGGTGGGCCACCAGAGGTGCAGACCCACTGTAGTCCTTGTAGAGATGGCCAGCAGCCATCTGTTGTGACTGTGCAGGTGCACAATCACCATTGAAGAGTCTTGCGGATAATATAGCAAGTCCATAAACCACCACTTGTGCACTCACAAAGTTTTTGAAATTGTCCTTAGAACCAGCAATGCTGTTATCCAGTCCCTTGCTGAGTTATTAACACACGTGCAAACACTAACAGTCCCTACTTCTCACATATTGTCCACATACTATGACCAACAGAAACGTGTGCAGTGAAATGTAACTAACAAGTTAATAATGTCATGAACTGGTGACAATTACAATTTTATAACATAAGAATACAATTACAAAGGTACAAAATACATCATTAAAAACATAATAATACAGATAACCTTTGTAGTACAGGCTTTACAAAAGAATAGAAATAAACATATACATCAGTGTTACAAAAATAGTGACATAAGTACATACATAAAATAATGAGAATAGTTTTCGAAACATTAATTTCACACATGAACATTGAAACAGAACAGAATTGTAAACAACTTTACAAAGAAAATAACATATTATTAATGCAACTTATATTTGAGGATAACAGTATTCCTCCTCATAGTGAATGTAGCTTAATATTAAAAGAAAAAAAATTCTATGAAACTACACAGAGACAGGAAGAAAACAAATACACAAGGGTACACAAACACATAGTGGGATAACACCAATAGGAAAGGACAGGGTTCGTTTTCAGTGTAACATGTGGTACTGCAGTCCAACCCAAAACTTCATATATCTTTCCTCTTATTTCATCCTTTGTTTCCACCCAAAAAATTCTATCTAAGCATGCTTTCTGTATTTATATGTTCATACATTTCTTACCTCAACATTTATTTCCAAGAAAATCCTACCTAAACCTGTTTTCTCAATGCATTTCTTCCAATTCATCGCAACTCATTCTCTTAGAGGCTGCCCCCTCTTAAGCTAACTTAAATCTACTGAGCTCAGATGCTAAACTAAGGGACGAGGCAATGCAGCATCACATAACAAATCAACACAAACAGCAATGCAAAAAATGCAAATTGGCAAAGCTAGCAGCATAAATGAGCAAAAGTCAAATTCAATAACACTATGCCTGGCAAACAGCAGCAACTTATACCTAAACATGACATAGCGTAAGCAGAAAAAATATTACACTAAACAACAATGCAGATAAGGGAAATGTATATTCACATCTTAATGTCTATGTAATTAAAGTGGTGCACCACAAGAAGTTATTCTACCAAAAAGTTACCAATTACTTGAAAAGAAAATTATGAATGCAGTTACTAGTTCCTTCTTATTGTTCTTTTCTTTCCAAGTGCTCCTTTTTTAAAGAATGTGGATCATAAAATAATTATTTAATAGATCTGTTGACAGAAAGTGTTCACATTAGCAAATGCATTTTATTTTATAAAAGCAATGCTGCAACACAGCTGGAAAACAGATGTCAAATGAAATAAGCAACTATGAAAAGCAAAGCATAAAAATATCATTCAGTAGTCATGTGACATTTCGTAAGTTAGTAGAAATTCTCTCAACTCTCATAGAAAGACGCTTGTCATAATCAGGTGTGAAGATGTAAAAATATTGCTTGTCATTTTATTAGGCATTTCAGTAAATATCGTAAATTAAGAGCTAGTGTAATCATATGTTTTCAAGTTCGACCGTGTCGTTTTTGCGATGCTTTCTCTAAAGGAATGACAATGGCCAGGATAATGGCCTTCCCTTTCTTTTTTTTTTTTTTTTCTTCCTGTGCTCTGAAAGGCACGCGCTAATGACTTTTTCTCCAGGCGCCTGACACAGCTGGGTGCCCGCGACGCATTACGTGCAGGTGGTCACTTAACTTTCGTACGGAAATATTTACGACAGCAGTTTCTGCTACCGTTGCAGTCACATTTAAAAATATTTCACAGGTCAAGAATTAGCGTTGCAAATCTGTAGAAACAAAATCCTATAAATATAAGTGTCCAAAAAAAATATTCGTCAGCATTGTGATACAGTCGCACATTTCATAACTCTTAAAGTACGTTTCTTGGTTTCCAACATCCTTTTCATAAATCAGAGTCCCTAAACACTACTCATTATTCCTTACCTCATTATACATATACATATTCGTCGACACTTCTTCAATATTTCATCGTGAGAAATACGTAGCATAATAAACATTCCTCAACAACATAATACACATCGTCGTCGTAATAATAACATCATAACACTTCAGTCAAATCTCAAAATCGTCGTAACTTCCTCCAATAATTTCTAAGCCTAAAATAATTCTCTGCTAATGTCAAAAGTGTCAGCTGCCTCAAACGTACTTTAAAAATCATGATCTCATACCAAATACATCATTCAAAGCTCTCAAAGTATCACAATGATTCCGAAAAAATATGAACAGTTTACAAAGTACAGACAAAATACAGTTTCATAAGTGTGAAGTTATCCAACTGTATAATTACGTAAACATCTGTCACTGATATAGTAAAAATAAATGTTTGTCTCTCTCAGTTAAATGATCGGATAGCTGTGTAATTTGTGTGTTAGAGAAATATGGTACCGATGTGTAAAGTTGTATAAGCAAATACCATATTAGCTAGGGTTCCTTGTGCTTGCCAAACACATGGTACACAAAGTAAGCATGTACCCCCCTGAGGATAAATGTAATTATACCCTCAGGTGTTACAGATTACACCAATGGAATGAAATATATCACGGAAAACTTTCTTTGTAATTCAAAAATCTTTAAAAATAAATGTTTTAAGTATAAAATTGATCACTCAAATACGTGTACTGTAGCGCTAAACTGTGCGTCTTGTAACATAATCTCTGTGGAAGTGTCGTAGTTATCGTCCTCCGAAAGCTAAGTTCTGCAGAAGTCAATGTACTTAGCTCATGATAAACAAAAGTGAAATGCTTTGCGTATAGATATCATAGTTATTATGCTTATTGGAGTGATGAAGAAAGTACTGTACAGTAACGTATTGTTGTGCCACGAAAAAGGCTGTCTCATTGTTGCTATACCACAGAAGTTACTACTAAAATATGTTTTTCTTTCCAGAAGAATTCAGAAAACTGTGCAGATATAAAACAGATACACCGCAAAAGCAACATTGTAAATTGTCACTCATTAGTAGTGTCGTGATAAAATCGTGTAGCTGTCACATAAACTAACCTCTGTGTCATCTGGTATCTCTCAGAAAGCACTTTAAATTCAGAATTTATTTTCAAATAAACCAAAATGTTGCATTAAAATCTCATTAGCAGTACTGGTAAATGTTCTAAGTATGTGAGCCTTATAGTCGTTACGTAATCGTGCAACAAACAAGCAAGAATGTACACACACAATAACACTGTGACGTCTGTTCACTATAACAATGCATTCGTCATTTCTGTTTAAATAAGTTCTCTTGGTTCTTGATTGGATATTTAACTTCAAACATTGTTGCATGGTAACAGTTTCTAAAGCATACTAGTAACGTGAAGTGAAACGTTTTATGGCAAAGACAAAGTTAAAAAGCAGATTATCTTTCAATAAACGGTTTTACATGTGAAATATGGTGTAAACCTTTACTCTTCCTAGTACGCAGAATTTCAACTTGAATGCAATTATCATGCGGTATTCGTCCGTAAAGAATACTGAAATTTTGCTCAAGGTTAGCGTCAATGTTATTTTTCTCTGAGCCAGCCGGCGCACGCGGCTGCCTGCGGTGTGAGTCATTGTCTGTTTCTTTGTTGCCGCGCGTCGTTACTGGGATTAGGAGGTCTAACTTCCACAAATTCGCCTTGCCGAGAGGGCCCAGCTCTGTTTAAAGCTCGCCAGTTCTGATGAAATTCACGTCTGTCGTTTTGTCGGTAGTTTACATAGTTTCTTGTTTGTCGGTCATGTGGTGGAGAATTTCTCCCTGAATCGTAACTCTGCGCCGAACTGTTGCGTCTGAAGTTATTCTGCCTCCCTTGATAATACTTGTTTTGGTTCCCATATTGTCTGTTTCTCTGATTGTCTCTTTGATAGTCACTACCGCGGAGAGGTGATCTTTCCCTGTAATTATTACTACTCTGCCAACGGTTGTAATACGGGTGGTGTCTGTTTCGGTCACGATTTGTGTTGTGAGAATAGCCTTGTCGCGTCCAGTTATTATTTCTTTCATCGCGGAATTGCGACTGATGTGATCTGTAATTGTTGTGCTCCTGCGTTCCGCGATTGTCAGTGTCACTTTCCAGTTCTTGTAACAGTCCCTGAAAAGCTTCAATGTCGTCTTTGCAACGTCCTGCCAAAATAATATGTCGTAAATGTTTAGGTAGTTTGATTAAGCAAATGCGGATGAGTTCTGAGGGGCTGTATGGGTTTGACAGGTACTGATTCTTGTGCAACATGTCTTCAAAATATTTCACAAGACTGGAGAATTCAGATTGTTCGAAATGTTTCATCATTATGATGCCATGTTTTACGCGGTCTTGTGTAGCTTACCAATACGCTGAGAGGAAGGCATGGTAAAATTCTCCTTCACTGTGGCAATCGTGAATGACCGATCGCATTCTTACAGCTGGTTCATTCTCTAAATAGCCACACATAAATTCTAACCTGTGCTCCAATGACCAGTTGGGAGGAAAACAATGAGAGAATTGATGGAGCCACGCTTGTGGATGAATGTCGTTGCCGGAATTCTTAAATGTTTTGAATTTACGTGTAGTAATGAACAGCTTATAGTCAAAATCATCATGTCGGCAAGTCGCATATCGGTCATTGTTAGGTCGTGTCGGCCGTTCCATCTCAAAATTCGGTGCACATTGCCAATTTCTTTCATAACTTCCGAAATGCCCTGTGTTATTATTTTGCGGCTTTTCCGTGTTTCTAAGTCCCTCTTCCCGTGTTGGAGCGCGAGTGTCTTCTGAAATACGTAATTCTTGTATTACCTGTGTCAGCTGATCTTGTACTTCCCGGATTTCTCTTTGGTGTTGCGTATCAATTTGATTCAGATTTTGTTTCAGTTTCCTAATTTGTGCGTTCTGTTCTGTGTCATTAAAGACTACCGGTTTTGCGTCATTCAGATTATCATCTACCTTCGCAGATAAATTATTTAGCTGATCCGAAAGTTCAACTACTTTCTCTGATAATGAACACATTTCCTCAGTGTGTTTTTCTGAACCAAGTTTCAGAGTGTCCATTTGTGTTGAAATCGAATCTACTGTGTCTTTTAAGTTTTCTTGACTTTTTGCAAGTTGCGTAACCGAAGCGGTAGATGCAACTGCGTCAATTTTAGCTTGCAAGGTGTTGTGATTTTCATGAACAATAGTTTGCAGTTCTTTTATGGCTGCTTCGTGATTCTGTAATGCATTTTCATGACGCGAAAAAATAGGTTGGAAATGCTCACAAATTTGAGTTTTTACGTCATTACAGACTTTTTGACATTTCGATTCAATGTTATGTAACTCAGTAGTTAAATCTTCACGCGTTTGTTCAAGAGTTTGTTCCAATGAGTCTAACTTTTGAAGATTTTGTCCCATTGCGTCTAACTGTTGCTGTGTTTGTCTCTGATTTAGTTCCAGTGTGTCTAACTTTTGAAGCTTTTGCTGTGTTTGTCTCTGATTTTGTTCCATTGTGTCTAACTTTTGTAGCTTTTGTCCCATTTGTTGCATTAACTGTAATAACAATGCACTGGTGTCTGAAACATGTTCCTCAGTGCTTTTCGGCAGTGAATTTGCACCGGCAACATTCACATTTTGACAAGCGGAAAACGTGTCTTGACTCATTTGGGAAAACGGTGAGGACGCAAAACCTGAATCTACAGTATTTGCAAAGTTGTGTCCTGTCATTTCGGATTCCTGAGGCGAGCTGTTGCCGACCGATCGATCGATAATGCTTCCCTCTTCACTAATTGTTTCACTGTCCACGCCATTGTTTGCCGCCCGCTCCATTTCCCTATGCACGATTACCAAATTACTACTTTGAACATCAGTTAATTCATTACTCGGTGGCGCTAACATACTGCTTTCATTTTCACTGTCATTTCTCAGTTTACTTTGGAGCCTAGTATTACGTTTTTCACACGCCATTATTGTCACAGTATTTCACACGACAACACAGAAAAACACAATTTGAAGAGCAAAAATAAGAGAACACATTAACATAATACTGAAAATAATATCTAGTTAATTGCAACTGCGAAATACTTGGTGCAAATCTACATGCATGCCACAACTGTTTTACTATACAACAATGAAAGACTGCAACTACAAAGGAAATTCTCTCTATAATTACGCGCTAGCAATAAACAAAATCTACACTAATTACACAAACTACAAGAAAAATCAGAAGATTCCAGTGAGGTATCCTAGGCTAAGGGTCGACATATGAAACGTCCCCTTTGAACAATTTATACAGGACTGTGCTTAAACTGACACACAATATTTTGTTAGCGCAACGCAATCTGACTTTCAAAATTCCCTACAAAAGAATGGCCCTGACTAACATTAAACTATACCTTTCACAAATCACTTACCTCACAAAAATCTTCGCTGCTCAAGCTACTGCAATACAGCGAGCGCCACTACTGCCAGCTAAATAAAAGATTCAAACTATGGAAGGCACTAACTACTGATAGGGATAGTTAGCAAATGAAAGATATTAGTAGAGAACAAACAATGTATTTACCTTGATATCATCATATATAAATATAGCAGTTCATGACAAATTACAAATCTCCGCCATCTCTCCCCCCACATCCACCACTGCTGGCGGCTCACCTCCAACTGCGCAACGCTACGCGCTGTTCACAGCCAGCTGCCTAACACTACAATGGCGAGTATTACAACAATGCAAAGCAGCCACAGACTGCACACAGCACAGCCAGTGATTTTCATATTGAGTGCTACGTAATGTTGCCAATAAGAAAACATAAACAGCCTACTTACATAGAGAAAACATAAACAGCCTACTTACAGCGTGTCCGAACGAACTTTACGTCGTAATTCAGAATAAAACAGGCACTGCAATATCATATTTGGGAACATACATAATGGATGTATGAATGAATACAAGTTGTAAGACATATAGAAGTTTGGCTGTGAATCTTGCTTGGATAGCCAAATGGTAAGGCGACCTGTCGCGATAACCGGAATATCCCGGTTCGATTCCCGGCCCGGCACAAATTTTAATCGTCGTCATTCCACCATTATACAGCTGATGGTAGTCCGTATTCACAACTGCCAATACATTTCGTGTAAATCCATCTATTGTTAGCCACTGGTCGTAAAGAATTATTTCATCAGCACGCTGAACTATAGACGCTGGTCGGGCGCTACACGTTGCATCAGTCACTACAGTGATGAAACCATCGTCTTAACGGTTCTGACGTCATCAGTAGCATCTCTATACATCGAAATTAGCCCTTAATGAATGCTGCTGGGCATTTCACCTTCTTCTGAAAGGAATTCATTCACAGAAGGCTATCTTGTAAGTAAGTCAATGTCGGCCATTTTATAAACTTATACTGTGCTGCCATCTGGTACTACAGGTCGCTGTTACTGACCTGGGCTGCAGAAGAAGGTTTTCGGATCTGTGCAAAATTTACGTTTACTACGTTAGCTATTTCATTAAGGAGATCCTACTTTCTGATAGACCGTCTTAAGTCTCTGCAGTGTAAGCGTGGAGAGCAAGAGAGGTAAGACTGCATTAATATCCATTATTTGAATGCTGAGAATTCGTGCGAGTTTCGGCTGAGCCAGCCTGCGAGCCCAGCCCCCATCGCGTGCCCACAGCCAATCCCTCTGTGGCTAACTCGGGCTGCAGATCGCCCTCGTATGGAAGGGCCAGCTCTATTGAGCTGCCCCAGAATGCGAAGGTCGAAATGGCGACTACATCACTGCATGTCGGAACAAGGTAGTTTTTTTGTTACCGTCAGTCACTTTCGTGCTGTAGTTCTACGGACAACGAACTGGCATATTCTCGTTTTCATTAATATTGACTAACGAACATCGGTGGTGTCAGGTGTAATAAGAAAAATCGTTTACACCAGTGATTGCCAACCTTTCAGAGACCATTACCTTGACTGCAATCAGACATTACTTAGTAACCTCATCCCCCCTCCAATAATCATCAACGTTAGCGATTTACTAAGGTATAGAAAGAAAAAGAATTTTCTTTGAAGAATTATTTTTCAATGACAAGATATAAATGATAGTTTTTGTAGGCGTTTTATTAAACCACGAACTAATATCTCGGTGACGCAACTGATGCTGCGTATTTCTACCAACCTTTTCTCTTTCGAATGATGAAGCAGTTCGTATTGCATCGCTAGTGGTAACTACAACTCCTCCTCGTAAAAGGAAGCTAACTATCCACACTGAGTGTAGAAACTTCTAACAAAAATGCTTTATTTGCACCACCCTTCTTCCTAGTGACACTGGTTTCACCCGCATCCTGCGCTCCCTTTTAAAATCAGCCAAGTTAAAATGCGTGCACTATACATTCACTGGCAGAAATTGAAAGATTTCATGCTAACAGTGGTTTGAGTCTGTCCAGTGCTACTACTACTAATAATAAAATAATAATAATAACAATAATAATAATGTTACACCATTCAGCTCTGTAGTACCCATTCCATAGTTACTGTCGGGTATTTCATTTATTTTCCTCAAGCGAGTAATGAAGCTGTATCTGCTCTGTTGTGGAAATATTCATCAGATATTTAATCATATGTGGTATTTGTGACTCAATTTTACTATTACAGATGCATGGTGCAAAGTACAAAGTATGTGTGTACCGGATGGACTATGTGAGGAAGATGATGTTAATACGAGGGCTATTTTTGTTAACCTCCGATTCGTCACGAAATGGAAACCACAAAAATGTTTTATTTGCCATATTTAGCTATGCCCCCACTCCGACTTACACTGTCACAGCATGGCACCAACTTTCAGCCGCCTGTGATTTCCGTCAATTCCGTATGATGACCTGCAGCACGTTGTCTACAACAAAACGTCGTCCTCACAACTACTGTCTCATGTGAGTGAAGAGATGAAAATCAAGTCTGGGCCGCATGGTGGTCTTCGTTGCACCTGCAGTGTGCTGCTGAGAATTCTAGTGAATAAAGAAACGCATGACTGTTATGTTATACGGTCTGCATGAAATCAGGCGAAACGCCACAACAGGGCTTCATACTTGGCGGGAGACACTTTTGTCTTGACATCTTTACAGGCCCACTGTCCATTCTGAATGGAAAAGTGGGACGTGACGTGACAGACTGGCATACTACAGACACTGAACAACACATCTGCACATAGTGTCACTGGATTTTCTCTATGGTTTTAGTTTCGCGACTGCTCCGAGATGGGAAAAAAAAAGTCCTTCTACATCCATTTCACAAGCTGCAACATCCACCACATCGTAGGCATAAATTGACGGTAGTGTTTAAAAAAAATCATTATTGTTACCTTACATCATCAGTATTATGGTATTATGAAACAAATATTTTTTAAAGATAATTTAGTTTCATGACCGAAACATAACTCAAAAACTTTTGGTTTTAGTCCTCAAGCAGTTTAATTTTACCCCTCAGGAGATAACTACTCCCAGATTGGGAACCAATGCTCTACACTGTACCGCCGATAATTTGTCATAAAGATCTCGAGAGGGTAGTTTGCTTTAAGAAAGTCGATCGTTGGGTATTCTCTACTTATGTATAGATACGGTCTTATAATTCAGTATAGCATTCGCTTGTCCAACTATGCTACCTTGTGTGACTACGTAGGCTTTCCCGGCGTAATAAGTCTTGAAAGTCTTTTCAGGTTTGCTGCCGGATCCTAAAATCAACTTGACTCGATATTTCGGCGATCCAACTGTTCGCCATCTTCAGGAAATGCTGCTTCTGCTGATGAGTCCCGCTGAGAACTTGCCTTGTGGACTGGGGCTTTTATCTTCACGTTTAGGAGCCTCGTGATGTTGGAAACAGTTGCGTGATGTAACCAGCGGTGGCAAATTCGCGCGGCATCGCAATAACGCGGAAGTACGTCACCGACAGGATCCAGGTGATAAACGGCGCGCTGATGGTCAAGCAGCCCCCTCCCCTCCAGATTGATAACTTTTAATATCGGCGGGCGCCGCCGCGGATGCTCACAATAGCGACGTTTCCCGTCTCCATAAATCAGCTCCGGCCGTTAAAGTAGCCTGCGACCACGTGGGGACAGCGGGGCTACTGGCAACAGCGCACGACGCATCAACCAGTCTTCCTATTCACTTGCCATAAAATATTGCTCGTCTGTAGGATTGCCGATCGGACAGGGAGGTTCCGGGAACGCGTCATCGTATTGGTGGCAGATACTACTATATTATTGTATCATATCCACAAAATTACACTACCCTGGATCATGGATACCTCCTAACATCTTGTCGGACATCCTACTGAACGGCGTAGTGTAGCAATTCGATGAGCCATGGACTCATCACGTCGCTGGAGGTCCCTCCAGAAATATTGAACAATGCGAAAGTTTATCTCAGAGCAGGAGCAGGATTGTGGCCGTTGTGGTCGAGCGGTTCTAGGCGCTTCATCCGGAACCCTGCTGCTGCTAAGGTCGCAGGTTGGAATCCTGCCTCGGGAATGGACGTGTGTGATGTCCTTAGGTTAGTTAGGTTTATATATATATATATATATATATATATATATATATATATATATATATATATATATATCGATAACGTCCCATGAATGTTCGATGGGAATCATGTCGGGTGACGGGTGATATGGATGGCAAATGATTCGGTGGATTGTCCAGAATGTTCTTCAAAACAACCGCGAATAATTGTGACCCGATGAAACGTCACAGTGTCAACGACAAAAATTCTGTTGTTGTTTGGGAACATGAATTTCATGAAAGGCTGCATATTATCTCCAAGTAGACATAACCAGTCACCTATGGGTTCAGTTGGACCAGAGCACCGTGCCCATTCCATGTAAACGAAGTCCACACTATTTTGGAGCCAGCTTGCACAGTGCCTTGTTGACAACTTGGGTCCATGACGTTGTAGCGTCTGCGCCAAACTCGAACCCTAGCATCAGCTCTTACCAACTGAAATCGGGACCCATCTGACCACGCCACCGTTTTCCAGTCATCTATGGTCCGACCAACATTGTTGCGAGCCCAGGGGATGTGCTGAGCCATAGCCCATTAACTCCAAATTTTCAGCGCACCTTACTTCTGTGATTATTTCAAGCACTGGTGCTTGTCTGGTAGCACTGACAATTCTACGCAAATGCCGCTACTCTCGTTCGTAACGTCAAGGCTGTCCGCCACTGTGTTGTCGGTCGTGAGAGGTAATGCCGGAAGTCAGGTATTCTCCGCACACTCTTGACACTGTGGAATTAAGAATATTGAATTCCCTGACGATTTCCGAAATGGAATGTTTAGTGCGTCTAGCTCGAATTACCATTACGCTTTCAAAGTCTGTTAATTCACGACGTGCGGCTGTAATCACATTGGACACCTTTGCACGTGAATTACCTGAGTACAAACGACAGCTCCGCCAGTGCAATGCGGTTTTATACCTTGTGGTCGCTATACTACTGCCATCTGTATGTGTGCATATTGCTATCCCAAGATTGGTGTCAGCTCAGTGTATACGCCTGTACCTCTCACGTCCGTGTGTTGTACCTCGTACAATTTTTGAACCTGTCTCATACTCATGTATTATGACATTTCTGGAGCCTGAAAAATTCTTCTGTAGGAAACAGCGCTTCCAGAAACAACGATCGTGTGAAACCCAGCGGTAGACACTGGTGCCCAGATTGATGCCCTGTTCCTTACTTCCGGAAGGCGTTCGATGCAGTTACGAGCTAACTGCCTAATGAACAAAGTGCAAGCGTACGAATATTAGACCAGCTGTGTGACTGGAATGAAGAGTTTCCAGCAAGTGGATAGAATCGGAGGTTCCAAAGGCTTTAACCGAATGATTCTCTTGTGCACGGAGACGTCACAATGCCAAACAACTGTAGCTAAATGGAGGAAGGCGTGCTGAGGATCGACGCTTGGTGTAGGAATTAGCAGTTGACCCACCATATAAATCAATCTGACATAGCCAATGTAACGTATTGCGCATCACAGGCAGGAAGTACCATTGGTGTATGGTTAAACGATTGCAGATAAATCAGTGGAGTCAGTACAATTCACAAAATATCCAGAAGTATTCGTATGCGATTTGAAGTGAAGCGACTATATAAATACAATGTGCAAAAGAAACTGGTGTAGGCATGCGTATTCAAATACAGAGATATGTAAACAGGCAGAACACGGCGCTGCGGACGGCAACGCAACAAGTGTCTAGTGCAGATGTTAGATCGGTTACTGTTCCTACATTGGCAGGTTATCGAGATTTAACTGAGTTTAAACGTGGTGTTACAGAAGGCGCACGAGCGATGGCACACAGCATCTCCAAGGCAGCGATGAAGTGGGATTTTCTGGTACGACCATTTAACGAGTGTACCGTGGATATCAGGAATCCGGTAAAACATCAAATCTCCGACACAGCTGCACCGGAAAAAGATCCTCCAAGAATGGGACCAACGACGACTGAAGAGAATCGTTCAACGTGACAGAACTGCAATCCTCATGCAAATTGCTACCAATTTCAGTGTCACCGTGCGAAACATTCAACGAAACATCATTGATATGGGTTTCTGGTGCCGAAGGTCCACTCGTGTACCCTTGATGACTGCACGACACAAAACTTTATGCCTCGCCGCCAGTGCACGGAGGATATTGAAAGCAGACTATCACCGGCAAAAAGGGCATTCCTGTCAAAGTCTGATAGTATCAAACATAGGCCTTAATTTGTGGAAGAAATTTCTGAGAATGTACATTTGGAGCACAGCATTGCATGGTAGTGAAAAATGGGCTGTGGGAAAACCAGAAAAGAAGAGGATCGAAGCATTTGAAATGTGGCGCTACAGACGAATGTTGAAAATTAAGTGGTCTGATACGATAAGGAATGAGGAGGTTCTGCGTAGAATCGGAAAGGAAGTCAATATGTGGAAAACACTGATAAGGAGAAGGGACAGAATTGTGGGACCTCCGCTAACACATCATTAAATAAGTTCCGTGGTATTATAGGGAGCTGTAGAAGGTAAAAACTGTAGAGGTTGTGATATTATTGGATTTCAGACATTTTGCATATGAGAAAAGGATAGCCACCGAGCTGTAGTTTGTAATGATACTAAGCATGACAACGCGAGAGGAAAGAAATGAAATCTGTTTATAACGTGCGCCTATACCAAGACCCGCGGCCAGCGTTTAAAAGGTACTTTTAAACACTATGACTCGCTGGGCGCAGATATTTAAAATCATTGCCGCAGCGCTTGATAGCAAGAAGCTGCGAAACAGAAGAAAGAACAATTTATCATTTGTTAGGAAAATTCTAGAGTCTTTATAGTTAGTTGTACTTCTGGTCGCCGATATGTTAACATGTACTTCATTACCTTTGATGTTTGGTCGCCGACTTGTTAAGACGTGTTGTGTAGCATCGCTACAAGTTACATTTCATTTAGTGTGATAAACCACGTTATCATCAAGAAAGAAGACGCTTTTGTAAACCTAGTGACGATAAAAAATACTTACGCGCACGCCAGGACATTTAATTTTTACAAAATATCGCACATTCCAAAGCAGCGATTGTTGGACTGCTCCATGTATGAGAAAAACATAAAAACGTAAGTTTTGTATTCATTGTAAATTTTTTAATGTTTATAGTTTAACGCCTTTTTTCTTTGAGAATATATTGATGCTTTACTGTACAGAAAATCTATGCTTATTCTTTTCTTTAAATTAACCACAAATAATGTTTATGTTTAAATGAACTTTGTTACAGGTTCGCTCTTTATCGCGGTGTTCAAATGGTTCAAATGGCTCTGAGCACTACGGGACTCAACTGCTGAGGTCATTAGTCCCCTAGAACTTAGAACTAGTTAAACCTAACTAACCTAAGGACATCACAAACATCCATGCCCGAGGCAGGATTCGAACCTGCGACCGTAGCGGTCTTGCGGTTCCAGACTGCAGCGCCTTTAACCGCACGGCCGCTTCGGCCGGCTTATCGCGGTGTCTCGATTGTATTTGGGAGACCATTAATGTGTTTAATTTCCGATCTGACAACTTTTTTTTACAAAATTTCACTGTTTTGCATTCATTTCCAATTTTTTTTTAATTATCCAAATAGGTCCCTTAGGTAATTTCATTGAAGAGTCTGATTGCGTGAAAGCAATCCGGGTTAAGAGGTCATTTGAGAAACTATTTTTGCGCAATCAATCTGTACGTCTCCTGAACACAATCGAAAACCGACGCATCGGCGATCATTAATTGATTTTTCTCTCTTTCCAAGTCGTACCAAAAAAACGGCCAAGGAGAACTGCCGTGAGTACGCAATCTAGTGTTAAAGGGTGCATTCTTTATCTTGTCGGCAAACATTGCCATAAATTATCATCATCAATGTTATATTTGGTTAAATGTGAAAAGCAAAAAACCTTTTAACGCTAGAAGGTAAACAGAAATTGGAATACACCCAGCAAATAATTGAGGATGTACGTTGCAATTGCTACTCTGAGGTGAAGAGGATAGCACAGTGGTGTAGAATTAATGGCAGGCCGCATCATTAGAAGATTGACGACTGAAAAAAAAAAGGTACCATCTCGAAACATGGCGGAGTTTCGACCTGTTCGCTATATATCTTGGGCCGTCAATGAGCACAGTTGAGCCATTGGGAGCGGACTTCGAGGAAACCACGTGGCTAGTGAAAAGACTGTGCGGGGGGAGGGCTAGTTAACCGCCATTGTGGCGTGCTCGCGCTGAGCCAGCGTCCTGGGCTCTCGGCTGACCTCGGCGAGCGCAGCCGAGCGAACCGAGGAAGGCTGGGCGGCGGCCGGCGGGCGAATCCCGCCTAGACGGTCCATTGTCTCCCGCTTTACAGCTACGGCGCCGCTCCGAGTTGAATTACTCGAGTCAGTCAGCCGCTGTGTAGCGTGTCTGACGGACGCCACAAAGCAGGTGAGACCGTACTCTCTCTGCAGATCTGGTCTTGATTTCGGTTTTCTTTTCTTTTTGCGGCTGAACTACCGGATGGTCCTTAGACCAGAGGCGTACCGATGGGCGCATGTGAGGGAGCGAAAAATTTGACCGGTAGCAAACAGGAGGGAGACAGTTCAAGAATTAACTGGAAGAGGTAGCTAGTTCCCCTACCCTTTGTGTTCCTATCTTCTGACATGATGTCGCATCCTGGCACAGCCTCACTATACCAGAATGAAGTAAGTGCGAACTGCGTAGCGCAATCGGGACGTTAACGACAATGGGTTAGTTATAAATTGCTGTCAACCTATACAGGGTGTCCCAGCTATCTTGTCCACCCAAAATATCCTGGAACAATAACAGCTATTGGAAAACGACTTTCACCGGTATCAATGTAGGGCTGGGGCCCATGAATGTACATGTTTGGAAACATTCAAAAACGAAAGCATATGTGTTTTTTTAACACAAACTTATGTTTTTTTTAAATGTACCTCCTATATTTTTTCTTCAGCAATCCATAGCATAACAAAGCACATACACAATGGCGTTGATTGCATCGCAATATTCCCATTACATCCCGAGATATTGAGACGCGAAGTTGACGCTTGAAACACCCGACATGCACTGCTAGCGCACGTCCTGATACTCAGGCGTGAACCCCATGCTGCCCGTAATCGCGATGTGATTGACATGTGTAATCACACCTCCATACTTATCAAGAGGGACACTTACTTGTCAATCACATCGCGATTACGGGCAGCATGGGGTTCACGCCTGAGCCTCATGACGTGCGCTAGCAGTGCATGTCGGGTGTTTCAAGCGTCAACTTCGCGTCTCAATATCTCGGGATGTAATGGGAATATTGCGATGCAATCAACGCCATTGTGTATGTGCTTTGTCATGCTATGGATTGCTGAAGAAAAAATATAGGAGGTCCATTTAAAAAAAACATAAGTTTGTGTTAAAAAACACATATGCTTTCGTTTTAGAATGTTTCCAAATATGTACATTCATGGGCCCCAGCCCTACATTGATACCGGTGAAAGTCGTTTTCCAATAGCTGTTATTGCTCCAGAGATATTTTGGGTGGACAAGATAGCTGAGACACCCTGGATAACGGAGAGAATCTCCATGGTTTGAAGCAAATAAGTTTCCTGAAAATAGATTACAGAATTGCAATAGGCAGAAAAGATTGGTTAGTTTCATCAAGTTTATTTTCACACATACTTATGTGAGGTGTTGGACGATAAACCCCTTAGTAAGATTCAGTCTATTTATTCGGACTTGCTACTTCAAAGCTAATTGCCGGTACCTGTAAGAAACAAGTACAAAGCAATCACTTGTTATTGGTTAGCACTGAAGTCTCTGTAAGTAATTGAGACAAAGACTGACAGCCTCTGTTCTACACTATTCCAATGAAACTCTAAAAATCCTACTCGACCTGCTGTTCCTGAGTGTCCACCAGAGAATATCACCGTCTTCTCGTAGTTGAATTCTTTATCAGATGTATCGGCTGCTATGAGCCTACTCGGTCCCGCTGGCGTCTCGCTGCAGAATCTCCGAACTGCCGGCATTGGCTCTGAATCTGCATCTGAATCTCTGCTTCTAGCTATTTCGCTGCCTGGCCTTTTATTTCGTTTCTCATGTACTTGGGTGCACACGAGTTAATTTGTTTCGCACGACCTTTCATTTCTAAGTGATCGTATTAATGGTTCCACACGACACTCTCGTTTCTAATTGGTTGGCTTGAGCAAGAATGCCTTCGGTTGCACATGACACTTCCGTTTCTACCTGCACACAAGTTAATTTGGTTCCACACGATTCTTTTCTGCGCGTGACTGACACTCTCTCTTGCTGAATTATCGCCCTGGTGATTGCGTCTTCCATTGCGCAAGTTTGATTCAAGCTGCTTCCTCTGACAGGAAGTCAAACACTAAGGTATTTGATCAACAAGCCATACTTGGCAGCCTCCGCCGCTTATCTTGTCCCTACGTCCTGGTGGACTATTTCTTAATGTCGGCTGGCTGTTTGCCTATGGAGCCTGGAGTCTTATTATGGTCACAAAAGCAAGAATAAAAATTAAAATTTTCTACGGTCACAACAGTGAGAAGAAGTCTTATCCTCAGCCCTCGACTGCAAAGACACGCTCGGTGTTTCACGGTGTCGTTTGTATAGTGTTATTTTGTATCTTCATGGACCAACGAGTGCTATCGAACAGACGTCTGTCGCTAACGTTGTTTTAGTGCCGGCAGTGAACTTAGTTAGCACATCTAGAACCTACATTGCTCTCTCATGTTAAAAAGATTTTGGATCTCTAAAGATGGCGAACGTGTGCTGGCTGCTAAAGCAAATATTTTTTTTTCTAAAAAAAGATTGTTTCTGTGGTGGGGATCCACAGGTTCTAAATACTTAATAAAAGAAAGAATGGTCCGTAGTATGCCGTACTGTAAACTAACTTGAATTAAATCACACAATTAGCTAATTTCGACATCTTGTCATTTTCAAGCACATTAACATACCACCTTTCAATGCAGTATTCATATGTACACCTACAATATTACGTATTACATAATCGTAATTGACAAATTATTTTTCCACGGATGGCGTATAAGGCCTACATTTTATGTGCAGCGAAAAATAATTTGACAGTTGGGATATGTAGCATCATACAAGTAAGTAGGACTGTTGCACGTTGTGTTCGTATGCTAATGTGCTCTAAAATGACAAGTTGTCGAAATTACCCAATCGCACGATTTAAATAAAAATCCCTTATATTACAGCTTACTTCAGACCATGTCTTCTTCTATGAAGCAGACATGTTACTTGACCGAAGGTTCCGATTTTTTGCCGATTTCTGCCGACTGAAGAGTACTAATAATTAATTAATGGTAAATGAAGTCTGTTCTTAAGTATACACCATACTAAACCAACGTGCAGTAGTAGAAGTAAGATAAGAAATTTATTTTACTTTCAGATGTCTTACAAAGTTTGCATATGATTCAACAACCAGTAATCACCCAGTGTTATCAAACACTGGGCACTGGATGAGTATAGTCTGACTAATTTGTACTCCATGTTAAGGAAAACTAGTTTTTCACGCATTCAGTGTTTATGTCGTCATATCTGCTGAACTATGCGGTGAACATTGTTATTAATGGTTCAAGTGGATACTGTCTACAAAATGTCATGCGAAAACCGTTATTAGTGAGACAGTAGTAGGCTGTAACGTCATGCTTGATGCTGATCCTTTACTGCAAGAATAGCGAGAAAGTAGTAAGTGACAAGCTATTTAAATGGAATGACACCATCTCAGACGCCTTACTTGTCTCATACAGATATGATTTTATGTATGTAGACTGAAGTAGTGAGTGAAAATTTGTACCAAGGCCGGGAATCGAACGCAGGTCCTCTGCTTACTAGGAAAGTGCGTCAGCCAAACAACCACCTTGGCACAACGGTTCAAGAAGCAGTGGGACAGTAGTGAGAATTTACATCGAGGAGGCAGGCGTGCCAGGGTAATCTGTGCGGTGGTGTGAAGCGCTGTGCCAATGTGGCTTACTGACTAATACACCTGCCTAGTAAATAGGGGACCCGGATTCAGATCTCAGCGTTGGTATTATTTTTCACTCGCCGCTCGCCGCGTCTGTATTCATAAAAAGATGAACTTTTTTCCTAACATTATTTTGTGGGGAGGGAGGCCGGTGAAGAAGCTGCACAAAGGTTTGAAATTATGTTTCACTCAGTCTCAAATATTGGATGAATATACACCTAATAGCCAAAAAAACTGGTATATCTGCCTAATATCGTTTAGGGCCCCCGCGACCACACAGTAGTGCCGCAACACGACGTGGCATGGACTCGACTAACATCTGAAGTACTAGTGGAGCGAAATGGCACCATGAATCCCGCAGGGCAGTCCATAAATTCCTAAGAGTACTTAGATGTGGAGATCTCTTCTAAAAAGCACATCACAATACATCCCAGATACGCTCAATAGCGTTCATGTCTGTGGAGTTCAGTAGCCAGCGGAAGTGTTTAATCTCAGGAGAAGTGTTCCTGGAGCCACTTTGTAGAAATTGTTGACGTTTGGGGTGTCGCATTGTCCTGCTGGAATTGCCAAAGTCCGTCGGAATGCACACTGGACATGAATGGATGCAGGTGATCTGACAGGATACTTACGTACGTGTCACCTGTCAGAGTCGTATCTAGACGTATCAGGGGTCCCATATCACTCCAACTACACACATCCCACACCGTTACAGAGCCTCCGCCAGCTCGAACAGCCCCTGCTGACATGCAGGGTCCACGGATTCATGAGGTTGTCTCCATACCTGAACACTTTCTTCCGCTCGATACAGTTTGAAACGAGATTCGTCCGACCAGGCAATATGTTTCCAGTCATCAACAGGCCAATGTCGGTGTTGACGGCCCCAGGTGAGGGGTAATGTTTTGTGTCAAGCAGTCAAGGATACAAGAGTGGGCCTTCGGCTCCGAAAGCCCATATCGATGATGTTCCGTTGAATGGTTCGCACGCTGACACTTGTGGATGGCCCAGCATAGAAATCTGCAGCAATTTGCGGAAGGACTGTCACGTTTAAGGATTCTCTTCAGTCGTCGTTTGTCTCGTACTTCGAGGATCTTTTTCCGGCCGCAGCGATGTCAGAGATTTGATGTTTTACCAGAATCCTGATATTCAAGGTACACTCGTGAAATAGTCGTGCGGGAAAATCCCCACTTCATCTCTACCTCGGAGATGCTGTGACCCATTCCTCGTGCGTTCACTATAACACCATGAAACTTCCTGGCAGATTAAAACTGTGTGCCGGACCGAGACTCGAACTCGGGACCATTGCCTTTCGCAGGAGAGCTTCTTTAAAGTTTGGAAGGTAGGAGGCGAGGTACTTGCAGAAGTAAAGCTGTGAGGACTGGGCGTCGGTCGCGCTTGGGTAGCTCAGATGGTAGAGCACTTGCCCGCGAACGGCAAAGGTCGCGAGTTCGAGTCTCGGTCCGGCACACAGTTTTAATCTGCCAGGAAGTTTCATATCAGCGCACACTCTGCTGCAGAGTGAAAATGTCATTCTATAACACCACACACACTTAAATCTTGATAACCTGCCATTATAGCAACAGTAAACAATCTAACAACTGCGATAGACATTTCTTGTCTTATATAAGCGTTGCCGACCGCAGCGCCGTCTTCTGCCTGTCTACATACCTCTGTATTTGAATACTCGTGCCTATACCAGTTTTTTTGGCGCTTCAGTGTAGATGAAGAGATATGATGTGAAATTGCAACCTGTTGACAACCAAGTTCCCATAACACAAAAAGGCTCGACCTAAGCGAAAAACTGCTACTGAGACAGCAGGCGCCTCGTGGGCAAACGGCTGCTCCCGAAGACGGCGTCTGTCAGCGGAATCCCCAAGTCCAGAGTTTTTTTCAGTCTGCGACGCCCCGCACTGCCACAAGAACCGCGGCGGAAGTGTGTGCCAGGCACTACAGCCGGTGCTTGGCTCGTGAAATGCGGTTAGCCGCGCCCCTCTGTGGCTGGGTGGGTGGACTGCTACCCCAGCTGCCACTGCCCCTTCTCCAGTCTATCAGCCGGTCCGCGGCGACATGGCCCCAAATTAGATCGGCCGCGCTGGATCCGCGACGCCGCCGCTGTTGTGACGTCTACAGTGACGGCTGCCTCCTGCTGCTTCTACTTGGGTTTCTTCCCGCCCTCTCTCTCTCTCTCTCTGCCCACCAGCGTGTCCGGTGCGGTCATTCTTCTCCTCCTTCTCACAGTCACCATATTGTGCCCTTGTCTTGGAAGAACTGCTGGCGATACCGTGAAGCCTGCAGCTGTCTGCAGGCCAAGCTATTGCTGAGACACGATCTCGGATGAGAGCAGAAAATACAGTCAACCCCCCCCCCCCCCCCCTGCAATGCTTAGCATGATGGCAGAGTTAAGAGAGGCGCTGACTGCACTGGTACATACAGGGTGTTTCAAAAATGACCGGTATATTTGAAACGGCAATAAAAACTAAACGAGCAGCGATAGAAATACTCCGTTTGTTGCAATATGCTTGGGGCAACAGTACATTTTCAGGCGGACAAACTTTCGAAATTACAGTAGTTACAATTTTCAACAAAAGATGGCGCTGTAAGTGATGTGAAAGATATAGAAGACAACGCAGTCTGTGGGTGCGCCATTCTGTACGTCGTCTTTCTGCTGTAAGCGTGTGCTGTTCACAACGTGCAAGTGTGCTGTAGACAACATGGTTTATTCCTTAGAACAGAGGATTTTTCTGGTGTTGGAATTCCACCGCCTAGAACACAGTGTTGTTGCAACAAGACGAAGTTTTCAACGGAGGTTTCATGTAACCAAAGGACCGAAAAGCGATACAATAAAGGATCTGTTTGAAAAATTTCAACGGACTGGGAACGTGACAGATGAACGTGCTGGAAAGGTAGGGCGACCGCGTACGGCAACCACAGAGGGCAACGCGCAGCTAGTGCAGCAGGTGATCCAACAGCGGCCTCGGGTTTCCGTTCGCCGTGTTGCAGCTGCGGTCCAAATGACGCCAACGTCCAGGTATCATCTCATGCGCCAGAGTTTACACCTCTATCCATACAAAATTCAAACGCGGCAACCCCTCAGCGCCGCTATCATTGCTGCACGAGAGACATTCGCTAACGATATAGTGCACAGGATTGATGACGGCGATATGCATGTGGGCAGCATTTGGTTTACTGACGAAGCTTATTTTTACCTGGACGGCTTCGTCAATAAACAGAACTGGCGCATATGGGGAACCGAAAAGCCCCATGTTGCAGTCCCATCGTCCCTGCATCCTCAAAAAGTACTGGTCTGGGCCGCCATTTCTTCCAAAGGAATCATTGGCCCATTTTTCAGATCCGAAACGATTAGTGCATCACGCTATCTGGACATTCTTCGTGAATTTGTGGCGGTACAAACTGCCTTAGACGACACTGCGAACACCTCGTGGTGTATGCAAGATGGTGCCCGGCCACATCGCACGGCCGACGTCTTTAATTTCCTGAATGAATATTTCGATGATCGTGTGATTGCTTTGGGCTATCCGAAACATACAGGAGGCGGCGTGGATTGGCCTCCCTTTTCGCCAGACATGAACCCCTGTGACTTCTTTCTGTGGGGACACTTGAAAGACCAGGTGTACCGCCAGAATCCAGAAACAATTGAACAGCTGAAGCAGTACATCTCATCTGCATGTGAAGCCATTCCGCCAGACACGTTGTCAAAGGTTTCGGGTAATTTCATTCAGAGACTACCCCATATTATTGCTACGCATGGTGGATATGTGGAAAATATCGTACTATAGAGTTTCCCAGACCGCAGCGCCATCTGTTGTTGAAAATTGTAACTACTGTAATTTCGAAAGTTTGTCTGCCTGAAAATGTACTGTTGTCCCAAGCATATTGCAACAAACAGTGTACTTCTATCGCTGCTCGTTTAGTTTTTATTGCCGTTTCAAATATACCGGTCAGTTTTGAAACACCCTGTACGTTGAGAAACGGATGCACACTAGAGAATGATGACGGATGGGGAAGTTTCGCGAAGAAAAGGACGAAGGGAAGACTGTATTCAACTAACGACCCTGCTTGCTGTTAAGAGCTAGATGAAATAATGGTAATATATACGATGTAGAACTGGACTGAGGCTGTGCAGTTGGCAGAACTGTCAAAGCTGGTCTCCCCCCCCCCCCCCTTTTCCCAGATATTTCCTAAACGTATTACTTTACTGCATTTTGTTCTACACAGTTTTATCAAATTTAATAATTGTGCAAGAAGGTTTATTTAAACTGAAACTTTTCTTAAATTAACTATATCTGTTAGTTCTACAACATAACTTCCGTCGTTTGTGTCTCGAATTTCGAGCGTTTATTTTGAAATAGTCACGAAAAATTTCCGATTCAAAGTGTTGGCCACTTCCTCCCATCTTTCAGATATGATACAAATCTCGCAGTGGAGGAACTGGTCGTATTTTTAGGAGATCCATGAATCTATCCAATTCTTCACTTTTTCGTATGGTTGGAAGCGCTGTCTGGACAGGCCGTGTGCCGTTGACTGAGGGAGCAACGTCTGGAGAATACGGCAGGTCGGATAGGACTCCGCGTTTCAGCGTTTCCAAGTGTGTACTGACGAGCTTTGCGACGTGGGTTCGAGCACTGTCATGCTGCAGAATCACCTTTCCGTGTCTATCGTTGTTTCTGACCGTCTGTCTTTCAGAGCTCAGCTCAAACGCATCAATTGCTTTCGCTAACGATCTCCTGTGATTGTTTCAATCGGTTTCAGTAGCTTTGAAAAGCTTCTGTCTTCCACCGCCATGCCGGTCTTCGACGTCAGAATCAGTTCTTGAAGCGCTGAAACCAGCCTCTGCACGCTCCTTCACTAATAGGTGCCTCAACACAGGTCTTACCCAGCATTTATGAGTCTCTTGCACAGTTTTCTTCGTGCCTATCCAACGGCTTCCAGGGGCAACAAAAATTTACTTTTCAGAAAATTAGAACTTTCCGCAAATGGGGAGAACTGGAACCGTAATTTGACGTATTCAATCGAGAGTAACATTCTGCTGCAATCACAAATCTACTAATATTTTGATGGAAAGTTAAACTGTGTGCCGGACCGAGACTCGATCGGGACCTTTTCCTTTCGCGGGCAATTGCTCTACTAGCTGAGGCAACCGATGACGACTCACGACCCGAAAGCAATTAATCCGTTTGGAAGAGAGGAAAAGAGGTACCGGTGGAAGTAAAGCTGCGAGAACGGGTCGTGTGTCGTGCTTGCGCAGCTGAGATCGGTGCCGGCACGGTAGCTCAGCGTATTCAGTTAGAGAATTGGCTGCCCTCTGTAATAAAAAAAACTGAGTGCATGGATCAATGATGAACTTGAATGGGTGTCTTAGAACTTGCAACGAACAATAACAAAAAAAAATGAGATCATCAACAAAAAAAAAGTTTGTAGACCACCTGCCCGCGAAAGGCCAGAGTTGGAGCCTCAGCCCGGCACACAGTTTTCATCTGCCAGGAAGTTTCGTATAAACGCACATTCCGCTGCAGAATGAAAATTCATTCTGGAGATATTTTTATGGCTTTTTATTTACAAATTCCCAAGCTTATTGTACGCGCACGTATGACCTACCAGCCGGTCGCTGTGGCTGAACGGTTGTAGGCGCTTCAGCCTGGAACCCCGCTGCTGCTACGGTCGCAGGTTCGAATCCTGCGTCGGGCATGGATGTGTGTGATGTCCTTAGGTTAGTTAGGTATAAGTAGTTCTCAGTTTAGGAGACTGATGACCTCAGCTGTTACGTCTCATAGTGCTTAGATCCATTTGAACGACTTGCTCCACCACTTGCCACTGCTGAGATCTATTGCAAAACACGCAAGTAAAGTTGTAGGCCTAATACGTTACTAAATTGGTAAAACGTCACCCAGACCTACTAGCAGCCTGTCCAACGGCTTCCAGCGACAACAAAAATTTACTTTTCAGTATTTCATATAATTATTGACCCAATTAACAAATTTTAAATCCTGTCATAATCTACTCATTAAGAGTTATAATCCTGACGAAGGTATAACACAGTGTGAGAGATATTACAACTAGCAAAAATTACAGACATTGTAACTCGAGGTGCGCATATTATCCAGACTACATTGGAGCGCAGGATTCATGGTGTCAGTTCCCTCCAGCACTACTTCAGGCATTAGTCGAGTCCATTCCACGTCGTGTTGCGGCACTTCTGCCTGCTCACGGGAGTCCTACACGATATTATGCAGGTGTAACAGTTTCTTTGGCTCTTCAGTGTATAAGGACGTCGCGACAAAGTCAACAAGCGATATTGGAGATTATACGTTTTTATCTGTGATAATCAAATTATTACAATAACTAGCTCAGCACCGAGCGAGGTGGCGCAGTGGTTAGGAACCTGAACTCGCATTCGGGAGGACGACGGTTCAGTCCGTCTCAGGCCATCCTGATTTAGGTTTTCCTTGATTTCCCTAAATCGTTTCAGGCAAATGCCGGGATGGTTCCTTTGAAAGGGCACGGCCGATTTCCTTCCCAATCCTTGCGCTCCGTCTCTAATGACCTCGTTGTCGACGGGACGTTAAACGCTAACCACCACCACCACTACCTTAGCGCCCACTGCTTTGCTCGTGGAGACTGTGTAGCCTGCAGAAATATATTTTCATTTAATCGAAATTTTATTATGTTCACTAATTGCAACACCGTCTAAGCTTTTGACGCTAACTAAGCCTATATAAGCATGGTCTTTTCTGAATGAACTTTGTAATATTCTTTTATTAATATATTATTCTTTGTGCTTGTTATGGATACGCAATGCGTAATGTTTGCGTTACGGAAACTTACTGCGTAATGTGTTGTGGAACAAATAGCGTGCTTAATCAGTTTTACTGTAATCCAAAGAAAAATTAAACAACTTAATACGGAAAACCAGTATGTAATGCCTATAATGAAATCAATCCCTCTGAAATTTACTCAGTCTCGTGAGCACCGAGTTCCATGGCCCTGTGCAATAAACTGATAAATAAGTCCCTATACAAATAAACAAGATCCAACCATCTCCAAATTTCAATTTTCTATCGTTAGTGGTTTAGGCTGGGCGATGATGAGTCATTCAGTCGATCAGAACGTTGCTTTTTATGTACAGAGATTTGTCTGCTAGGTGAATTTTGAATGCACTTTGTTTTATGGAGCACAATGCGTGTATTCTCAAACTATGACAGATTTCTCTCAACACCTAAAAAAACTTGTTGTGCCCCCTATCTTGTAGTTTGGGGTATAAAAGGAAAAACTAACTACTTCTTTCACTTAATACAGGCCTGACCAACAGGATTCCACGATCGCGAGTGATCGGGCCGTGCTCCTACTCACTTTATGAGCGCAGCGGCACGTGGGGCTGAAAAATGGTTCAAATGGCTCTGAGCACTATGGGACTTAACATCTGTGGTCATCAGTCCCCTAGAAGTTAGAACTACTTAAACTTAACTAACCTAAGGACATCACACACACCCATGCCTGAGGCAGGATTCGAACTTGCGACCGTAGCGGTCGCTCGGTTCCGGACTGAAGCGCCTGGAACCGCACGGGCCCCAACAGCCGGTGGTGGGGCTGAGGGGCGGGGAGGAAGCGGAAGAAATCCTTCAGTCGTGCAATGTCTCGATATCTCTTGTTAGACGTCAAGCAGTTTGCTGACAGCACTACTTGCCTTAAATTAAATTTACGTACTACTTTATGAATCGTATGGCGCCCATGCACTTGTCCAAAAAAAAAAAAAAAAAAAAAGTGGAGAAGCCGCATCATTCAGTGCCGGATGCAAACTGCCTTACATGTCGTATCGTTTGAAGGGCACGCAAATTTTTAATATGTAACTGCGCTTTTATGAGCTCAAAAAACACTTGTTGGACTGTCATTACAACTTACCCATAAAGACGATATGGTGCACTTGTCTTGTCGTGTGACCGTTCGCCGGGTGCAAGTCTTTTGATTTGACGCCACTTCTGCGACTTGCGCGTCGATGGGGATGAAATGTCGATAACTAGGACAACACAACACCCAGTCCCAGAGCGGAGACGATGTCCGACCTAGCCGGAAACCGAACCATTGCCCTTAGGATTAATATTCTGCGACACTGACGACTTTTGCTTTTTTCGTGGCGGGCGCCCGATGACACTCGTTCAGATTGTTCGTTGAACGGTTCATTCAGTTTTTTATTACAGATAGTAGTTAAACCCTCTGACCGAACATGCTGAGCTTGAGCTACCGTGCCGGCAAACTCAGCTACTGGGGGCGGACACACTTGTCTTAAAGGGCAGTGAATGCTGGCAGCCATTGGGGAAAAAATTGATTTAAGGATAAGGAGAGCGATGACAAAATCTTTTATAGTTGACATCACCAATTATTTGGATTTCTTAAGTGTCTTAATGCAAAGCGAGAATCATTTGCTAACTACACTACTGGCCATTAAAATTGCTACACCACGAAGATGACGAGCTACAGACGCGAAATTTAACCGACTGGAAGAAGATGCTGTGATATGCAAATGATTAGCTTTTCAGAGCACTCACACAAGGTTGGCGCCGGTGGCGACACCTACAACAGGCTGACATGAGGAAAGTTTCCAACCGATTTCTCATACACAAACAGCAGTTGACCGGCGTTGCCTGGTGAAACGTTGTTGTGATGCCTCGTATAAGGAGGAGAAATGCGTACCATCACGTTTCCGACTTTGATAAAGGTCGGATTGTAGCCTATCGCGATTGCGGTTTATCGTATCGCGACATTGCTGCTCGCGTTGGTCGAAATCCAATGACTGTTAGCAGAAAATGAAATCGGAGGGGTCAGGAGGGTAATACGGAACGCCCAACGGCCTCGTATCACTAGCAGTCGACATGACAGGCATCTTATCCGCATGGCTGTAACGGATCTTGCAGCCACGTCTCGATCCCTGATTCAAGAGATGGGGGCGTTTGCAAGACTACAACCATCTGCACGAACAGTTCGATGACGTTTGCAGCAGCATGGACTATCAGCTCGGAGACCATGGCTGCGGTTACCCTTGACGCTGCATCACAAACAGGAGCGCCTGCGATGGTGTACTCAGCGACGAAACTGGGTGCACGAATGGCAAAACGTAATTTTTTCCAATGAATCCAGTTTCTGTTAACAGCATCATGATAGTCGCATCCGTGTTTAGCGTCATCGCGGCGAACGCACATTGCAAGCGTGTATTCGTCTTCACCATACTGGCGTATTACCCAGCGAGATGGTATGGGGTGCCACTGGTTACACGTCTCGGTCATCTCTTGTTCGTATTGACGGCACTTTGAACAGTGGACGTTACATTTCAGATGTGTTACGACCCGTGGCTCTACCCTTGATACGATCCCAGCGAAACCCTACATTTCAGCAGGATAATGCATGACCGCATGTTGCAGGTCCTGTACGGGCCTTCCTGGATACAGAAAATGTTCGACTGCTGCCCTGGCCAGCATATTCTCCAGATCTCTTACCAATTGAAAACGTCTGGTCAACTGTCTCGTCACAATACGCCAGACACTACCCTTGATAAACTGTGGTATCGTGTTGTAGTTGCATGGGCAGCTGTGCCTGTACACGCCATCCAAGCTCTGTTTGACTCAATGCCCAGGCGTATCAAGGCCGTTATTACGGCCAGAAGTGGTTGTTCTGGGTACTGATTTCTTAGGATCTATGCACCCAAATTGCGTGAAAATGTAATCACATGTCAGTATAATATATTTGTCCAATGAATACCCGTTTAACATCTGCATTTTTTCTTGGTGTTGCAATTTTAATGGTCAGTACCGTATATGGCAGTCAAGATTGATGCTATCAAACAAAAAACAATCATGTGGAAAATTCAGCTTCGAGTCCATGACATGGAACGTTCCCGTAACTAAAAGGCAGTCATTTGTGGACCATACAAGACTGAGAACGCCTTACTAACTTAAACACTTTATGAAGAGTCTCTCAAAGAGATATCAAGACATTGCACGACTGAAGCATTTCGATTTATTTGTCAAACCATTCTCGGTTTTGGCTGCTAATGTACCTGATATTACGTTAGATTTAAAAATTGCTTCGCAACTTGTCAGACATTTTATGGCATTGAAGAATTGAACAAAAATTTTTGTTGCTGCATATTGAAATTCTTTCTGTGGCACTGAAATCGTTAGTGGTGGGCATATTTTTTTTTTTTTTTTTTTTTTGTGCTGTAGGTATTGATATCACTATCCTGCTCTAAGTGTGAAGTATTATTTATGACGAGTTTCGTTAGCGAATATAAATATCGTGACGGTGCCATTAAATTGTCCAACACCTCAACATGAGGACCGCTGGTGTACACGACTTATAGTAACTTCTTATGACAGAGCACTACAAAAATCCCAATAAAGGAATGTGTTTAGATAAAGAAAAACTAAACGAAACGGTTTCTTGCTTACTGCGGGATATCCCTCTAGTGTTTTAGAAAACTGGACTCAACACCCGAAAGTACTCTATTACGCAATCGCACCGAAGAAACTTGAGAAGTTACTGTACTATTATGGACTCCCAGCCAATACTCTATGAGCTGGAGTCTCTTGTCACTAGAGCACGATGGAGTACTTCCACGCACCGGTGCTTAGGCTTTCCTCGAAAGCTCTGACGGAGAGTCGACCCTGGCCGTCCAGACTGCGAGAGAGGTCCTCCAGCGACTGCGACCACTCCCTGGAAGGGGGACGGTGCTACGCTATCCAGCTCTCCAGGACGCGGGCTGACCGCGCCGCAGCGAGGAGTGCTGAGTGACACCGGATCCAGCGGCTGCCTTCGTCACAGAGCCGAGGAATTTCATTATGGTCTCGCCGCTGCTCACCAGGTATGCCTCTCGGCATTAACCAAGTTGAGTGGGGGGTGGGGGGGAGGAGGGGGGCTGCAACGGAGCAGCCACGCCGCAAGCAGTCTCCCGTCCGCCTAACAGAACCGTGGCGGTTTACGTCATCCACAGTGAGTCAAATCGCTTCACATTCCTCCCATGTCAGTTCTACTGGCAATCGGTGCCTGTGCAGAACAACTTGAGAGGCCATCCAACGGTCATATGGAAACGAAGGTACTTTATCAGCTTCTTATTCGGTACAATGACGGCCCTGCCAGAAGTTTTTTTTTTCTCATTTTATGTATCTAGTCAACTAATTACGGTCTGATTGATTTCTAATGGTCGAGATTCACAGTCTTTTAGCATTTTTAATGAGCACCATGTTCACTGTTGACATAAAAAAATTATTTAACTGTCAAAATCAATTAAATTCTCCGACAGCTGTGTATTAAGATGTTATTTTATTTTGACGACAAGCAGTTTCTGCATTCCACTATGCCATCTTCAGGGCACATGCGCATCTCTCAAGGTAAACGGTAATGTCACACAGTCCCATATATCCCTGGGTTTCGTGAATTAAAACCGTTTCAAAAGTACTTCGGTAAAAGACTTGGTAGCAACTGGTACCAAGTCTTCGATTGAAGCACTTGCGAAACGATAGCAACTGCTACCAAGTCTTCGACTCAAGCACTTGTGAAACGGTTTTAATTCACGAAACCTAGGGATATATGGCACTGTAAGGCATTATCTTTTATTCTGAGAGATGCATAAAGGGCCTGAAGGTGACATAGTGAATTGACGAAACAGGTTGTCGTCAAAATAAAATAAATAACATCTTAGCTACACGGCCGTCGGAGAATTTCATTGATATTGACAATTACTTAACCAGCTGATGTCCCATGTCCATGATGGACCAACAGAGATTAAAAGTTATTTACACTACTGGCCATTAAAATTGCTACACTAAGAAGAAATGCAGATGATAAACGGGTATTCATTGGACATATATATTATACTAGAACTGACATGTGATTACGTTTTCACGCAATTTGGGTGCAAGATCCTGAGAAATCAGTACCGTAATAACGGCCTTGATACGCCTGGGCATTGAGTCAAACAGAGCTTGGATGGCGTGTACGGGTAACCTGCCCATGCAGCTTCAACACGAGACCACAGTTCATCAAGAGTAGTGACTGGCGTATTGTGACGAGCCAGTTGCTCGGCCACCATTGACCAGACGTTTTCAATTGGTGAGAGATCTGGAGAATGTGCTGGCCAGGGCAGCAGTCGGGTCGTAACACATCTGACATGTTACGTCCACTGTTCAAAGTGCCGTCAATTCGAACAAGAGGTGACCGAGACGTGTATCCAATGGCACGCCATACCAACACACCGGGTGAAATGCCTGTATAGCGATGACGAATACACGCTTCCAATGTGCGTTCACAGCGATGTCGCCAAACACAGATGCGACCATCATGATGCTCTGTAAACAGAACCTGAATTCATCCGAAAAAATTTTCGTGCACCCAGGTTCGTCGTTGAGTACACCATCGCAGGCGCTCCTGTTTGTGATGCAGCTCAAGGGTAATCGCAGCCATGGTCTCCGAGCTGATATAGTCTGGAACTGTTATTTGAGTAGCACATCAAGAGACAAGATTAGTTTTCTTCCGACTTTAGTCAAGAGAACATTATTAAGTTTCTGTTCACGGAGTTGTAGTGAACGAAGGACAGATAGGCTAAACTTGCGTTCTACAATGTTTGTAGTCAGAGTTACCAAAGTTGAGTAATATATAGTACGGTTCACTTTTCTGTGTTACTTTCATTATGTATCCGCTGCCCTATGACACAAAAATCAATAGCCCAGGGAAAAAAATTTACTAAATGGATACACATCTTTCTGGAAAAAAACACTGTTTGCCACTATTGAGAAAGTGTATAAATGACCAACGTTTTCCGCTATACTCATACACACACACACACACACACACACACACACACACAAACACAAACAGCGCAGTGTTAATAACACTTTTAAATACGCGCAGCAATCTTCAAATAAACGCACAACGAAAGACATGAACATCATACAGCTGCAATAGTATGTTAGACGACGACCGAAATCTTGTGAATCGTGGTTGTATAACTATCAAAACTTCCGTTCAAAAGAGCCGCCGCCCATCGAAAATAAAGGTAAATTTGACCACAGAATGAACAGTCAGACGTGATAGGCTAAATAACACGCTTCTCGGTCTGAAATTGTCGAGAAACAGAAAATTAGAAACCGTTCGGCTGTTTGCAGATGACAGGCTGTTAAATGCGAGGCATTTAACAGCAATAAGGCTACCGGCATAGAATAATTTTAAGTATGTCCTACCAGGACAAGTTTATTACTCTGTTTCAGCGGCATTAATGCTTACATTCAAGTGGACGCCCCCAATCCATAATAATTTCTACAGTCAACGGCGAACGTGATATCTTCTAGCAGAGTGACGATAAACTGCGGTAATTATAGGCACAATACGGCATATCGAACGTGAATCAAGCAACTGAAACTGTATCTTCCTGTAGCGTCGTTGATTTAACACATTTTGCGTAGGTGTCGCTTAGAACCTACTCATAAACACTATCTGCTCAAAAGTATCGGGACACCTCCGTGTCAGGCCGGAGTGACCGAGCGGTTCTAGGCGCTACAGTCTGGAAACGCGCAACCGCTACGGTCGCAGGTTCGAATCCTGCCTCGAGCATGGATGTGTGTGATGTCCTTAGATTAGTTAGTTTTAAGTAGTTCTAGGGGACTGATGACCTCAGAAGTTAAGTCCCATAGTGCTCAGAGCCATTTGAACCATTTTTTGAACACTTCCGTGTAATGCACAGTTAAACAATAAATGTCATGAGGGGCGGACCCCCAAGTATAAAAGAAGGCGTGGAGTCTTGTGCCACCAGGAGAGAACCAGTAATAGACTGGGTTGGTTAGAAGAGTTGAATGACTTCGATGAGCAGGAAGAATCACTCGTGGGTTCCAATGTGCCGCCAGCAGTCCAGATAGTACAAGGACTGTGTGTAGGGAGTTAAAAATAATTCAACACAGTGGTCGGATAGCTCCACATAAGCGACACATTGTATAGTCAATGCTAATCGAAGCTTAAGTCGTGCAAAGGAGGAGGCCACGGCACGCTAGCCGGCTTGAAACGAATTATGCTATACCCCTAAATGAAATGATCGTTGCCATACTGGCCGAGAGACACGGTCTGAAGTAGTTCGGTCGCGCTAAAGCACCTTTTTCCATTTGACACCATTTCAATGGCTTGAGCCTCCACGATGACGATGACGATGATGATGATAGTGATGAAACGAAGACAACACAAACACCTAGTCATCGACCAGAGAAAATCTCTAGCCCGGACGAGAATCGAAGACGAGACCCCAGGGTCTAGAGACAGCAAAGTTAACCAACAGACCACGAACGCTACAGGAACAGTTTTTTGTACCCGTATGGAAGTGTAACCTGTAATATAGCAGCATCTCTGAGATAATAGTTTGTGGACAATATCGTTCCTGCAAGTCACGACCAGATCCCACAATTTTGGGATGAGTTAGAACGTAGACTTCGTTTCCTACCCTGTGTTCGACGTCACTACCCTCCCTGATTTCGGCTCTTGAGAAAGAACGGGCTCTGATTCCTCTACAGACATCCAGACTTCTTACTGAAAGTGGCCCCAGATAGCAAGCCCTCACAATGGTGGCAGGTGGACACAACCGAGCGCCTTGCCCGTCCGTGATGATGATGATGATGATGATGATGAAAGATGAAAGGATGAACAAAACAAATACTCAGCCGTCAACGTTCTTGGACAGGGTGATGAGTTAGACGTAGATATTCTTGGCGCGTAGTTGAGAGAAAATGTTGTTGTATGAAGCTGGCGGGAAGCTTTTCCACTGTGTGTGTCACGTCGTATTAGGAGTTTCAGACCTAACGGCAAGCTTAAGCAATGCTCTATGTGAAACATAAAGTACCAGCAACAAGTTATTTCAACGTAATTCTTTCAAACCAAAACATGGATATCTTCCACAAGAGAAATATACCTTTAGCTGTGAAGCCAACAGGGACGTTGAACTACATCTAATGTGGACAATAAGTTCAAATTGAAAATTACTAATTTCAATATGAGATTAAACAGCACATCGGGCCGCGCGGGGTAGCCGCGCGGACTAGGGCGTCTTGTCACGGTTCGTGCGCATCGCCCCGTCGGAGGTTCAAATCCTCCCTCGGACATGTGTGTGTGTGTTGTCCTTAGCGTAAGTTAGTTTAAGTTAGATGAAGTAGTGTGTAACCTTATGGACCGATGACCTCAGCAGTTTGGTCCCATAAGACCTGATCACAAATTTCCAAAATATCCAGCAAACTGATTGCACATAAACGTTAGGTACCTACTGTGGGGATCTTCATCAGAATGAACATAAAATTGCATTGCTAAAAAGCAATAGTCAGAATTCGGAACAGCTATGCTCAATCCAATGTAAAACAAAACATTGCAGCCTTTGCTACGAGTACCCAGCTGGGAAAAACAGCAAATCTAGGTCAATGAACCTAACGTTTATGTGCAGCCGGTTGGCTGTTTAATCTCATATTGAAACTAGTATTCGGTTGCTGAACAACAGCTATGTTCAAAACTGAAAACTAGTAAATTAATTACTATCGCAATCGTTGTTCTACGATAACTCAACCTCTGCTCATATTTGTTCTCAGTGGCACAACATTTCACGCAGATGCAAAGATATACTTTGGGAAGTTTGTTATAAAATTGAGATAAAATTAAGTCTGGATATGAGTATAGAGTGGTTTGAACTAGCACTAATTTTGCGTCCGTCGTCGTCGCCATTAAGCGTAATTTATGAGCAAACTGTGGGCTCTGCTTCATGGCACCAGGAACAAAATCTTCACAGGAATCACGTTCATTTGATGCGTGTTATTGTATTCGACACTACTCAGCCACCCAGCTGTTTTCGAGGGTCTCCGATTGCACATTCACGTTCTTCTATTCTTAAAGCACGCTACAATTTAGCTATCGATTTACACTATGGTGACAAAGTTTATGGGATACCGCGTAGTACAGCGTCGGATCTCCTTTGGCCCGGCGCTGCAGCTTCATGTGGCGTGGACTCAACAGTTCGTTGGAAGTCCCTAACAAAAATATTGAGCGATGCTGTCTCTATAGCCGTCCATTATTGGGAAAGCGTTGCCGGAACACGATTTTGTTAAATAACTGACCTTTAGATTATGTCCCACAAATTTTCGAGTCCGCAGCTCGTGGTCGTGCGGTTGCGTTCTCGCTGCCCGCGCCCGGGTTCCCGGGTTCCATTCCCGCCGGGGTCGGGGATTTTCTCTGCCTCGTGATGACTGGGTGTTGTGTGCTGTCCTTAGGTTAGTTAGGTTTAAGTAGTTCTAAGTTTTAGGGGACTGATGACCATAGATGTTAAGCCCCATAGTGCTCAGAGCCATTTTGAACAAATTTTCGATTGGATTCACGTCGGGCAATCTGCATACCTAAATGATTCGCTCGGATTGCCCAGAATATTCTTCAAACCAGTCGCGAACAATTGTGGCCCCGTGATAATGTCATTCATAAAAATTCCATCTTTGGGAACATGAAGTCCATGAAATGATGATGATCATTAGATGATCTCTCAAGTTGCCAAACATAACCATTTCCTGTCAGTGATCGGTTCAATTGGATCAGAGGACCAAGTCCATTCCTTGTAAATGTAGCACACTCCATTATGGAGCCACCACCAGCTTGCACAGTGACTTGTTGATAACTTTGGTCCATGGCGCCGTGGGGTGTGCGCCACACTCGAACCTTACCATCAGCTCATATCAAATGACCAGACCACTGTTTTCAAGTCATTTAGGCTCCAACCGATTAGTCACGAGCGCAGAAAAGGCACTGTAGGTGATGTCGATGCTGTATGCAAAGGCACTCGCGTCGGTCGTCTGCTGCCATAGCCCATTAAGCCAAATTTTGCCTCACTGTCCTAACAGATACGTTAGCGGTAGGTCCGACATTCATTTCTGCGGTTATTTCACGCAGTGTTGCTTGATTGTTGGCACTGACACCTCTAAGCAAACGCCGCTGCTCTCAGTTGTGAAGTGACTGCGTTGTCCGTGGTGAGAAATAAAGCCTCTTTAACGCGCGTTACAATTTAGCCATCGATTTATACAGCGATGAGTTTAGACGCGCTTTGTACATTTGAAAGTCGAAGACACGCCATATTGAACCACCCTGGTAGATGTAGCTCCAATGGCGGATCAAGAGACCAGGGTATGAGCGGGCGGGCTGCGGCAGAGGCCAGGGACGATGCATCACAGGAAGAGCCCCTGCTCCTTCCTCCCCCTCGCTCCCCCGCCTCCCTCGCCGTCAGCCCCTCCATCTACCCCTTGGCAGATTTGTGGCCAGCCTCGTAGACCACTACGGCGGAACATTGGCCTGCCCAGCACGTAGCGTTTTCTGCTACATTTACCTGAACCCCCACGACCGGACGTTCGACGTGTAAAGACTTCATACTTCCTGTAATGGTCTGCACTCGGGCCGCTGCGTTTGTCGAAGCGAAAAGGAGCTGTTTTATCGCCATATACCGCTGCTTTCCTGCGAGAAATAGCTGTTGTATTTCACCACTACACCTGCGTCGGTTCCAAAGTTACACATTGCTAGCTGGAAATCTCTGTCCACGTCTTTGTGTCAGTATACATTCTTGGCGAGAATTGCAACTGATTGCATATCATATTCTTGTTTCCATCGTGCCGTGCGCAGACTCTGTACTCTAAGGTAGTGTGTGTGTGTGTGTGTGTGTGTGTGTGTGTGTGGCGAACGGTGTTGACATGAAGATGCATATGACGTGTAGAGACATACATATTGCCTGTAGATAACGAGATTTGATCTTGTGCATTGTGGAAGAAATGGGAAAGTAGTCCATTAAGGCTGCGTGCACTACCTTTCACTTCCCACCTGCGTAGTAGTGAATCCAGATAAATGTTTATGGCTACTAGAATTCCCAGTATGTAATTTGTACACTAGGAGAACATCCAGCCCCCGCCTCCCGCCCTCAGACATGTCGTGCAGGCTCTATATCTAACCACCACCACCACCACCACCACCACCATCACCACCTTGCATTGGATAATCTCGGCCACACTTACCAATGAATGTCTTTCCTCAGTGATATGGTGTTGCTGCATGTTTCATACGGAGGTTATTCAGAAAGTAAGGAACGATCGCTCGCGAAATGGAAAATACAGTGAAAATCTGATGAAACTTTGCACAGATGCATTTGGCACTGTGTCTAGTATGCCTGTCTCTTTTCAGTTCTGAGCTCACAGTGAGAGCTTAAAGATGGCTAGAAATTAGCGTCTCCCGCCAAGGATGAGGACCTGGCAAAAGATTTCGCCTGAAGCTATGCAATCCACATAGCATAACTGTCATGCGGTTCGTTCTACATGACAATTCTCGGCCGCACTCTGCAGGGGCAATGAAGGTGCTCCTGCAACGTTTTCGATGGGAAGTACAGCCCGTAATTGGCTACCCCTGAGGTTCATCTCTGCTCAAATGAGCCGCTAGCTATGAAGACCATATTTTGACACAGACGACGAGCTGCAGTCCAGAGAAGAAAATGGTCGAAAAGCACTCGCGGCTGTCTTCCATAACGAGCGAATTGAAAAGTTAATACAACGCTACAATAGATGTCTAAGTCTGAGCTTCGACTGTGTAGAAAAGTAGCTGGAAGTTGTAGCTAAGCTTTGCAAATAAAACAGTTTAGATTTTCACTGTGGTTTCCACTTCGCGACTTATCATTCCTTACTTTCCGAATAGGCCTGGTAATATTACCTGCATTCTTTTGAACTTTCCTAATAATTTGCAATCAACCAAAGGAAGACAGACAGGGGTTCACTGAATGTTGCAGGGACTGGCACTTGATACTGAACCTTAATAACTGATGTAACATAGTGTGCATAACTAGAGTAAAACCTCCACTACTGAATCAATCTTTCACTCTGCAACGGCATTTGCACGGTTTTGAAACAACCTGGCACACAGTTTTAACATGTGACGTAGTTTCACTAGGCTTTTCTTGTGGGCGACTGTAAACACGAAGCCGATGCTGTCTTCAGGTAGTGCTCACACTGTGCAATGCTGTGCGATATTTGCTGATAGGAGTCAAGCGTCTGCTTATAACCGCGGGTGGTGCCCACCTGGGAATAGTCTGACATGGGGAGGCCGCCAATTGTGAAATTCAGATTCGATTCATACTGCGCATAATAAAAGCTCATGGCCAGAGGTGTAATGTGACAAAGCACCAAGATGCACTTCTCAGCCGTTGTCGAGAAAATCGACAGTTAAAAGAAACCGCTGCGGTGAAATACTCTCTACGATTAATAATTTTCTACAGCGTCGTGGCGCAGCGGTAAGCGCTCGGGTTCGTAATCCGAAGGTCGCCGGATCGAATCTCGCGCCGTGCAACCATTATTTTCGTATTTGTTTTTTGTAATTCAAATGTGTGTATATATACACACACACAAACACACACACACACACACACACACACACACACACACACATATATATATATATATATATATATATATATATATATATATATATATATATATATATTCCCGGCAATCTGTTGCAACAATTATGCATATAATAAGTTGTTGAAAGTCGTTTGTCGTGGAAAAACTGGCGACTTCGAACATCATTATGTTTTCCGCAAACAAAGTTGTATTTCATAAATGTTATTAATCGTCCTCATAATATTAACCACGTATAGTTAACGGAAGACGTAGAAACGATATTCCGAAACGAATACGTATAGCGTAAGTCAAACGTTCGAATTAGAATAGAGACCCCACGAACACAAATTTGCTGTGGCAGGTATGAAATATAGACACCGTTACTCGCTCGTTACACTTGAAGGACAGATGTTGAATGGGCCGAAACGAGCCGCCGCATAACAGCGTAGTTGCCTGCTAACTTCGAAAGAAGGTAGATGCAGTCCCTAGCGCAACTTATAACATCGTCGAAAATCAGTGCGGACGTGAGAGCTTTGGTATATCGTGTTAAACAAACGGAAAAATGGAGGCGGTACAATTGGAGAGCGATCCGCCTTCACCAACATGCATAAGCAATTCATTAATAGTTTTATATATATATATATATATATATATATATATATATATATATATATTTGAATTACAAAAAACTAATAATAATAAAAATTGCATGGCGCGAGATTCGATCCAGCGATCTTCGGATTACGAACCTGAGCGCTTACCACTGCGCCACGACGGTGAATATTTCACCGCAGCGGTTTCTTTTAACTGTCGATTTTCTCGACAACGGCTGAGAAGTGCATCTTGGTGCTTTGCCACATTACACCTCTGGCCATGAGTTTTTATTACGCGCAGTATGAATCGAATCTGAATTTCACAATTGGTGGCCTCCCCTTGCGAGTGACGTCAGTCGTATGCGTCAAATAGGTCTTGCTATTTGCGCCCTCTAAGGATGCTATTTGTAACTGTGCTGCGCCTGAGTTGTAGCTAACTCGGCCCTCTTATACGCATGGCTGCATTCCGTATCTACCTGAAGACACAGCATCAAATCAGTTATCTAGATGACTGGAAAGAAATGCCTACCCAGTTTTTCATTATGTGGCTAAAGCTACTTTCGTCACTACTCTGAAAACCACTGTACGATTTTTCTCTTTTAGTTTTATTTACCCCTCCATATCTGTGGTAACATTAACATTCAGCTGCGCGGGGTAGCCGCTCGGTTTGAGGAGTCTTGTCACGGTCCGAGCGGTTTCCCCCGTCGGAGGTTCGAGTCCTCCCTCGGGCATGGGTGTGTGTATCGTCCTTAGCGTAAGTTAGTTTAAGTTATATTAAGTAGTGTGTAAGCTTAGGGACCGATGACATCGGCAGTTTGGTCCCATAAAACCTTACCCCAAATTTCCAAATTACATTAACATTCACTTTTGCACGCTTCCCGTGGTCCACAAGAAACTTTTCCCCAATTTGTTGATGAACCCTTACTGCTTTCCAACTTATGCGCATTATTTTTCAGCTGTGCGAGTGTGTTTTTTAGCTGTGTCACTGTTTCCTTCGTGCTTTTACAGAGGAATTTTCCGGTATATGGTCATCGACGTTGCAGAAAATTATGAGGTGAATTCTGCGCAACAGCTTATCCTTATTTAAATATACATTCTGGAGTCTGTGATTCTCGACTGTAATGAACGAGTGGAAACCTATTCTGGTAGCATGTCTGATAAAAACAAAACTCTCTACCAACAACATAGGCGAACCACGTTCTCTAGTTACCGAGTACTTTTCCAGTCGAGAACATCTGTTGGCATTTCCGACAAAGTTTGCGTTTGCGAAAGCCACAATGCGACACTTCCTAATGTCAAAAAATGAAAGCACCAGCATCAGTTTTCTGGGTAAAACTTTCCGTTTCCGCTGATACAAGGTATTTTTACTGAATTTCCGCTTTAAAGTCGGCAAATTCTACATCTCATTTTTCGCATGTCGCGGGAAAGTTACTTCACATTACAGCTACGTAATGCTCGTCATCGCAATCACCTGCAGAAGTTGTTCAGATGAGTCCTTTTGTAGAATTCCTCATATACTCATATTACGTACTTTTATGATGCACTTCGTGCGATACTACTCGTATATTATAAAATTTTCGTTGCTCCATATTGTTTCTAATGTGGACTGTGGAACGTTTCAGTATTTAATATGAGACAAATTTTATATTTCGCTTCAAGTCTAGTGACCTGTCTAGAACACTTGACATGAAGTTCAAGGGAATGTCATGTTGAAGATCACCATATTAGCCAGCATGTTTCTCAGACGCCATTATTATTAACTTAAGCTTTATTTTTCAGTTGTGCCGCAATGAGAAAAAAATTGCTATACGTATATTAGTGATCGTACAGGAATAATGGAAACATCAAACGCAACATATGCAGTGATTCTCTACTTTAGCGGCCTATAGGTCATACTGTTATGAAGAAAACGAAGGAATACAGTCGTTTAACACCCCAAAAATCACGAGATCATTAGATACGATGCACTGAATTTTGCTGTGCCATTTTGAAAGACATTATTCCGAAATTGGTTTGCACTCATTTCCGGAAGCACGAAGAACGAAAATGAGCACAGCTGGACGTGTATTTGAAACCTGTCCTAACGAATAATAGTCAAGCGCACATATGCCTCTCTCGTTTTATCCCACAGTTGTCTTACTGCTTTCATGCAACGCGCCACAATGTCTCGTTCTGTGTCGATCTCATCATCTTACAGTACCACTTACAACGTACGCTCTTACTTATTCATTGTATTTCAATCTCTTTCATTTCCTGAAGCTTGTGTCCTGGATGGCCCCTTCTGGTAACATCGCAGTCATTCTCTGATGTCTTAACATATACTCTGTCATCTCGTACCACTTCTAAAAGGTTCTCTACATGCCTACATTCTTTTCTCCACTGGTTCTGCAAAGGACTTCCAAATCAGTCCACTTAACTACCAGAAACCTTCTGTAACATCGAATCTAAAACGCTTCTATTCTCTTTCTTTCTTAGGAGTTCCACAGTCCATGATTTACTTCCGGTGATCCAAATGGACTTTCTCAAAAATTTCATTCCCCAAATTAAGGCCTACATTTGATGCTAGTAGAATTCTTTATGCCATGAATGACATCGTTGTCTCTGCTAGTTTGCTTTTGTTGTCCTCCTTGCTTCCTAGGTTACGTGTCATTTTATTTCCAAGTAGCAGAACTCTTTCACGTCGTCCTCTTTGTGCGACCCACATTTTATATTATGTTTGTAGCTAATCTCATTTCTGCTACTCCTCTTTACATTCGACTTTCTTTGCTTTACACTCAACCCGTAATTGGCCGTCATTAGATTGTTCATCTACATCCACATCACACTTAAGTAAGTGACAAGGGGTTCATCGAATCACCTTCACATTAATTCTCTATTATTCGATTCTCGAATAGCGCGCGGAGAAAACGGACACCTATATCTTTCCGTGCGAGGTCTTACTTCCCTTATTTTATTATGGTGATCGTTTTTGCCTGTCGGCATCCACAAAATATTTCGCGTTCGCAGAAGAGAGCTGGTGACTGAAATTTCGTGAGAAGACCGCGGAGCAACGGAAAACCCTTTTGTTTTAATGATTTCCTCCCCAAATCCTGTATTATGTCCGTGACACTCTCTCCCCTATTTCTCAACAATACGAAACGCTCTCTCGTTCTTTGAACATTCTCGACGTACTCTGTTAATCTTATGTGGTAAGGGTCCCACACCGCGCAGGAGTACGTCAAAACGAGACTCTACTGGCGTAGTGTAGGCAGTCTTTTTAGTCTATGGTTCGCCTTCCCCACAACATTTTCTATGTATTTTTCCAATTTAAGTTGTTCTTAATTGGGCGTGAGTTGATTTTATGGCCTTTCGATTTGAGTGATTTATAGTGTAATCGAACGGATTCCATTCAGCATTCATATGATTGCCCTAACACTTTTCATTATTTAGGGTCAATTGCCAATTTTCGCACCATACAGATATCTTATATACATAATTTTGATGTTTTGATTTTCTGATGGCTTCACTAAATAATAAACGACAGCGTCATCTGCAGACAACCTAAGACAGCTGTTCAGATTCTCCTTCAATCGTTCGTAGTGGAAGGGCTAAAAACGCTACCTTGTAGGACGCCAGAAATCGCTCCGTTTTTTCTCGATGACTTTTCGTCAATCACTACGAGCTGTGACCTCTCTGATAGGAAATCGCGAATCCAGTCGCAGAAATGAGACGATATTCCATAAGCACCCAATTTAATTACAAGCTGCTTATGAGTAACGGTGACAAAAGCCTTCTGGAAATCTAGAAATTCGGAAGCAATTTGAAATCCATTGTCGACCGTGCTCAACAGTTCGAGTGAGTAAAGAGTCAGTTGCGTTTCACAAGAACGATGTTCCTAAATCCGTATTGGTTAAGTGTCAATACACCGTTCTCTTCGAGGTAATTCATAACGTTAACAGCTGTTTTTGATTCGAATTCTGGAATAGCAAGTTCTGAAGACTGTGTTTAGTAACTCTGCTTTAACTGCACTGTCGCGCAGAGAAGGTATTGATTGTGTCTTGCAGCTAGCCTACGTTACGTATGGCCTGAATCTCTTCATTCCGTTTAGCAGATCCTGAAATTCATCCTCCCGTTCACTTAGGATATCACTGTCATGAACAAAATAATCTTATCTTTGATATCTTTTCGTCTAGAATTTTTTTCTCTTTGAAACTTGCCTTTAGTTTCTTCATTGCTTCTTCGATATGCATGTTGAACACTATAAGACTAAGATTGTATCCATGCCTAACCCCCAATTCTCTGGCGCCCCCCCCCCCCTCCAAGTTCCTATTTTTGACGTAATAAGTAATCTCACTTCTACTATGAACATGACGGTAAATGAACATTATAATGACAGTACAGTTCAGCCTTGGTAGTAGCCAGTCGAGGGACGATTCGTACATTTATATACAGAATGAAATATATTATTTCCCGTCCCAGTAAACTGTATCCCACATGGAAGTTACAGAAATGAAGCTACATGTCTTAAATATAACAAGGTTGTCTAGTTCTTTAGGAATGGCGTTGATTGTCCCATACGGGACTTCAAAATTTAAATGATCCGTGATTTCCATAGCTCAAAATTGGTAGGACAGGTGTAGACAAAGACTAAACGCGTGCTAATACTGAGTTGCATGGTCCTTCCCACAGACCGAAGAAACGAGCACTCCCGTTACAAACTGATGGCGTCTTGTAATATAAATAGAGGAAAGTGCAATTAATTGTACCACCTTTTAAACTGAACCACTAACATATGTAGCGAACTATCCGCATCATGATGCCACCCGTTGGACAGAATTATTAATAAGTGGTATCTAGTTGTTGTACATGCCCCGTTCGAATGATCGTTAATAATTCTGGCGTCGAGTTGTTCAAATTTATTTTGTGCTCTGGGGAAGTAATATTTGTATAAAATGCATGTTTGACCGTCATCCACTTTTATTTTAAACCCAAATATCGACCGGTTTTAGTAATGTACCATCTTCCCGGATAAGGGTTAAAATGGTTTAAGGGGAGGTTTACTATCTTTGGCCCGAAAAAAGCATGTTCTTCGAGAATTTTTTCTCGGGCTATGTTACAGATATCAATGTCAAATTTTGCAAAATGTTTATTGACATTTCAGCTACAAACTGGAATTTTTTCTAGCGGAAATGTCGAAGTGCAAAGGCGGAAGTGCCGTCGAAACGAAACAAAATTTCGATGTAGACCTCCACGCGCGAGATGTCACAGGTCTGAAATCAAAACTGAGTTGACGTTAGCGAAGTATATAAGATTCTGTAGCAGTTATTTGGACCATAGGAAACAAAGTTGAGGACATATGAAAAAAAAATAGGGATTTTTCACCGATTTTTCGACATCGTCGGCCAAGTAAAAATACTTATAGTTGACGGTTCGGAATACAAGTAGTACAACTCCTAGACAATTTAGTTAGCTTCATCGGAAACAAAGAATCATGACAAACGGTTCAGTAGATTTGAAGTTACCATAGCGCGCGATAAAAAAAAAGTCATTTCGAGAAAAACGCGTCTGAAGTTTTGACTACATACAAATGCAATATTTTGAGACGTACGTTCAATCTACTATTCTGGGTCCATAAACCAGTCCTTCCTCTTCCTCACAGAGGGCGTTCTGCTCGATCTGGGCCATCCTGCGCTGCTCCAGAGCCGCTCGTACGGCCGGTGACAAGCGGTTTTCGGCCGCTTCAATCCGGTGGTCGTCCAAATGCTAGGCGAACTGCGTCCCAGGGTGACGTCCACCGTTGTCATGGCCTTCAGAAGTGCTGAATACCCTTCCCTGAAGCTGCTCACTGCCAGGAAAGTCACAGTCTCCATAGTCTTCGCACCAGAATGCAAATGCTTGGAGGGATAACTTCCAAACACATGCGTTCAAACTGTCATTTGAATTTTGTGTGTTTCCTCCCAAGCACCGGTACAATAACTCGTCCTACGAAAGAAAAAAACTGGTGCGTGAAAAAGGCCGGTTTCAGGCAGGTGCATTTTTTTGTTCAACCGCGAATAACAAAGGTTTTTCCGTATTCAGAAAAACCGTTTCAGGGGTGGATTCTAAACACTTTTGTGGATCCAAAAATGCAATTTAAAAAAGTCGATTTTTTGAACCAAAAGATAGTAAGCGTCCCCTTAAGCTACAACAGTACATTTGTCATTACTTAAATAATGTGTAGAGCAAAATGTTCAAATGTATGTGAAATCTTATGAGACTTAACTGCTAAGGTCATCAGTCCCTAAGCTTACACACTACTTAACCTAAATTATCCTAAGGACAAACACACACACACCCATGCCCGAGGGAGGACTCGAACCTCCGCCGCGACCAGCCGCACAGTGTGTAGAGCATGTCATGAATATCAATGCACGACACAGAACTTTCAGAAGAAGACACACTAACAACACGTTAAAAAATAAGATTTTGTAATCGGAGGAGTGTGGTATACTGGAATCCTGCAAAAACACTGCTTTAAGGAAAAATGTGTTCTATTACTGACTGAATGGCCACCGTGTAGTGCCACCACCGGCACTACATCGGTCCATTTGCGTTGTTATGGAATCGAACAGAACTACCACCTCCGGTGGATCATCACAAGTGTCTTGCCACTTTGCCTTTTCGCGCTAATAAATACGATTGCCTGTAACTGTTTCTAGTGCCACATTGCAGAGTGTTATCTACGGGAAGAGCCGCATCTCATCACCACTCTTTTCCAGTCCAAGGTGTGGAGTCGGGCTGAAACTGAATATCGTAACAAGTGACACTAACTTATAAATCGGCCGACTGCCGCAACAACTACTTCAGCTTCTACAGCACACCACTATATCGCGGGAAGCCCCGCTGAGGCGACTCGAATCTCCTCAGGAGCGGTGCAGTTAAACTAGACTTTGGCTGCGCAGGTAAGAAGGAAGCAGGGAGCGGCGGATTTTCTTGGGAGGCAGCCGGCCTGCGCCAGACGGGAAGCAAAGTTTCTCAATTTTGCGTGGGCGGGTGGCGGCTGCAGTGCGTCAGGTCGCCCCTCCCACGCCGCTCCGGCACCGGAGCACACGGCCCGAGCGGGCACCCGCGGAGGCCCGCGCTGTTGACTGTTAAATCGACTCCAACTCGTGCCCGACTTCGTCCTCGGCCTTAGCTTTATGAGGTAATCCTGTTTGTATCTGCTCCACGTGCGCCATTCTTCTGGAGCTATTCACTACCTCAGCGGATGGAAACATACACTACTGGCCATTAAAATTGCTACACCACGAAGATGACGTACTACAGACGCGAAATTTAACCGACAGGAAGAAGATGCTGTGATATGCAAATGATTAGCTTTTCAGAGCACTCACACAAGGTTGGCGCCGGTGGAGACACCTACACCGTGCTGACATGAGGAAAGTTTCCAACCGATTTCTCGTACACAAACAACAGTTAGGCGTTGCCTGGTGAAACGTTGTTGTGATGCCTCGTGTAAGGAGCAGAAATGTGTACCATCACGTTTCCGACTTTGATAAAGATCGGATTGTAGCCTATCGCGATTGTGATTTATCGTATCGCGACATTGCTGCTCTCGTTGGTCGACATCCAATGACTGTTAGCAGAATATGGAATCGGTTGGTTCAGGATGGTAATACGGAACGCCGTGCTGGATCCCAATGGCCTCGTATCACTAGCAGTCGATATGACAGGCAGCTTATCCGCATGCCTGTAACGGATCGTGCAGTCACGTCTCGATCCCTGAGTCAACAGATAGGGACTTTTTCAAGACAACAACCATCTGCACCAACAGTTCGACGACATTTGCAGCAAAATGGACTATCAGCTCGGTGAGCATGACTGGGGTTACCCTTGACGCTGTATCACAGACAGGAGCGCCTGCGATGGTGCACTCAACGACGAACCTGGGTGCACGAATGGCAAAACGTCATTTTTTCGGACGAATCCAGGTTCTGTTTAGAGCATCATTATGGTCGCAACCGTGTTTGGCGACATCGCGGTGAATGCACTTTGGAAGCGTGTATTCGTCATCGCCATACTGGCGTAACACCCGGCGTTTTGGTATGCGTGTCGTTGGTTACACGTCTCTGTCACCTCTTCTTTGCATTGACGGCACTTTGAACAGTGGACGCTACATTTCAGACGTGTTCGATCCCTGCGAAACCCTACATTTCAGCAGGATAATGCAAGAACGCATGTTGCAGGTCCTGTACTGCCTTTCTGCATACAGAAAACGTTCGACTGCTGCCCTGGCCAGCACATTCTCCAGATCACTCACCAATTGAAAACGTCTCGTCAATGGTGGGCGAGCAACTGGCTCGTCACAATACGCCAGTCACTACTCTTGATGAACTGTGGTATCGTGTTGAAACTACATGGACAGGTGTACCTGTACACGTCATCCAAACTCTATTTGACTCAATGCCCAGGCGTATCAAGGCCGTTATTGCGGCCAGAGGTGGATGTTCTGGGTACTGATTTCTCAGCATGTATGCACCCAAATTGCGTAAAAATGTAATCACATGTCAGTTCTAGTATAATATATTTTTCCAATGAATACCCGTTTATCATCTGCATTTCCTTTTAGTGTAGAAGTTTTAATGGCCAGTAGTGTAAAAAAATGGCTTCAGGATATAAAGCGAGTTGCGGCCGTCAACCGGCATATGCCAGTTTGTGAACAAGGTGTATGATTAGGGAGGAACCAAGACCCGTGCCCCTCCCTCTGTCCAGAAGACGGCACGGTAACACTGCATAACACGCATAACACCATCTATAGCACTGATAATTGCCACAATTTGGAGAGGAACAGACTCGTCGTGGCTTAACAAACAAATTCGAAAAACGCTGAGGATGCAAAGGCTGTTGCATTCTCGGCTCAAAAGAGGAGGCGCAAATGATGACAGGCAAAAGTTAATAGAAATTCGTGCGTCTGTAAATGATCGATGCGTGAAAGTTACAACAACTACCACCGACATACCTTGACAACAGATCTTGCCGCAAACCCGAGTGAATTCTTGTCCTACGTAAAATCGCTAATTGAATCTACGCCTTCCATTCAGTAACTAGTTGGCCAATCTGGTGTGGCAGTTCAAATGGTTCAACTGGCTCTAAGCACTGAGGTCGTCAGTCCCCAAGGCTTAGAACTACTTAAACCTAACTAAACTAAGGATTTCACACACATCCATGCCCGAAGCAGGATTCGAACCTGCGACCGTAGCAGCCGCGTGGTTCCGGACTGAAGCGCCTACAACTGCTCGACCACAGCGGCCGGCTGGTGTGGCAGTAGAAGAGAGTAAAAGTAATGCCGAGGTTTTAAATTTCACATTTCATACATCGTTCACGCAGTAAAATCGTACAAACATACCGCCGTTTGACACCTCACAGACTCCCATATGGAGAAACTAATCAGCATCACAGCCGTAGAGAAACAAAGAACTGAAAACAGGTAAATCGACAGGTCCCCACGGAAGACGGTTTTGCAACGAGTACTCCACGGCATTGCCCCTTACTTAGCTTGCGTCTGTCGCGAATCTCTTGCCAAGGGCAAAGTCCCAAGCGATTGGAAAGAAGCGCAGGTGACTCCTGAATACAGGATGTTTGAGAAGTGATGGTCAATTCAGGGATATGACAGGAATGACCATCCTAAACAAACAAAAATGGTTCAAATGGCTCTGAGCACTATGGGACTCAACATCTGTGGTCATCAGTCTCCTAGAACTTAGAACTACTTAAACCTAACTAACCTAAGGACATCACACACATCCATGCCCGAGGCAGAATTCGAACCTGCGACCGTAGCGGTCACGCGGTTCCAGACTGACGCGCCTAGAACCGCACGGCCACACCGACCGGCTCCCAAACAAAAAACTCAAGTGAACATGGGCTCTAAAACGGTTACCTTAAGATCTATGATCAATTTTTGATCTTCGATACAGCGAAACAAATCTCTACCACTGCAAACTCTTTGATTTCCATATTTTGGGAACTGGTGGTATGGACCAAAACAAGAAAAAAATGTCCAGTAAACATGTGGTGTAAAATGAGTACCTTAAGAGCTAATGAGCAAGTGCTCGTGGCTTTTAAGGTTTGCATTTACAGCTCTTCTAATGAGCAAGTGCCATCTATTTTAAAAAGAAATACGGTGAGTGGGGTATTTTCAGGCAGCTGAATGTTTTCGGGTAGTATTTCAAATCGTTTATTAATAATTAATTACAGTCAGATTTCTGCGAGATGAACCTTAACCATTTCAGTCTAAGTGGTTTCGTAGAGCCAACGCCGTAATTATTTTGACTTTCTGCCTACTGAAATGGTGGTTTCTCAGTATATCCACCATGACATCGTTGATACGTGCAGCCATTTTGTGGCAAAACAGGAACCACGGACTCTAGGCAGAAATCTATTAATTCCCGACGTCCGGCCACAATTACGTCGGACGACTTTTCACATGAATTACCTGAGCACAAATGACATCTGCGCCAACGCACTGCGCTTTTACACTGAAGAGCCAAAGAAACTGGTACACTTGCCTAATACCGTGTGCGTCCCTGCAAGCACGCAGAAGTGCCGCAACACGACCTGGCATGGATTGGACTGATGTCTGAAGTAGTGCTGGAGGGAACTGACACCATGAATCCGTAAGAGCACGAGGGTGTGGACATCTGTTCTGAATAGCGCGTTGCAAGGGATCCCTGATATGCTGAATAACGTTCATGTCTGGGGAGTTTGGTGGCCAGCGGAAGTGTTTCAACTCAGAAGAGCGTTCCTGGAGCCACTCTGTAGCAATTATGGACGTGTGTGGTGTCGCGTTGACATGCTGGAATTACCCAAGGCCGTCGGTATGCACAATGGACATGAATGGATGCAGGTGATCAGACAAGATGTTTACGTAGGTGTCACCTGTCTCAGTAGTATCTAGAGGCATCAGAGGTCCCATATAACTCGAACTGCACACGCTCCATACCGTTACAGAGCCTCCACCAGCTTGAACAGTCTCCTGCTGATATGTAGGTTTCATGGATTCATGAGACTGTCTCCAGAGCTGTACACGTCCATCCGTTCGATACAATTTGAAACGAGACTCGTCCGACCACGCAACACGTTTCCAGTCACCAACGTCCAGGCGAGGCGTAACGCTTTGTGTAGTGCAGTCATCAAGGGTACACGAGTGGGCCTACGGCTCTGAAAGCCCATATCGTTGATGTTTCGTTGAATGGTTCGCGCGCTTACACTTGCTGATGACCCAGTATTAGCGGAAGGGTTGCACTTCTGTCTCGTTGAACTATCCTCTACACTCGTCATTGGCCCCGTTCTTGCAAGATCTTTTTCCAGCGCAGCGAAGATCTGATGATTTGCTGCATTCCTGATAGTCACGGTACACTCGTGAAATCGTAGTGTGGGAAAATCTTCAGTTCATCGCTACCTCGGAGATGCTGTGCCCCATCGCTCGTGAGCCAACTATAGCACCACGTTCAAACTCACTTAAATCATGATAACCTGCAATTGTAGCAGCAGTAACCGATCTAACGACTGCGCCAACACTTGTCTTATACAGCGCCGTATTCTGCCTCTTTACATATCTCTATATATGAATACGCATGTCTATATCAGTGTCTTTGGCGCTTCAGTGTATATCTTGAGTACGTGACACTACTGCCATTTGTATGTGTACGTATCACTATCCCACGACTTTCGTCATCTCAGTATAAATCTTTATGGTATATCTCCTTATTCCTTCTTGCACTTATTCCTCGTGCTTAAGTGGTTAAATTAGAAAGGGCCTCAATTGTGCGCTCTCTTCTTCCACCCTAAAATCCGGACAACCCGTACTTGCATATATTTGGCCGGACACGGCAATGTTGAAATCTGGACACGTGTGGCTAAAGCTGGACACCTGGCAACCTCCTGCGGCAGGTTTAACAGCAAGCGCGCTGATTCGCTGTTCTGCCGTAGCAGCGCTGCGAGCGGCACGGCCTACGCTCTCATTTCCGGCGGCTAATTCGGCGTCCGCCCCGTCCGGGCAGCGGGGAGCTCGGAGCTGCTCGTGGTAGCCGGAAGCTGTCCGCTGCCCTCTGCTCGCTGCTCGGCAGGCAGAGGGACCCCCAGGAGCTGCAGCGGCCGCTTTTCACCAGCAACAGTCTGCACAGCCTCACCATCAGTGACGCTACAGGCAACTGGACAACTTGCGTACAACGATCCTTAGTGTTACTTGCAGTGTATCCGATCGACTTACAGATCAGGAGAAGGGGTCACGAATATTGGCTCACAAAAGGTAATTTTTAAAAGTTTAGGTAAACTCATAACTGAAAAGGAAGAACTAAAAGTAAGGATGACGAATGAACGGCAGTGAATCCAGGACAATACTATAGCCCGATTAAAATTACTTCATAGTTGAACGTCTGTAGCCGGCCGAAGTGGCCGAGAGGTTCTAGGCGCTTCAGTCTGGAACCACGCGGCCGCTACGGTCGCAGGTTCGAATCCTGCCTCGGGCATGGATGTGTGTGTTGTCCTTAGGTTAGTTAGGTTTAAGTAGTTCTAAGATCTAGGGGACTGATGACCTCAGATTTTTTAGTCCCATAGTGCTCAGAGCCATTTGACGCATTTTTTGAACGTCTGTCATTTTCCGCTGCAGTGTTGCTACATTTGCTGCCGACTACTTCTCGGTTGTAAATGATACACAAACACGGTGGGTCACTTCACAAATGTAACTCGGATCAATTTTGGAAGTGACTGCTTGCGAGGTATATCGGAAATGCGAGATGATCTGTCGACAACAGATTTTAGGAGACTGATAACTGAACTGCGAGTTTTGTTGTTCTGAATTTAATCTCATGTCCTAAGTTAACCACAACTATGTGATATGCGATGTATTCGAGAAAATGGTCAATCTGCGGCAGAACTAAAGTTACGATAGCTTTATTGTCGGTGATTAAAGCTAAACTCTACAACCAAATTCAGGACACAAGAAATACATTTCCAGTGCTAAATACAAACTGTAATTTCTATCACTGGTTACATGAAACTATCCTAACAATGTCTAATCGTGCCATCATGTTACCAACCAATGTACAGTCCTCGTTGGTACTTGGTTGCAGATTATAGATGCCACAGGCAGATGCCGAACGGAAATATGATAGGAAGAAAAATAGGAGCAAATAAAGAAGTCAGTACGAGGATGAAAATGGCTTAGCAAAATATTAGAAATTTAAAAAAAAGTACATTTAAACCAGCTATTTGATTAAACTGAAACAATCGAACTCTTTTGTTACATCTAGAAACTAAAAAAATTCGCTACATTTGACGATATTCGAATTAACGACGCTCCATACCTTTTAGCTTCCATACGCTAACCACAACTATACGCTATGCCACAACTTAGGATTTAATAGTTATGTTTAAAGCCATGTTTCGGGATCGAAACACGTCAAGAAAGAAAGCCGAACAAGGAACTGGAAGTGAGCTGAGCAATTATTGTGACAGTTCGGCAACGGCGAACGGTTTGGGCGTGAATAAGATCACATTACTGTGTACTTTTTTTATTTTCATTAGTTAACTGCAAATGCAACCACTGACACAATGAACATACCATTTGTACTGCACCTTACAAAATGTGCTGAAACAGACGGTCATTAACCTCATTGCAAGCATGACATCGGCGAACAAGTTTCAGCCGCACTCTGACAAGTATCCCTAGTGCGTTTCGAAACACATCACAGGCAGCTACAATTCTGGCAACTAAATGGAGGAAACCAGCTGCAACGCATGAAGTGACCGGACTGTAGCACAGGAATAAGAGCATGTGATTTTCTACTGGTCCTTAGAGGACGTTCGAAAATGTATGACCAAATATCTTCGGAGGGGACGATGCATTATCATTTACATCCAAATTGTCTCCATAGATTCAGTGTAAGAAGCGACGACAGATGCGATTGTGGAGAAACAGGAGAACTTGAACATGTAGCGATAGAATGCCTCGATCTAAGGCTCTGAGATGAAGCACATCTGTATGGATTAAGAAGCCGTAGTTCGTCGTAGATAGAGAGGCATGTGCTGCTCTGAGCAGACTATCAGACACTTATATCTTGAGAGAGCTACAAAAATATTATGAAGTTAGATCATGGCTAATAGCGCTGCATCATTGTAAACGCAGCATCAGATTAGGCAGCGTAAAGAAAAGACTGATGTCAGCACTTGGTAATTTTTTAATCCATTGTAGATTTCAACAATGATATCAATAACTGTGAAACACGGCATTCAATTGCTTCTACTTGTAGATCATTTGTAGGAACACCAACCGTTAAATAAAAAATAATAGAACGGCGATTACATACGAGTCCTATACAGGGTGCTTGCGTAAGAGCTTGAAAAAATTTATAGGGACGTAGAGGATGCTTCACTGAAAACTTTGAGGTGGGGAACCTATGGTCGGAGAACCCCGCTTAAGAATGGGAATAAGACCACATTACTGTATACTTTTTTCATTTTCATTAGTTGACTGCAAATACAATCATTGACACAATGAACGTACCATTTGTATTGTATCTTACAAAATGTGCTGAAATTGACGGCCATCAACCTCAGTGCAAGCATGACATTGGCGAACAAGTTTCTGACGCACCCTGACAAACATCCCTGGTGTGTTTAGAAACACATCAGAAGCAGCTACAATTCTGGCAACAAATTCCACGTCCCTATCCACTGGGGTCTCATACACAAGTTACTTTAGATATCCTCATAGGAAATAATCAAGGGGATTCAGGTCAGGTGACCTCGCAGGCCGTGGAATAGGACCTCCCCTGCCAATCTAGCGATCAGGAAATATAGTACAGGCGCTGCTCCAGCGAACTGCTTTACGTATCTGAATAGCGGTGAGTAACGAATGGTCTGTCGTTAATTCATAGTGCGTCTGTCATGGGACAATGTAAATAGGATGCAACATAATCACCTTATGGACGATTAAAGTAAACAAAACTCGCATCATGACTTTGTGGTAATCAGGCCCGTCCTCCTTGTTTCGTTTCAGGAAATGAAGAATACACTCGTAGAAGTAAATACACTACCGGCCGTTAAAATTGCTACACCAAGAAGAAATGCAGATGATAAACGGGTATTCATTGGACAAATATATTATAATAGAACTGACATGAAATTACATTTTCCCACAATTTGAGTGCATAGATCCTGAGAAATCAGTACCCAGAACAACCATGTCTGGCCGTAATAAAGGTCTGGGCATTGACTCAAACAGAGGTTGGATGGCGTGTACAGGTAAGTTGCCCATGCAGCTTCAACACGATACCACAGTTCATCAAGAGTAGTGACTGGCGTATTGTGACGAGTCAGTTCCTCTGCCACCATTGAGCAGGCATTTTCAATTGGTGAGAGATCTGGAGAATGTGCTGGCCAGGGCAGCAGTCGAACATTTTCTGTATCCAGAAAGGTCCGTACAGGACCTGCAACGTACGGTCTTGCATTATCCTGCTGAAATGTAGGGTTTCGCAGGGATCGAATGAAGGGTAGAGCCACGGGTCATAATATATCTGAAATGCAACGTCCAGTGTTCAAAGTGCCGTCAATGCGAACAAGTGGTGACCGAGACGTGTAACCAATGGCAACCCATTCTATCACGCCGGGTGATACGCCAGTATGGCGATGACGAATACATGCTTCCAATGTGCGCTCACCGCGATGTCGCCAAACAGGGATGCGACCATCATGATGCTTAAACAGAACCTGGATTCATCCGAAAAAATGACGTTTTGCCAGTCGTGCACCCAGGTTCGTCGATGAGTACACCATCGCAGGCGCTCCTGTCTGTGATGCAGCGTCAAGCCATGGTCTCCGAGCTGATAGTCCATGCTGCTGCATACGTTGTCGAACTGTTCGTGCAGATGGTTGATGTCTTGCAAACGTTCCCTTCTGTTGACTCAGGAATCGAGACGTGGCAGCACGACCCGTTACAGCCATGCGGATAATATGCCTGTCATTTCGACTGCTACTGATACGAGGCCGTTGGGAGCCAGCACGACGTATTACCCTCTTGAACCCACCAATTCCATATTCTGCTGTCATTGGTTCTCGACCAACGCGGGCAGCAGTGTCGCGATACGATAAACCGCAATCGCGATACGCTACAATCCGACCTTTATCAAAGTCGGCAAAGTGATGGTACGCATTTCTTCTCCTTACATGAGGCATCACAACAACGTTTCACCAGGCAACGCCCGTCAACCGTCGTTTGTGTATTAGAAATCGGTTGGAAACTTTCCTCATGTCAGCACGTTGTAGGTGTCGCCACCGGCGCCAACCTTGTGTGAATGCTCCGGAAAGCTACTCATTTGCAAATCAGAGCATCTTCTTCCTGGCGGTTAAATTTCGCGTCTGTAGCACGTCATCTTCGTGGTGTAGCAATTTTAATGGCCAGTAGTGAAAAATCCACAGTACGTGTAAACTTGAATGGATGCTAGTTGTAAATAAGCTAGAAAACAGTCTTGCTAGACAAAGCGCTAGACAAGTTTACTTCCATATCTCTATGTTCTGCTACATTTTTGCACGCTTTACGGAAACACCCTGTAGAGAAATATTTGTTGTTGGTGTTTTGGGGGAGGAAACCAGACAGCGAGGTCATCGGTCCCATCGGATTGGGGAAGGACGGGGAAGGAAGCCGGCGGTGGACTTTCAAAGGAACCATCCCGGCATTTGCCTGGAACGATTTAGGGAAATCACGGAAAACCTAAATCAGGATGGCTGGACGCGGGATTGAACGGTCGTCCTCCCGAATGCGACTCCAGTGTGCTAGCCACTGTGCCACCTCACTCGGTGGATAAATATTTACCTAATAAAACCCAGTATGCTGGAATGGACCACAGAAACGAAAGTAACATTCGGTAAGTTGCTGGCGGGTGTAACATGATCCGTGCAGTGTGATTTAAATTAGTTCGTAGCTGACGCTTTACGGTTGAAAGCAACAAAGTTGTTGCGCAAGTACTGTCTGCCGGCAAGCACCACGGTTCTCCGTGGTGATAAAAATTAATTTAAAGTCTCTGTCTCCTATAAAAATCAAGTAAAGTATCTTAAATGCACATACGACACAGACCTCTGTAATGCGTATAATCATAGCTTAAATCTGTTCTCAGTTTAAATGGGGCAGGAATTATCTGTTGTCGGCTTCATACTTTCAATATAAAGTATTTTACACAATGACGCCACACAACACTCAGAAGAAATGTAATCATCAAGACTGAGACCTGGTTACGGGTCCTCAGCGGAGCGTTACAATTGGGGAACAGCAGTTGCCTTGCACCAGCTGTGAGGGCAGGAAGGAGCTGTTCCACTTGGCAGTGGTGCGAGGCTTCCGCTGATTTTCTGGCGGGCGACGTCCAATTTAACTGGCGAGCCAAACCGAGCCGAGTCGGCGAGTTGTTCGTGCGCGCAACGCGCCTCGCCCCACCGCTTCCTGCTTAGAGGCGCACAGCCGTCTCCCCCAACCCCCAGCTGTCTGCAATCAGCTAGCCGACTGATGATCATCACCGTGTCTGCCTTCCCTTTCGGCAACGCAGATTATCTCCTGAAAATTAGAAAAGTTTTCTCGCCCCGCGGAACGCCGCCGAATTGATCTGTGACAGGAGCAGCTCGACAACTGGCGCGAATGCCATTGCGCTCCTGTGGCGGGGCAGTGTACCAAGCTGTGACGCCAACTGCATCAGCTACCAAATTCCTAGTGATCTGCTGATGTGATGGAATTGGATTTTCCTGGATACATAATGAGTCTCAACTTTATCTTCGATAAAGATAGAAGCTGAAGTAATTAATTAAAATTTATGCCAACGCCAGGACCGGAACCCGGGTCTACTATGCAGATGCTACACCACCCTGGCGTATGGGCTACCACACCCGCACGGATTACCCTATCCGATTCCCTCCCTAACCATCAAACTCCGATTCACGCCTCACTTCATATTCTGTTTCCCATTTTTAAATGGTCAGTACGGCTGAAGCTCTCTAATATGGCAATATCATTTCACCTTTGTACTTAATGGGGAAATCCTGCCTGTACCAGAGGCGTAGGTGATCTATGGGTCTGATGGAATTACATTTTCATGGAGACATAAGCAGGAGACATTCGTTCAAGTCCTGGTCTTGGCACAATTTTGAATCTACCACTTCAGCTTCTATCCTTATCGGAAAAAAAATCCTGATGAGTTTCATTTCAGTCGTCTTCTTCAGGCGAATGGTATACTCAGGTTTTTTCGTCAACTCATTAGTCATCGAGATATTCTGAACCAAATGACATCCGTCAAATCGAATATAAACCGGAAATTCAATGTCTTCGAAGAATTCCCATATGTCCCCAAACACTTTTTCTTCTTCTTGTTCTTCTTCTTCTACAGCTATATAATATTCGGCAAGGCACCAAACGGTGTGTGGCGTAGAGTACTTCTGCTGCCAGTAACTGATCGCCCTTCCATACTCCAATTATGAGTGGTGCATGGGATGAATGATTACCAGTTAGCCTCAGTATTAACCCTCCTTCCTCGAATTTCTCCTCGTGTCGTTTCGTGAGATGTATGTGGGAGGTAGTAATATGTTGCATGACTCTTTCGAGAAAGTGCTCATTTCAATAGTTCAGTAGTAAACCTCTCCATGATGCACAACGCCTCTCTTGTAACATCTGCCACTGGAATCTGTTGAGCATCTCTGTAATGCTCTCGCACCGATTGAACGAATATTTGACGAAACGCACAGCTCTTCGTTGGATCTTCTCTATCTCTTCTCTCAGTCCTACACTAAGTCGATGGTCGTCTCCACAAACGCCGTCATAGAAGTGAACTACGCCTCGAAACGTGCACCACGGCATAGACGCATGCTGCTGGGAGCAGTATTATGTTATGGGAGACATTCTCCTGCGCTTGCATGGTACCTGCGGTAGAATAGAAGAAACGCTGACAGCTGCAAACCACCTGCATCCTTTCACGTTTCATCTTTCAGTATTATAATTGTCCTTGTTTCAAAGCCAGAACTGTTCTACAGTTGTTTGAGGGGCATTAAAATAAATTCACACTGATGGCTCAGTGACCAATTTCGCCCGATGTAAATCCTATGGAACCAATGTGGGTCGCTATCGGGCACCATCACCGCGTACGCAGATCAGTGGCCCGTCGCTTACGAGAATTACATGATCTGTCCGTAGAGGTCTAATGCCACATACCTCCACAAACCTACCAATAAACTGTCGGATCCCTGGCATGCAGGCTCACTGATCTGTATGTCGTACCAAAGATGGAGAAAGAAGCTATTAAGCAGGTGGTCAAAATGTTTTGCCTCATCAGTGTAACGTAAATTTTACATTTCCCTTTCAGCGTCAAGTTCAGTGTTCCTGGACTGCGTAGCCGATATTCCATTAACCTCCACTTTCTTCTACCATAGTCTTCTTTCCTCAAATACCGTGCGGTTAAAGGCGCTTCAGTCTGGAACCGCAAGACCGCTGCGGTCGCAGGTTCGAATCCTGCCTCGGGCATGGATGTTTGTGATGTCCTTAGGTTAGTTAGGTTTAACTAGTTCTAAGTTCTAGGGGACTAATGACCTCAGCAGTTGAGTCCCATAGTGCTCAGAGCCATTTTTCTTTCCTCAAATAATTTTGGAAATTTGTGGTAAGTTCCTATGGGACCAAACTGCTGAGGTCATCGATCCCTAGGCTTGCACACTACCTAATGTAACTTAAACTAACTTACGCTAAGGACAGCACACACATCCAAGACCCAGGGAGGACTCCAACCTCCAACGGGGGGAGCCACGCGAACCGTGGCAAGGCACAACAGACCGCGCGGCTCTTCAAATAGTTTTCGTAGCTTCTCTTCATGTTGTGCCTCGCTGTCTGTTTCATTTTAGATCCTTCGGCAGCGCCACATTTGAAATCCTCCCATCCATTTTCTTCCTCACTGGGTTTCCAACGTCCGCGGATTGCTTCCATACGATGCTATTCCCTGCACTTACCCTTTGTCAGTGGGCTGCGCCGTTATGTTGTGGCTCCTCTGGCGCGTGTTACGGTACTGTGCCTGAGGTGATTCATTTTGTACCTTTGTACCGCGAATACAGCCATCAACCTGCAAAAAAAATAAATAAATAAATAAAAAATAAAAAAATAAAAAAGGTTAAAAACGCAATTTCTTCGAGGTGAAGTTTTTTTTTTTTTTTACTCTCTTCGTAAAGCTAGTGTTAGCCTGTGTTAAAGGCTTACTTTAACGAGTGATGTAGTTAGCACTTCGAGTTTCTAAGGTGCTGCATAGTGTTTTTACGCAGCACATCGTCAATGCATCGAGACAAAAGGAATAAGCGGCCTGCTGCAGTTGGCTGGTTCTCACCCAGGGATTTTCCAGTATCCAACGTAATTGGAAACGGCCTCATACGTTACCCGTTGCCACCGACCTTTCAACGCCGGAATGTTATGAGTGGTGTCCAGTAGGCCGCAAATTACCCGTGCGGAGTCAGATTTACCGAGCCTCGCGCAGCGTTTAACGCGTTTTTAGACCAGACCGTATCATTACTCCGGCCTGATTCCAGCACACTTGTGTGCCGCAGCGACGGCTCCGTGACTAAGTGCGCCTCTAAGTGGGAGGCCATTTATCGGCAGCTGTGCCGACCCGCTTGGCAGGTCGCGACTGTGAGCAATATTTACACCTCGTCCGTGATAAAAGACCGAAGTTATTAAAGCAAAGCGCGTACACAACTTTTAATCACGGGTGACGTGGACAATTTAATACTATCCAGGGCCGCTTGTAAATCGAACGGATGCTGTGTGTTTATAGGCGATGAAATGCCCTGGAACTTTGTGAGGTGCATCCGTTGTCGGCCATACTTTCTTTCGCTAGCGACATAGTTGAATTCACTTTTCCCCTCCCCTTGATATTCCTTGAGCTCATCACTTCTTCATTTTCTTCAGTCATTCGTTTCCAGAATTTTGTAATCGTCCTTAATGAATGTTCAAGTTATTAGTTACCTTATTGATTGGTGACTCCATAGAGTGCTGTGGGCACAACGACCATTAGATTAATAAAATTAGAAGGAAGGTCAGCGTTGGCCGTAATTTTGATGATTTATTAACAGAAAAATCGATTTTCATTCACATAATGATCATCTTCTGTGCTGGAAGTTAAAAATTTTTTACATAGCGATCAGAGAATAAGAAACAAATGTCCACAAAGACACCTTAGTATAAACCAACAGTTGGTAAGAACTTACCTTTAGCGTACAAATTACGGCTCGTAGGCACTGGTGTCTAGTTATTAGCAGTAACAGAAGCTATGAAACGATCACAATAACTGAAGCCGTTGTTTACATTCACCTATACAGCCGACCTCGGTGTGACAGGGGCTTGGAACGCCCTCTGTGTGACATGTGTCACGTGAAGACTTAACACTACTCTATTTGGCAGACGATTACCACAAAATACCAAATGTGCACTTGCAGATCCTTAACTGAATATTAAAAATTTAAAATTATACATTAGGAACGCATTGCAAAAAGATGGGGGAAATGCGCATCTTGCCAACATACACTGGCGTGTTATTTTCAAAACATCTTAAAAAACATGCAAGAATAAAAATCAACAGGTAAAATTATAAGATGTCAGATTACAGGACTAGTAAAAAAGAAAAATATACAAAAAACATGATATCAAATATAACAGAATTTGTTATAGCGCATTAGCTACCATGTGGCGTGGGAAGTCAGAGTTACAAAGTTCTTAATTTACGTAAAATATTAAGTTGAAACCAAGAAGTCAGATACATAAATAATGGTGATTGTACAATATATGTCACGATTTAACAGGTCAAAATGTCACGAAACACATGCTTTACAATTCTTTTTATTGTATTTAACGACATGATGAGACACACATGTTATTCGTTCCGTTGGGACATGTTAACACATTATAATTACTTCTGAGGCTTAGTTAAAAAATCATTCTGCTTTTCATAATTACGATGATTTTTGTAATTAAGTAAATACTACTGAATTGTGTATCATGCCATCAACTTTTTTCCACCTGATCATCTCGTGTTTTCTCGTCTTTTATCATAACACAGGATCTCCAGCGAAGGAGTCTGTGATCTCAAATTCAAGTACACATTTCGAAAAATTGACATCAATAGAGGAGTGCAGCAAAAGGAATTTTTACTGTGAAATCTGTAAGAATTTTGCACAGTATTTCTCAAATACACTGCTGGAAAAAAATTATACACACTTTTAGACGTTGCAACGGTGTATACGGATTACTTGAAACGATTACGTTAACAGATCAATAGCGCAAGTGGTTCTGAGGTATCAGGTATCGACCATGGTGAAACAACCACGTTAGCATATGGTGTAGCTTCAACGTATGGCAACGCATGTGCTGATTCTGGGATCAGGCCGATTGTACAGATAGCGAATACTGCGGTGTCACCGCCAGACACCACACTTGCTAGGTGGTAGCTTAAATCGGCCGCGGTGCATTTAGTACATGTCGGACCCGCGTGTCGCCACTGTGTGATCGCAGACCGAGCGCCACCACAAGGCAGGTCTCGAAATACGGGATAGCACTCGCCCCAGTTGTACGAGGACTTTGCTAGCGACTACACTGACGAAGCCTTTCTCTCATTTGCCGAGAGGCAGTTAGAATAGCCTTCAGCTAAGTCCATGGCTACGACCTAGCAAGGCGCCATTAGCCTTACATAGTTTGATAATTATCGTATGAAATGTCTCATCAAGAATGCTGTATTCACATGAAGGAATAAAAGTTAAGTATTCGAGGAGCTGCATACTTTTCTTATTAGCATTCACTACTTATCCTGTTCCAGAATTCACGCCCGTCTGCGTTAGATAGCGTGCATTTCGGCCTCCTCTATCTACAAGGTGTTGGCACATTTGCCAACACATCAAATACTGTCCTGTGGTATGTTACTCCACCCCCGATCGGCCTGTTCACATAATTATGTTAGAATTGTTGGTTGGAGAGTTGTATGAGTCACTTCTGATCCCATACTACCCCATATCTGATCAAATGGAGATCGTGCTGGCCAGGGAAATTGCTACATTTCTTACACAGTAGGTTGTTTCACGGCAGTGTGTGGGCGAGCATTGGCCTGTTGGAACAACACGTCACCTTCCTGTTGCCACAACGGCAGAAAACGAGCATAATACGAGGGTAATCCCAAAAGTAAGATCTCCTATTTTTTATAAGTACATAGACCCGCTTATTTCTACAGTGGTTGACATCAGTTTACAGTTTGAACATTTAGCTATTTTTCGACGTAATCACCATTTCTGTCGATGCATTTTTGTAGACGCTGTCGCAGTTTTTGTATGCCCATGTCACATCAGCTCGCCGCCATGCTGTTCACAAAGTTATGAACCTCTTCTTTCACCTCGTCGTCGGAGCTGTTTCGCTTTCCGGCCAAATGTTCTTTTAACCTAGGGAACAGGAGATAGTCACTGGGCGCCAAGTCAGGACTATAGGGAGGGTGGGTGATTATGTTCCACTGAATTGCAGGAGAGCAACGGTTTGCCGAGCGATGTGTGGGCGAGCGTTGTCATGTAGAATGTGTACGCCCTCGCTCAACGTTCCTCTTCTCCGGTTCTGAATTGCCCGTTTGAGGTTTCTCAGAGTCTCACAGGACCTGTCAGCGTTAATTGTGGTCCCAGTGATTCAGCTCCGACGACGATGTGAAAGAAGAGATTCATAACTTTCTGAACAGCATGGCGGCGAGCTGGTATGACATGAGCATACAAATACTACCACAGCGGTTACAAAAATGCATAGACAGAAATGGTGATAATGTCGAAAAATAGCTAAATGTTCGAGCTGTAAAGTGATGTAAACCATTGCAGAAATAAACAGGTCTATATACTTATAAAAAAATAGGAGACCTTACTTTGGGGTTACCCTCGTAACATTCTACACGTACCGCGTACTGGTTAGTGTTCCCTGCAGAAACAACAAAGATGAACAAGAGTTGTTGCTTCTCTCATCGCAGACCATAAGCCCTGGTGTGGTGCCTGTGTGTTTTGGGCAAATGCTCTCTACGACACGGCACTCACTAGGTCTACGTTTCACGCACAAACGACATCATTTCCGTGCAGTCAGAATCTGCACCTGTCAAGCCATGCAAGTCGATGTAGCGGCGAAAGTGGAAGACAGGCTAGGGGCGAGCAAGCCTGTGTTTCCTTACCTAATAACCGGTTCGCAAGAGTTCGCTTTGACACGTCTGACCTCTCAAGCCTTCTTATGTGTGCTGCGGTAGCTGCACGATCTGACACTGGTGCTTCTACAGTATGACGATCCTGGGTGGCGTCTGTGATGCTTGGAGGTCAAGAACCTGGTCTAGGGGAATGATAATGTCCAGACAACCACTGATACCAGGATCAGTGCACAACTCGCGTATCAGTTCTCCAAAAGGACCATCCCGCCACTGGGAAGGCCACACCTTGACCCCTTTCAAATCCGCTCAGTTGGCTGTAGGAAGCACGGGTGCGTCTGCTAGGTATGGTTGTGTGCTTCCTTCACACGTTCGCAACGCATTGAGCCTTTTTTTTTTCCTTTATTGTAATTTTAAACACCTATACAGGCGGGCTGTCAGCAGCATAGTACGCTGCTCTTCAGCCTTAAGTGGAACAATAAACATGACAGAGAGGTGATATATACAATACAAAAAACGGCGGGCAAAAAATGGAGATACAAAAAAACAATAAACAAGAAGCCGTTCCCGTTGGACGAAAAAAACACTAACACTTGGAGTCACGGCGAACAAAACACGGAGAACGGCGACGGCACATGTGAACAGTTGAGTTGTAACTGCACGAAACACAAAACGATGCACACACACTAAACACTGATGGCGATGATCTCCGGCGCGCGAATGTTCACTGAGCGTGTACGAGTCCGGGGACCTTCCAAGAGAAGAGGTGGAGGAGGAGGAAGGGGAAATGGGAGAGGGGAGAGCAGAGATGCCATGGGCAAAGGAGAGAGGGGGAGGGAGGAAGGGGGAGGGGAAGCCCGGGCGAGAGGGTAGGAGGGAGGGGGGAAAGGAAAGAGAAGGGAAGGGAAAGGGGGGGAGGGAGGGTGCCTAAAGGAAAGGACACAGGAGGTGGGGGGGAAGGATCAAAGTTGATAGGAGAGGTAGATGCAGGGGAGGAGGACATCATCAGGGAGGGGGAGCTGGCGGAAGCCACCTTGGGAGAGAGGGTTGAGAGATGGAGACCGGGTGGGACATGGGAATACAGGCGCGGCAGCGGGCGGGGGTGGGTGAGGATCGGGGAGACGAGCGGGTGAGGAGGGTCGAGTTTACGGGAGGTGTACAGGATCTGTATCCTTTCAAGGAAAAGGAGGAGGTGGGGGAAGGGGATGAGATCATACAGGATCCGCATGGGGGAGGGGAGACGGATGCGATAGGTGAGGCGGAGAGCATGGCATTCAAGGATTTGGAGGGAACATTGAGCCTCTACTGAGTCTCTATTTAAAGGGTAGTCACAGACGGCTCTCTGTTAGCTTTGCAACTACGCTATCTATTGGCGGACTACGTTGGAACCATTATCAGTACATCTGCTATCCCACAGGTGGGATATGCCGTCATCGGATCAAAATCGGCGTCGTCTTTCCCGGTGTACTAGTGTAGTTAGAAAAGACATTAACAGATGGCACTGTACGCTTTGCAGCTCGTACAGTAAAAGCGTGGCCGGCCGGGGTGGCTAAGCGGTTCTAGGCGATGCAGTCTGGAACCGTGCAACCACTACGGTCGCAGGTTCGAATCCGGCTTCGGGAATGGATGTGTGTGATGTCCTTAGGCTAGCTAGGCTTAAGTAGTTCTAAGTTCTAGGGGACTGATGACCTCAGAAGTTGAGTCCCATAGTGCTCAGGGCCATTTGAACCATTTGAAGTAAAAGCGTGCATGAATAGACTTGTCCTCAGTAAGCAGTCTTTTGCAATCTAACCGCAATCTATTCGAAATGTACACCATTTGCAGTACGGAGGCGGCGAAAACGACCAATACATTTTGCCATCACATACTGTAGTGTCTCAAAGGAAATGGATTCCGATGCCACGCATATCTCCGATTGAAGTTGTCCAGCTTAGTGAAATGGCTTCAGTAGACAGTGTCTTTCAATGTGCCCCAAAAACTTAGTCACAAGCAACCAGATCGGGGGAATATGGGGCCAATCCATCCCCGCAGCAGTAAGTTTGCAATAATACACAACGCAATGGTACTGTTAGCGAAATATTCATCAAGATATCGAAACACCTGTTCGGCACGATGCAGTCTGGCCTCGTATTGCATGAGCCCCTCGAAATCTCGTCGATTCTCGAACGCTAGCTGACTGACGAAAAATTATTCCGAAATTGTAACCTAACTTTGACTGGTGGTCGTTTCTCGAATTAAAAAAGGGCCAATAAACCCTCTGCTGCATAAGGCTGCCTAAACAGTTCCTTCGGGAGAATACAGTGGTTCCACTCCGCACAAATGGAGACTTTCGGAAGTCCAAACTGGCCAGTTTTGTCTGTTCATTACTCAGTTCTGGTGAATGCGTGTTCCATCTGTGAACGAAATGCAGCCAACATCAAATCCTTCATTATTGATCATTTAGAGAATCTGGTTCGCAAAGTCAGCTCTCTGTCGTACAGCTCGTGCAGTTATGGTCTGGTCGTCTTGTATTTTGAATGGGGCATGTGTCAGCTCTCTCTCAGTATTTTCAGCGTGCTGGAACGCTTCAAACCGGCCTCTGCTGCAATGCTTAGGCCAAGTTTCCTAGGATTTTGCTGAACAAACCATGTCGATAGTTTCAGGAGTTCAAAATGGTTCAAATGGCTCTGAGCACTATGCGACTTAACTTCTGAGGTCATCAGTCGCCTAGAACTTAGAACTAATTAAACCTAACTAACCTAAGGACATCACACACATCCATGCCCGAGGCAGGATTCGAACCTACGACCGTAGCAGTCCCGCGGTTCCGTCTGAGCGTCTAGAACCGCTAGACCACCGCGGCCGGCTAGTTTCAGGAGTAACTATCATTTGTCTGTGGTCACTAGATCGTCAGCTGCATACCCTATATTTAGTATAAAGGGCGTTCAAAAACTTTTGCACAGCCGTCTCCATTTTTTTTATTTTTTGCAGGAGGAGAATGAAATTTTTTGAACATACTTGAAAAATTTAGGTATACATTGAGCCTAGTCAATGTAGCCTCCATCAGCTGTGACGCATCTGGCCCAACGTTCTTTCCATGATGTAAATGTACTTTGGTAAAATTCTGGGGACTGATTTTTACGCCATCGCTTGACACAGGAAATAAGGTCTTTCCCACTATCAAATGGTTTACCGCGCAGGTGGGCCTTCATACGACCAAAGACGTAAAAATCAGACGGAGCCAAGTCCGGGCAGTAGGGAGGATGAGGAACAATTTTCCAACCCATTTTCCTGATTTTCTCCTGCATCATGAGGGCTGTACTGGGTTTAGCATTGTCATGGTGTAGTCTGATGAGCTGACCCTAAAGCTGTGGGTCTGGATGGCACGTCGCAGCTTGTCCAATGACAAACACTAACGGTCTCGGTTGTGGGGCCATGTTCCAAAAAGTCAATGAAAATGACACCACACTGATCCCAGAAGAAGGAGGCCATCACCTTTCTGCCTGCTGTTCGTGAAAGTCTTGGTTTCTTCTTCCGAGGGAAACCCGGATGACGCCCCTCCATGGATTAGGTTTTTCTCTCAGGTTCGGAAAAAACAACCATGTTTCATACTAGGCAATGACGCCGTCAAAACACTGTTTCCATTCTTCGGTAACGGTCTTCTTGAGACCCTCGCACACATTCTTCCTCATCGTTTTCATTTCTCTTGTCAATAATCCAGGCACCCAGCGTGCACATATTTTTCTGTACCCTAGTAACTGTACCAGTGATACCACACTACTCAGTGACAAACGAAACATTTCAGCAAGCTCTCGTGTCGTCACACATCTGTCATTCTGGATGATTTGATCAGTGGTCTCCTTATTCACATTACTCACTGCCGTCGATGGTCTGCCGCATCGTGGATTGTCCAGTAGGGAGAAATCACCTTATTTAGACCTCTGCAAGCACTGCTGGATACTTCTGCGATCCACTGTGTCCTCCCCATAAACAGAGAGCAACTTCATGTGAATCTATGTGGCATAGTCATCACCGGTCTTGAAGAGGAACTCCATCACAGACCGTTGTCGCAACCTGACATCTACTTCATGGTCCATTATGGCTCACCTGTAAATAAAAGAAATTACTTTTATACACCAGCTTATAGCTAAATGTTCCAAGTATGTTCACAAAAAATTCACTCTCCTCCTGCAAATAATAAAAAAATAGAGACAACTGTGCAAAACTTTTTGAACGTCCTATGTATTTCAGTAATCTAAATTTCCGCATTGTCATGTGACACATAAATCTACGTATACAGCCACATGCACTGTCTGCAAAACACTGTGAAAAGCACGGTAGAACATATTTCCCATTTTTAATTATTTCGTATGGCATCAAGGATACATTACTTAGAGTGAACAGCAATGGTGTTAATAGTGATACAATATACATAAAGTACAGCTAGATTGGATTACATTCATTATACTTCCCACGATATCGCACTTATAAGAGTTTCTACCAGTTCCGTTCTTGAATGGAGTTTGAGAAGAGTGATTGTTTAAATGCCTCTGTGTCTACTGTAATTAGTCTAAGCTTGTATTTGCAGTCCTTGCGTGAGCGCTAACTAGGGGTCTGTCGTATATTTCACGGTTCCTCAATACTGGATCTTGAAACTTGGTAAGTAGGCTTTCGAGAAGTGGTTGGCGTCTACGTTCGAGAGCCTGCCAGTTCAGCGTCCTCGGCGTTCCCAACGCTCTTGCGTTGATCAAACATAACTTTGACCCTTCGTGGTGCTGTCCTTTAAATGTCTGCAATATCCCCTATTAGGTCCATCCGCTGTTGGTTCCAGACACTTGAAAAACATTCCCTCGAGTGTTTTGCAAGCAGTATCATTTGCAGATTGATCGCCAACTGCTTTACCTATTACTGAGATTATTTGATCATTCCATTTCTTATCCCCACAAAAATGTCACATAGACGTTTTTGTATGAGTTGACGCCAACTGTGACTCACTGAACTGTAATCATAGGATACTACAGTTCTACGTACTGTGAAGAGCAAAAACAGTTTTGAGATTTTACGACAAATGGCTCAGGGTGTACTTGTTACTAGTCAGTATCATTACACGTTTTGGTTTTACTCAAACAGATACTACATTGTTATCATGTTAAAAGGGTGTAGTGGCCACTCGGCTACGGACAGCGGCAAGACACAGACAATACTTAACAGTGAAGGTGGAGTGCAGGTACCCTATGCATAGCGTAATAGCACAGTGAACCTGAATAAGGCAACTAGATTGGTCGTCGAAATATTCTCCATAGTAGTTTACTGAATGGTATTTGTGTCTATGTGCCATAGCAGAAAGCGGATTCCGTTTGCGAAGACAGTTATTTTGTTCTAAGAAATTGGTGGGGGGATGCATTGAGTATGCCCATACTCTTGAACTGTAGTACATAATAGTCAATTGTGCCATCAACAATTCACAGAAGATTATGTATTGTTCTTGGGTCGTTGGGTCAAACAGTTGTTTTGTAAGAAACTTAAGGAATTTACTGAGGTTTGCGTTACACACATTGCTCATAAAGTATCCTGTACTGTCTGTATAATTATGACCATGAAGACCTGGGACACCCTGCATGTGCATGATGCTACAGGAGAAATAACTGTGACGATACCTATATCTGGGCAGTATACACGACGGTTCCTCCATGAACCGTGGGGATTTACGATCAGAAGGGCGGCGCGACCAGATGCGGCCGCACCGCAGTAGGCAGCACTGAATCAGAGCGGCGACCGGCTGGCTGGAGAACGCCAGCCACCTGCTGTCCAGCCTGCCAACTGGCCAGCAGCCAGGGCGCGCGCAGTGCAGCCAACTGTTGGGCAATAAGACGCGGCCAGCTGGAGCCACCCCTGCCAGCTGGCCTTCTGCCACCGAACCGAACTACCACCCCTCAAACTCTGACTTGCGCCAAAGGCACTCTGCGAAGGAGCTTTCTTGCTGTGCTTTTGAGGAATGTTAACTCCATTCCATGCTATTTCTTTTTTCAACGTCTGCCAATGCAGAGTGTGACAAAAATGGGCAGCACAAATTGCAGGACACATTACTCGCATGTGGACGAAGAAATCGTGTTATATGAACATGGGACGGGAAGCGCTTTTTTCCATTTTGCAACTCATTAATCATGGAAACACTCACGAACAGAATGCACGAGCATTTCACATGCAACTTTATCTCACCGGAGATGTTCAGTATGCCCTTCGTGGGCATTGATACATGCATCAGCCCGCCGTCATACAGAATCATGGATGTGCTGAAGTATCCCTGCGGTATTGTGGATGGTCCAGCAGCCGGGCACGGAAACCCTGAACGTCTTGCACTGGGGCTCCAAACACAAGAGTTTTCAGATGCCCCCGCAAATAAGTCCAGTGGATTTATGTTTGGAGACCGTGTAGGCCAGGCAATTGGGCCATCTCCATCTATCGATTTGTCACCGAATCTGTTATTTAGAAGCCAAAGGACATTAACACTAAAATCAGGAGATGTTCAATCGTGCATGAAGTACATGTTTTGTTACACAGCTAAAGGTACATCTGCTAACAGATTAGACAGAATAGAAAACTAAACTAAACTCCTCACACACAGGCAATGAATGCCCAAAGGCACCGACTGGCCGCCGTGTCATCCTCAGCCCACATACGTCACTGGATGCAGATATGGAGGGGCATGTGGTCAGCACATCGATCTCCCCGCCGTATGTCAGTTTCTGAGACCGGAGCCCCTACTTCTCAATCAAGTATCTCATCAGTTGGCCTCACAAGGGCTGAGTGCACCCCTCTTGCCAACAGCGCTCGGCAGACCGGATGGTCACCTATCCAAGAGCTAGAGCAGCCCGACAGCGCTTAACTTCGGTGATCTGACGGGAACCGGTGTTACCACTGCGGCAAGGCCGTTGGCTAGATAGAGTATGCTCTAAGAAATTACGGTAACTTTGTCCGTTGAGCCTGGGTGAAAGAAAGTGAGACCTTACCAGTCATTAGCAATACAGGTCCAAACATTGACAGAAAAACTTCGTTGATGACTTGCTTCAACAAGTGCATGAGGATTGTCGTCTGCTCATACATGCCGATTCTCTGAATTTACAATCTGATCTCGTTAAAACGTCGCCTCATTTGTGAACAGCACCGTTGCACTGAAATTCGGGTTGACACTTTGTTGAGCAAACCATTCGAGAAAGAGTACTCAGGAAAATCAGTTGCTCATAGTATATGCATACGCTGTAAATGGTATGGATACAGCTGGTCCTCGTGTAACATTCGCCAGATTAGTCATGTGGTCAATATTCAACGTTGCACCTCCACGTCTTGTACTGACACTAGCGTCATCTTCAACTGCATGAAGAATTGCCGCAACCCGTTGCTGTGTCCTCGTTCATCTAGGTCTACCTACGTGGTGAGTATCAGGCTTAAATGCCCCATGCTCCCTAAGTCGACGATCAAAGACTTCAAACGTTTTCCTGTCTTGTCACCTTCGACCTGGAAATGTCTCCCGGTACAGAAGTTGACAGCGAGAGCCATTGCCGTGAGCCAGCTCCTGCGTCAAATGGACATCTGCCATCTCTGCATTTGTGTTCACCCTCTTTGCAAGATCAAAGTCTGTGATTAACTGTACGTAGTAAACCGTGTGCTTGCAACGGTCATACTGATCACTGGAACATTCGATGTTAATTGCAAACAAACAATGACGTACTTTGCATGGCCACAGGAACATACACTCCTGGAAATGGAAAAAAGAACACATTGACACCGGTGTGTCAGACCCACCATACTTGCTCCGGACACTGCGAGAGGGCTGTACAAGCAATGATCACACGCACGGCACAGCGGACACACCAGGAACCGCGGTGTTGGCCGTCGAATGGCGCTAGCTGCGCAGCATTTGTGCACCGCCGCCGTCAGTGTCAGCCAGTTTGCCGTGGCATACGGAGCTCCATCGCAGTCTTTAACACTGGTAGCATGCCGCGACAGCGTGGACGTGAACCGTATGTGCAGTTGACGGACTTTGAGCGAGGGCGTATAGTGGGCATGCGGGAGGCCGGGTGGACGTACCGCCGAATTGCTCAACACGGGGGGCGTGAGGTATCCACAGTACATCGATGTTGTCGCCAGTGGTCGGCGGAAGGTGCACGTGCCCGTCGACCTGGGACCGGACCGCAGCGACGCACGGATGCACGCCAAGACCGTAGGATCCTACGCAGTGCCGGCCGAAGTGGCCGTGCGGTTAAAGGCGCTGCAGTCTGGAACCGCAAGACCGCTACGGTCGCAGGTTCGAATCCTGCCTCGGGCATGGATATTTGTGATGTCCTTAGGTTAGTTAGGTTTAACTAGTTCTAAGTTCTAGGGGACTAATGACCTCAGCAGTTGAGTCCCATAGTGCTCAGAGCCATTTGAACCATTTGATCCTACGCAGTGCCGTAGGGGACCGCACCGCCACTTCTCAGCAAATTAGGGACACTGTTGCTCCTGGGGTATCGGCGAGGACCATTCGCAACCGTCTCCATGAAGCTGGGCTACGGTCCCGCACACCGTTAGGCCGTCTTCCGCTCACGCCCCAACATCGTGCAGCCCGCCTCCAGTGGTGTCGCGACAGGCGTGAATGGAGGGACGAATGGAGACGTGTCGTCTTCAGCGATGAGAGTCGCTTCTGCCTTGGTGCCAATGATGGTCGTATGCGTGTTTGGCGCCGTGCAGGTGAGCGCCACAATCAGGACTGCATACGACCGAGGCACACAGGGCCGACACCCGGCATCATGGTGTGGGGAGCGATCTCCTACACTAGCCGTACACCACTGGTGATCGTCGAGGGGACACTGAATAGTGCACGGTACATCCAAACCGTCATCGAACCCATCGTTCTACCATTCCTAGACCGGCAAGGGAACTTGCTGTTCCAACAGGACAATGCACGTCCGCATGTATCCCGTGCCACCCAACGTGCTGTAGAAGGTGTAAGTCAACTACCCTGGCCAGCAAGATCTCCGGATCTGTCCCCCATTGAGCATGTTTGGGACTGGATGAAGCGTCGTCTCACGCGGTCTGCACGTCCAGCACGAACGCTGGTCCAACTGAGGCGCCAGGTGGAAATGGCATGGCAAGCCGTTCCACAGGACTACATCCAGCATCTCTACGATCGTCTCCATGGGAGAATAGCAGCCTGCATTGCTGCGAAAGGTGGATATACACTGTACTAGTGCCGACATTGTGCATGCTCTGTTGCCTGTGTCTATGTGCCTGTGGTTCTGTCAGTGTGATCATGTGATGTATCTGACCCCAGGAATGTGTCAATAAAGTTTCCCCTTCCTGGGACAATGAATTCACGGTGTTCTTATTTCAATTTCCAGGAGTGTATAAAGCAAAACACTGTCGGTGCACAACGTAACCAGACGTCACCAAGGAACGCTGTTAGTTTCTCAGCCTTGACGGAGCCACTGTGATATCTATGTGAGTCCCTGGTCACGTCGGTCCGGCAGCAAAAGAGGTCGCTGACGTCGCGCCAAGGCTGCAGTCCTCGTACCAAGGCCTGCTAGTTCCTACATTCTCTCCAAAGAACTCTATGTTACCGTCTCTCACCAAGTGGTGTCACTTAGGCATCACGAATGGTCATCCCTTCATGGCAACAAGCTCCGGGGAATTAAACCGACCTCATCTCGACACTCTCACTCCGAGGAAATGCTTTTAGCTAGGTTGCGTATTGAGCACGGTCGTTTCATAAATCGCCATTTTTTAAGTGGTGATCCCCTTCCTCAACCTCTGATGGTTCGCCATTTCCTGACTGAATGTCCTTTTTTGTAACGACTTATGTTCTCATCACTTATGTTTGCCGTCTGCGTTATCGAACGTTTTAGCTAACGACACCCGGGCTGTCGACCGCACTTTACTTTTTATCCGTCGTAGCAATATGGCGAAGGACATTGAACAGTTCAGGACCTTCGTTCTCTCTACGGCGTATTTTACCTACATTTCTCCAAGTCACTGTTTTTAGCTGTCTTTCCTTCCATCGATTTGGCTTAACCTTGATTGCTTGAATTGCTGATTTTGAGATAGAGAACCAAACAGCGAGGTCATCGATCCCATCGGATTAGGGAAGGATGGGGTAGAAGTCGGCCGTGCCCTTTCAGAGGAACCATCCCGGCATTTGCCTGAAGTTATTTAGGGCAATCACGCAGAACCTAAATGAGGACCGCCGGACACGGATTTGAACCGTCGTCCTCCCGAATGCGAGTCCTGTGTGCTAACGCTGCGCCACCTCGCAGTAGTCCCTTTTAGCTTCTTTTCGTCTTCGTATTCTACGTTTCTGACACGGACGCGTATGACCCTAGTTGGTTTTGCGCTCTAAAACAAAACAGACAAACCAAGAGTGCATGTTCCCCATGATTCTAGCGTTCTGGTCTTGTGAGTTTCCCCTGATTAATGAGTTGGAGAACATGAGTTATAACATACTGGGCTATTACAAATGATTGAAGCGATTTCATAAATTCACTGTAGCTCCATTCTTTGACATATGGTCACGACACACACAGATACGTGGAAAAACTCGTAAAGTTTTGTTCGGCTGAAGCCGCACTTCAGGTTTCTGCCGCCAGTGCGCCCGAGAACGCAGTGAGACAAAATGGCGACAGGAGCCGATAAAGCGTATGTCGTGCTTGAAATTCACTCACATCAGTCAGTCATAACAGTGCAACGACACTTCAGGACGAAGTTCAACAAAGATCCACCAACTGCTAACTCCATTCGGCGATGGTATGCGCAGTTTAAAGCTTCTGGATGCCTCTGTAAGGGGAAATCAACGGGTCGGCCTGCAGTGAGCGAAGAAACAGTTGAACGCGTGCGGGCAAGTTTCACGCGTAGCCCGCGGAAGTCGACGAATAAAGCAAGCAGGGAGCTAAACGTACCACAGCCGACGGTTTGGAAATTACGGAAAAGGCTAAAGCAGAAGCCTTACCGTTCACAATTGCTTCAAGCCCTGACACACGATGACAAAGTCAAACGCTTTGAATTTTCGGCGCGGTTGCAACAGCTCATGGAAGAGGATGCGTTCAGTGCGAAACTTGTTTTCAGTGATGAAGCAACATTTTTTCTTAATGGTGAAGTGAACAGACACAATGTGCGAATCTGCGCGGTAGAGAATCGTCACGCATTCGTGCAGCAAATTCGCAGTTCACCAAAAGTTAACGTGTTTTGTGCAATCTCACGGTTTAAAGTTTACCGCCCATTTTTCTTCTGCGAAAAAAACGTTACAGGACACGTATATCTGGAAATGCTGGAAAATTGGCTCATGCCACAACTGCAGACCGACAGCGCTGACTTTATCTTTCAACAGGATGGTGCTCCACCGCACTTCCATCATGATGTTCGGCATTTCTTAGACAGGAGATTGGAAAACCAATGGATCGGTCGTGGTGGAGATCATGATCAGCAATTCATGTCATAGCCTCTACGCTCTCCCGACTTAACCCCATGTGATTTTTTTCTGTAGGTTTATGTGAAAGATTCAGTGTTTAACCCTCCTCTACCAAGAAACGTGCCAGAACTGCGAGCTCGCATCAACGATGCATTCGAACTCATTGATGAGGACATGCTGCGCCGACTGTGGGAGGAACTTGATTATCGGCTTGATGTCTGCCGAATCACTAAAGGGGCACATATCGAACATTTGTGAATGCCTAAAAAAACTTTTTGAGTTTTTGTATGTGTGTGCAAATCATTGTAAAAATATCTCAAATAATAAAGTTATTGTAGAGCTGTGAAATCGCTTCAATCATTTGTAATAACTCTGTAGAAGAGAAGCGTTTCCAGACCAATGTTCATATAACACAATTTCTTCGTCTACATGTGAAGAAGTCCTGCAATTTGTCTCATACAGTTTTATTACAGCCTGCATAAAACATCTATAAAACTAGATACAGACCCTTTCGATACTTCACAATATTATCGTTCGGTTACGAGGATACATGCTGATGGGCAAGTGTGTAGCTTTCTCAGAGAACGTGTGACTAATAAAACCCATTTAATTTCATACGTTAGCCGTAGTTGCATATGTCACTGAAATATATACATGGGAAATATAATACGAGGAACAGAGATAGACTTTCTGCGATCACCTAAAAATATTCTTAAGTTTTTTTCTTTGCAGGTCATGGCACACACTAAAAACCCTCCACCACAGTATCGCAGCAAGCTATCAGAGGAGCAGAAACTAAAAGGTGGAGTATCGTGTGGCAGTTTTTTCGGCATCAATGGGAATGTTGCCTAAGGAAATCATCTGGATCGGCCTCACACAGCTGCAATATTCTCGCTGGTGCCGAAAACGAATAAAGGCGCGATACTCCGCCACCTTGTCAATGTGTTGCACAATCATGTTTTCGCAACTCTAGCTGTCTGCCACGGTACTTTGATGGTGGGATTTTAAGGTGTGCAAGGAATGCAGACATGTTCCTGCAAACAAACAAAAGAATAATTATATGTCTTCATTTTTTCCAGGTGATAATGAAAACTTTGACTACTCCTCGTAAATAACGCGTTCTAGGACAAATATTCATGCCTCAGTCCCTGTGACATCATCATCGTGTGTACCTTCTTTCTTACAAGTTTCGTTACAGACAATGCTACGAAAATGAAGAAAGCCTTGGACGAAAATTCGTTGGTGAATTTCATTTTCTTATGATATTCCAATACTTCTGTCTGATATCTGCCTTTCCTGGTGCTAATGTTATGTACAGTTCTAAAACTATCGTAGGCTATCACAAGCATGCTTAGTCGAGGTAGTTTTCCAAATTGATTTCGTCATATAAGATAGTAACTGCGTTACCTATACTACAGCCTAACTACTGTCTGAATTTATGTGCAGGTATACAGAAAGCGACCGACTCTGTGAATGCTAAGGCAATGTACGATGGTATTGAGAAAGCAATTGGACCAACTGTCAGAAAAACAGCCAAGACGGGTGAAGTCATTACTGATGAAGGCAAACAAATGGAACGCTGGGTTGAACACTACCTCGAGTTGTATGCAGCCGAGAATGAAGTTAGCAAGGATGCATGTGACGCCATCAAACAAATGACAGTTATGGACGAACTAGATGCAATGCCTACTATGGAAGAACTTAGTAGAGAAATAGATTCTCTTGCTAACGGAAAGGCCCCAGGTGAAGATGGGATCCCTGCAGAGGTTATTAAGTATAACAAGTCTGTTCTTCTCAAACATTTATATTCACTTACCACAACCAGCTGGGAAGAAGGTTATGTCCCGATGTGTATGCGGAATTCGAGGATAGTTACTCTATATAAACAGAAAGGGAACAGGAGTTACTGTAACAATTATCGAGGCATTTCATTAGTAAGTGTAGCCGGGAAAGCTTATGCAAGAGTCATCCTAATGCGATTACAGATCTTAGCTTCCAGAATCTACCCAGAATCTCAGTGTGGCTTCAGGCCCGGCCGATCAACCGTAGATATGATCTTCTCCTTAAGACAGCTACAAGAGAAATGTCGTGAGCAGCAGAGGTCACTTTATATTGCTTTCATTGACGTTGTTAAAGCGTTTGATTTAGTGAGCAGAAATGGGCTTCTCAAACTGTTGCAGAAGATTGGATGCCCACCTAAACTACTGCAGATAATTGTCTCTTTCCTTGAGAAAACACAAGCAACAATTTGCTTCAACGGTAAAACATCAGAAGCATTCCCTGTTAATAGCGGTGTGAAACAGGAGTGTGTGTTAGCTCCTACATTATTTGGGATTTTCTTTTCCCTTCTGCTCAGATTTGCCTTTGAAGACTGTGAGGAGAGAGTGTATCAACATACGAGGTCTGATGGAAATCTTTTCAACATTGCTCGCCTCAAGGCCAAGACCAAAGTAAATACAGTTGTTATCCGTGAGTTGTTATATGCGGACGATGCAGCTCTAGTAACGAACACAAAAGATGAGCTGCAGTATACAATCAACAAATTGTCAAATGCCTGTGAAAAGTTTGGTCTACTCGCCAGCCTTCAAAAGACTAAGATCATGGCGCAGAGCACTACCAACCTTCCATCCATTAGCATTGATGGCAATCCTCTCCAGATAGTTGATGGCTTTACCTACTTGGGATCCACAATATGTGGCAACTTGTCCATGGACACTGAAATTACTAACAGAATCGCAAAGCCATCATCTGTCATGGCTAGATTGAAAAACAGAGTATGGAACAACGGATTGCTTACCACAAAAACTAAATTAAAAGTCTACAACGCTTGTGTTATAAGCACCCTTCTCTATAGCTGTGAGACATGGACAACTCTTTCTAGGCATGAATCCCGACTCAACAGCTTCCATCTCCGCTGTCTCCGGAAGATCCTTCAGATCTCTTGGAGAGATAGAGTACCCAACACCGAAGTCTTTCATCGTGCAAGCACAACCAGCATCTTTGCACTCCTGAGTCATCGACGTCTAAGGTGGTTGGAACATGTCAGGCGCATGGATCCTGAACGGAGACCGAAACAACTGCTGTACGGAGAACTTCAGTAGTGTGTGAGGCAGTGGGACGACCGCATCTTCGTTTCAAGAATGTCTGCAAGAGAGACCTGACCAAGACCAGAATCAATCCAAGTCGGTGCGAAAGCATTGCAGATGACCGTGTCAAGTGTCGAGTAACTGTGCGCAACGGCGTCAAGCTCTCAGAGGACGAACGCACACAGGAACAAATCAGGAAGAGGACAAAGTGAAGAGACAGAGCGGCTTCTGTTCGAAGTCCCTCAAATTTCACATGTCCAAACCGCAGTAGGGACTGCCACTCTCGAGTGGGACTTTTTAGCCATAGCAGACGCTGCAGACTCTGAACCAAGCATACTACACCATCATCCCTCAAGGATGGACGGATGCCATTTATTTATTTACCTATACATTAGGTATGTTGCATACCAATCAGGCGTTAACTCATTTCGATCGCTTTTTTTCCGTATGCGATCAGTGTCTTACTACATTCCCCTACAAACTGGAATCGTTGAATCGTCTGGAAACTAATATTTAAAGGCCCGTGTAACCTTCGTAACATTATTGTTCTGCATATTTATTCTCCTGTCTGTTAGTTAAAAGTAGTATTTATAGAAAATTGAAATTTCCAGTATTTAATTCAGATTTTATTCGAAAACTACTGATTTGTAAAGTGAAACAGAGCGATATTGTAGAACAGGTAAGAAACAATACAGATTTATCATACAACACAAGAAACGGAAAAATTTTAAAAAATGAAAATAAAAACGTTTCAAAAATTTCTTAAGTACTTCGTCGAGCTTGTATAAAACATGTTTCTTTTATTCATAAACAACTTTCGAAGAATAACAGGAAACTCTTCTGTACTTGTGTACCTCTATCGGAAGTAGTTGCTTTGCTTAGATAAAAGCGCAGAAGTTACGCGATCGGCCAATTGTTATTGTTTATAAAATGCAATATGCTCAATTTGGAATCACAATGCCATCACTGGGATTTGACTGAAGAGAACCGGGCTCTGGTTGGGATCCGAAACTCAAACAACCTACCTTGAGTGAAAAGGCTACAAAAATAATGAAACTTCCTGGCAGATTAAAACTGTGTGCCCGACCTAGACTCGAACTCGGGACCTTTGCCTTTCGCGGGCAAGTGCTCTACCAACTGAGCTACCGAAGCACGACTCACGCCCGGTACTCACAGCTTTACTTCTGCCAGTACCTCGTCTCCTACCTTCCAAACTTTACAGAAGCTCTCCTGCGAAACTTGCAGAACTAGCACTCCTGAAAGAAAGGATATTGCGGAGACATGGCTTAGCCACAGCCTGGGGGATGTTTCCAGAATGGATACAAAAATAATGTTCAGCAAATATAAAAATAAAACCCTTCCAGATACTCAGATTTATCATACTGACTCGTATCATCGATAGTGTAAATAAAAATCGTCAGCCCTTGCCAATCATTTACGACTATTACACGGAATTTATTTATTTGTGGCATAGCTTCGATTCCTTGCACCCAACACTGAACACTTGCAACTTCTACCTGCAGTCCTGTGGATAACCGTTTGTTACCTAGGAAGTGACAACCAGAATGCTATATTGCTCAGGAACGTAAAGTAGCATAAAATGAAAGTGTAGGAATTATGAAAAAATTGAAGGAAGCAACAGCGCAGAGAAGGCTGCGGTCGCATTTTGCAATCGACGTTTCTGGTATTAGTTAAGATTCATAGTTGGGCGCTGCAGGTGTGCTTAGCGCCGGAAATCCTCTTTATTTCGCGTGTCGCTATGGGTGTGCGAGTTAAGCTGCAAGCGGCCAACTCTGCACTCCCGAAAGCGACGGCGCAGCCTTAAGCCGTAGTTGCGAAATAAACGCCATTTGATCTGGAATTAAAGCTCTGTTGCTTTTAATCCACTACGACTAACTTTTAAAAAATGCTCGTGTGATTTAGGGCTACAGAGGTGGCAACGAGGCGTAAGCTCTGGACTAACGTGTTATTGCACCCGTCTGTTCCACACCATCCCTGCAATCGCAAACGCATTCGTGTGCAGCAAAACACTTTCATTCATCTGTGCCACGAAAACACTATACTGATATTAAAGTTCAGTGCCAAAAACATCTCATGCTCCTAACAAATTTTACCACAAATTATATTTCAAAAATTTACAAAAATATTTTCACGTACAATAAAATAGAAACTACGAGTAGTCCTGCGGATTCCTCGACTTGCGCCATAGGGGGGTGGGGTTTCGGGTTCCGCTGGATAGGTCAGGAGTCCACTACACGCAGCAAGCGGCTACACGGGTAGCAGGGGTTGTGTGGCGTGGACTGGGAGGTTTTTTAGGTTAGATGGCCTCGGGCAGGTACAGAAAGGGCAACAGCCTCAAAGGGTGCGGGGCAAAGTCAGGGGATGCGGGGACCAAGCAGCAATCAGTATTGTAATTGTAAATTGTCGAAGCTGCATTGGTAAAGTACCGGAACTTCAAGCGCTGATAGAAAGCACCGAAGCTGAAATCGTTATAGGTACAGATAGCTGGCTGAAGCCAGAGATAAATTCTGCCGAAATTTTTACAAAGGCACAGACGGTGTTTAGAAAGGATAGATTGCATGCAACCGGTGGTGGCGTGTTTGTCGCTGTTAGTAGTAGTTTATCATGTAGTGAAGTAGAAGTGGATAGTTCCTGTGAATTATTATGGGTGGAGGTTACACTCAAAAACCGAGCTAGGTTAATAATTGGCTCCTTTTACCGACCTCCCGACTCAGCAGCATTAGTGGCAGAACAACTGAGAGAAAATTTGGAATACATTTCACATAAATTTTCTCAGCATGTTGTAGTCTTAGGTGGAGATTTCAATTTACCAGATATAGACTTGGACACTCAGATGTTTAGGACGGGTGGTAGGGACAGAGCATCGAGTGACATTATACTGAGTGTACTATCCGAAAATTACCTCGAGCAATTAAACAGAGAACCGACTCGTTGAGATAACATCTTGGACCTACTGATAACAAACAGACCCGAACTTTTCGACTCTGTAAGTGCAGAACAGGGAATCAGTGATCATAAGGCCGTTGCAGCATCCCTGAATATGGAAGTTATTAGGAATATAAAAAAGGGAGGAAGGTTTATCTGTTTAGCAAGAGTAACAGAAGGCAGAATTCAGACTACCTAACAGATCAAAACGAAAATTTCTGTTCCGACACTGACAATGTTGAGTGTTTATGGAAAAAGTTCAAGGCAATCGTAAAATGCGTTTTAGACAGGTACGTGCCGAATAAAACTGTGAGGGGACGGGAAAAACCCACCGTGGTTCAACAACAAAGTTAGGAAACTACTGCGAAAGCAAAGACAGCTTCACTCCAAGTTTAAAGGCAGCCAAAACCTCTCAGACAAACAGAAGCTAAACGATGTCAAAGTCAGCGTAAGGAGGGCTATGCGTGAAGCTTTCAGTGAATTCGAAAGTAAAATTCTATGTACCGACTTGACAGAAAATCCTAGGAAGTTCTGGTCTTACGTTAAATCAGTAAGTGGCTCGAAACAGCATATCCAGGCACTCCGGGATGATGATGGCATTGAAACAGAGGATGACATGCGTAAAGCTGAAATACTAAACACCTTTTTCCAAAGCTGTTTCACAGAGGAAGACCGCACTGCAATTCGTACTCTAAATTCTCGCACAAACGAAAAAATGGCTGACATCGAAATAAGTGTCCAAGGAATAGTAAAGCAGCTGGAATCACTCAACAGAGGAAAGTCCACTGGACCTGATGGGATACCAATTCGATTCTACACAGAGTACGCGAAAGAACTTGCCCCGCTTTTAACAGCCGTGTACCGCAAGTCTCTATAGGAACGGAAGGTTCCAAATGATTGGAAAAGAGCACAGGTAGTCCCAGTCTTCAAGAAGGGTCGTCGAGCAGATGCGCAAAACTATAGACCTATATATCTGACGTCGATCTGTTGTAGAATTTTAGAACATGTTTTTTGGTCGCGTATCATGTCGTTTTTGGAAACCCAGAATTTACTCTGTAGGAATCAACATGGATTCCGGAAACAGCGATCGTGTGAGACCCAACTCGCTTTATTTGTTCGTGAGACCCAGACAATATTAGATACAGGCTCCCAGGTAGATGCTATTTTCCTTGATTTCCGGAAGGCGTTCGATACAGTTCCGCACTGATAAAAACAAAGTAAGAGCCTACGGAATATCAGACCAGCTGTGTGGCTGGATTGAAGAGTTTTTAGCAAAGAGAACAGAGCATGTTGTTATCAATGGAGAGACGTCTACAGACGTTAAAGTAACCTCTGGCGTGCCACAGGGAAGTGTTATGGGACCATTGCTTTTCACAATATATATAAATGACCTAGTAGATAGCGTCGGGAGTTCCATGCGGCTTTTCGAGGATGATGCTGTAGTATACAGAGAAGTTGCAGCATTAGAAAATTGTAGCGAAATGCAGTAAGATCTGCAGCGGATAGGCACTTGGTGCAGGGAGTGGCAACTGACCCTTAACATAGACAAATGTAATGTATTGCGAATGCATAGAAAGAAGGAGGATCCCTTATTGTATGATTATATGATTGCGGAACAAACACTGGTAGCAGTTACTTCTGTAAAATATCTGGGAGTATGCGTGCGGAACGATTTGAAGTGGAATGATCATATAAAATTAATTGTTGGTAAGGCGGGTACCAGGTTGAGATTCATTGGGAGAGTCCTGGCACGTAGAGTGGCCTCCGCCACACACCGCTGGGTGGCTTGCGGAGTATAAATGTAGATGTAGATGTAGATCTTTTAACACCGTGGTGTAGTTCAACACTGCACATATAGCCAACTTGAGCTGGGCCTGAATGATTGCCTGAAATAGGTATGTTCCAATTGGTTTTTTGAACGCGGCAGTCCATCCTGTGCTCAATCAGGACGGATTCGATCCGGTATGCGACGTGGTTTTCACTCGCTCTGTTTACTTCATCGATTTGTTGCTCACTGGTGCAACCATTGCCTCACTTGGTACATCAAACCCACTGCTCCACAAAAGTTTGGAATACTATTGTAAAATGTAGTCTACGATACTAGAGGGCCCATTGTTCCAGGCGCTTAATGCATTATCCAGTTAGAGCCCTTATACTGGATGGTGTTTGCTATTGGGATGCTTTTTGGACGTTTCCCAGTAGTGTAAATATATAGCTGCCGTAGCAGCACATCGCGAGCAGTCCAGTATCAATAATAGCTTCATTCAGATTGTGTTCAGCATTGCAATAACATGACACGTAGAGGCATACATCAATCTGATAGAGTCAGGTCATACAAAGCAAGATGTTGCCGATCGGTAACATGACACTCAAAGTGGTGTGTCTAAGGTGTGGAGAGCCGGTCGCAGTGGCCGTACCCGTATGACAAGATCAATACTGGCTCGTTTCCTTCAACTCTGAGGCGCCCATCAGCAACCACAAAAAAGGGATTCGCATCTCATCTCAGGGTAGTCTTCATTTCAGAATGCCAATGAGAAGCTGTGCACTTAACCAACAGAACCGACGCAGTCGAAGGACCTGGACTCTTGCACATCAGCATTGGACCATTGCAGAACGGAGTAATGTCATGTTTGCTGAGAAGACAGGCTTGGTTTGCGACCTGACATTAGACCTTTTAGGGCTTGGAGAAGCGTTAGACGATACCAGGAACGCCGATATATTCAGGTTCAAATGGCTCTGAGCACTATAGGACTTAACTTCTGATGTCATCAGTCGCCTAGAACTTAGAACTAATTAAACCTAACTAACCTAAGGACATCACACACATCCATGCCCGAGGCAGGTTCGAACCTGCGACCGTAGCGGTCGCTCGGCTCCAGACTGTAGCGCCTATATCCGCACGGCCACTCCGGCCGGATATATATTCAGGAGCTCCATCCATTTGCAGATGGAAGTGTAGTGGTCTGGGCGGCTATAATGATGGGACGGCAGACCACTCTAATTCCCATCTATGGCAATTTGGCTGGTTCTCGATACCTCGAAGAGGTCCTACAAACTATTGTAAGGTCCTACAAACGAAGTCTGTGCCAAATTCATACTAGTCGATGACAATGCGAGGTTCCAGTATCTTTACAGATTCTACAACAACCGAATGCATTGACCAGCACTGTTCCCAGACATGAATGCAATTGAGCATGCGTGAGACCTGTTGAAAGAGGCCATTGCACAGCGTCCGAATCCACCTGACAATCTTTAGGACCTCACTGAATAGCCATTGAGGAGTGGAACTTCATACTCGAAGATAAACTTGATGGTCTCATCCACTCGCGGAGTGGAAGAACTTATCCGTGTATGGAGAGGGCATACTCACTACTAAAGATTGAGAATCATTATTATGAGATAAATATTTTTCACTGTTTCTGTTTCCAAACGGTACAATTAGGAGAAAGCCAGCAATGTTTTGTAATAAATTTTTGTAACTAACCAATATCGTTCTTTTTTTCAAAAGGAATTATGTTTATTTTGTTGGTAAGGTATTATACAAACCTTAATGAGCGCACAATATGAAGTCATAGTTGTAAACTCTGTGACATTTCAAACATTTTTGAGGTGTGTATCTATCATCTTTCTAGAGCTGCGATACCAAATCTGACGATTAACATGAAAGTTGTCTAGATATGGTACCGCGTCGTATTGTAAATAACTATCGCCAATGAATCCAGCGTTTCGTCTAGGGTTACAGATTCCACTTTCTGGTCTGCTGACCAGATACCATTCAGCAATATGATTTTTGAAATTTTTTGGTTTTTATGGTATTTACAGTTCAGAACTCAAATATCACAAATATCATTGAGTAAATTGACTCTGAAGTTACACAACAACCTTAACCCGCTAAAATTAAAATCATTTTTCTACAGACTGTGTGGCTGAGTTGCAGCCGACATGGTAGCTAACCGTGTTCGGTGAGGGGACAGGACACCCTCTGCAATAAAAAATAAAACTGAGTGAACTTCTCATGGATGAAATTTGAAAGATGTCATGCAACGTTCGCGCATAATGAAAACCACTAAAGAGAAACGACAAGGAAAAAGTGGTGCTTGAGAGGCGTTATTGTTGGGTCCTCGGTTTTTCTCGTTTTCGACATTAGTTTTTCTTATTTTTCAGTTCGAATATCTATAGCATTTAAATACTAAATCAATTCTGTATATCCTTATTAACACCTATATAATTGTGGTATACTTTATATGAATGTATGGTGTCTGTTTTTTCGGATACGTCCGAAAGGACAAACACCACGCATTCATATAATTGATTCGACTAGATGGGCAACATTCATCAATGCAGATGCGCAAGTAAGTCCGACCTCCAGTGGGAATGTCAGAGTAGCAATCAAGGAGGAAATGGTCAGGGGCTGTGGATAGGTGGCACTCGTTGGAAGTGCTGGTCGACCGTGAGGCGTGCGGAGATAGTCCGAGCAGTTGAGGTAAACGCTGTATGCCGTATGGCACAGTGGTTAATGCACCTGCCTAATAAGCAGGAGATCCTGGGTTCCAGTCCCAGTGCCGGCTGGTCCCGGCGGAGGTTAGAATCCTCTCTCGGTCATGGGTGTGTGTGTTTGTCCTTAGGATAATTTAGGTTAAGCAGTGTGTGAGCTTAGGGACTGATGACCTTAGCAGTTAAGTCCCATAAGATTTCACACAGAAAAATCCCAGTGCAGGCCACAGGTCCCGAAGCAGCTTGTAACACTCCGGTTTAATCTACTTACTTATCCCGCTCGATCGGGATCTGATAGCAGCCCAAATAGATAATAACTAATGTGACCGTGTACCTAATGGGGCTGGCAATCGGATTGGACTGCTACGGAGATGTTACATTCCATTTTTGTCCTTCTCGAATGCTGTAATAATAAAATGTCTGGTGGCAAGAAGAACAACAACACAGGTTCATTAATCAATGACCTATATTCATCACAAAAACACCAAAGTAAGGAGACAGCCACTGCCTTCGTCGTACAGAATTAATAACGACTAATCTCAGCACAGGCCCTTTCGTTAATCATTATCGTCACACGCAATTTCAATCATTGTAATCCACCACTACAATCCAACACTGCAATCCAAATAATGCCGGCCCGGTGGACGCGTAATTACAAATATCAGCACAAAAAATCACTGAATCACACTAGTAACTATACTTTTTCACTTTCTCGTATATTTCTAACACAAAGGGGTTAAACCACGGCGATGGCCACTCCCTTTGTCGGTACAGTCTTGCATTCCAGCAACAGACCTCCACCCGGCTCGGCCTGCAGCGCGTACCACACCACACAACTGTCTCAACACTCGCTCTCGCTCTCGCCACCCGACGCACACTATCGACTGTTTGTCCTGTCAACCTGTGCTGTCGCAAACTTATAGTAAGGGCCTACGGACCCCTTACAAGCTGCATTACTAATCACATACCTTTCCTTATCTCCCCCCACTCCCCTCTCCGTCAGTTTACTTATAATTTGTATGAAAAATGCCGATCTCTAGTTACATATCGCACGATTACTCCCATGAATGTAATCGTCGTCAATTAATAGTACATCACATACAGTGATGTTTGTAAACCCACACAGATAATAAGTAGTGTTGTTAGTCGACCACAGAGTCATTGCGCCTGCAAGTAAGGGCGCTTCGATCGGCTTATCCTGAGTTTTTATTGTGAAATTTGACGAGAACTCTCTGAACTATCTAATAGTGCATGCACAACTGTCTTGAAATCATTCACAAAGCGATGCGTTTTCCTTAGTCGCCACTGTCTTTCTTTACTGTTACGTCACCGGGTGTTTCCGGTAACGGCCACACGGCCACCGGAGGCCAAGTGCAATAACATCACCGGGTGCTAACTCTCTCCGTAAAGAGACACTCTAGTTCGTTTCCCCTTAACTGAAATTCGTATTTCTGAAAATTAGAGTTATAAGGATGTATTTAATGAATCTTATATATTGACATAGTTATTCGAGGGTCACGACTGTTTTGGCGGGAAGAGGAGGTTGTACATGACATGAAAGGAAGAGGAATTAGTGAGGAGGGGAGCCTTCCAAGTTTCACACGCGACGGAAACCGCAGTGAATGTGCGCCAACGGTAACAAAACTGAAATGCGTATTTCTGAAAATTAGGGTTATAAGGATGTATTTAATGAATCTTATATATTGACATAGTTATTCGAGGGTCAAGACTGTTTCGGCGGGAAGAGGAGGTTGTACATGACATGAAAGGAAGAGGAATTAGTGAGGAGGGGAGCCTTCCAAGTTTCACACGCGACGGAAACCGCAGTGAATGTGCGCCAACGGTAACAAAACTGAAATGCGTATTTCTGAAAATTAGGGTTATAAGGATGTATTTAATGAATCTTATATATTGACATAGTTATTGGAAGGTCACGACTGTTTTGGCGGGAAGAGGAGGTTGTACATGACATGAAAGGAAGAGGAATCAGTGAGGAGGGGAGCCTTCCAAGTTTCACACGCGACGGAAACCGCAGTGAATGTGCGCCAACGGTAACAAAACTGAAATGCGTATTTCTGAAAATTAGGGTTATAAGGATGTATTTAATGAATCTTATATATTGACATAGTTATTCGAGGGTCACGACTGTTTCGGCGGGAAGAGGAGGTTGTACATGACATGAAAGGAAGAGGAATTAGTGAGGAGGGGAGCCTTCCAAGTTTCACACGCGACGGAAACCGCAGTGAATGTGCGCCAACGGTAAAAAAACTGAAATGTGTATTTCTGAAAATTAGGGTTATAAGGATGTATTTAATGAATCTTATATATTGACATAGTTATTCGAGGGTCACGACTGTTTCGGCGGGAAGAGGAGGTTGTACATGACATGAAAGGAAGAGGAATTAGTGAGGAGGGGAGCCTTCCAAGTTTCACACGCGACGGAAACCGCAGTGAATGTGCGCCAACGGTAACAAAACTGAAATGCGTATTTCTGAAAATTAGGGTTATAAGGATGTATTTAATGAATCTTATATATTGACATAGTTATTCGAGGGTCACGACTGTTTCGGCGTGAAGAGGAGGTTGTACATGACATGAAAGGAAGAGGAATTAGTGAGGAGGGGAGCCTTCCAAGTTTCACACGCGACGGAAACCGCAGTGAATGTGCGCCAACGGTAACAAAAGAAGACAGATCGCGAGCGCTATCTCGCTGGGCCTGTTGTTTCGCCCTTGTGTGTGTGTGTGTATGTAGCCGGACTCTTGTTTAGGCTGTGGGAAGCGCCAGCTGCGGCCCGCTCGCGCTGTTTGCCTCGGACGCCCACGATGCCGCCGCGCCGCTGTTTGACTGACCCATCGATCGGGCCGCCGACGACCATACGGAACGCAGTCGGGGGTCTTTTCCGGTTGCGGGGATAAAGTGAGGACTCTGTGCTCGCGCAGGAAACAAACACGGCTGCCCGCGCAGTGTTGGCGTCCGGCCGGGGGTTTGTGCTTGCAGCGCCCCCTGTAGGCCCGTTGCTATCCTCCAAACGCACGGCGCTGCTTGGCTGACTAGGCGGGCTGACAACTATGAGGCCATACAGACTCGGATACCGTCTTAGTCCATCACAAGCTCTTCACATACAAAAAATGATCTGTGTCACTCTCAGCAAAGAGGGTTGGAGTCATAACAGATGAAAATCTAAATTGGCTGAGTACGTAACTGCAATGTGCAAGAAGGCATCAGTATATCTCATAGCACTACAAAAATACAGGGTGTTACAAAAAGGTACGGCCAAACTTTCAGGAAACATTCCTCACACACAAATAAAAATAAGATGTTATGTGGACATGTGTCCGGAAACGCTTAATTTCCATGTTAGAGCTCATTTTAGTTTCGTCAGTATGTACTGTACTTCCTCGATTCACCGCCAGTTGGCCCAATTGAAGGAAGGTAATTTTGACTTCGGTGCTTGTGTTGACATGCGACTCATTGCTCTACAGCACTAGCATCAAGCACATCACTACGTAGCATCAACAGGTTAGTGTTCATCACGAACGTGGTTTTGCGGTCAGTGCAATGTTTACAAATGCGGAGTTGGAAGATGCCCATTTGATGTATAGATTAGAACGGGGCAATAGCCGTGGCGCGGTACGTTTGAATCGAGACAGATTTACAGAACGAAGGTGTCCCGACAGGAAGACGTTCGAAGCAATTGATCGGCGTCTTAGGGAGCACGGAACATTCCAGCCTACGACGCGCGACTGGGGAAGACCTATAACGACGAGGACACCTGCAATGGACGAGGCAATTCTTCGTGCAGTTGACGATAACCCTAATGTCAGCATCAGAGACGTTGCTGCTGTACAAGGTAACGTTGACCACGTCACTGTATGGAGAGTGCCACGGGAGAACCAGTTGTTTCCGTACCATGTACAGCGTGTGCAGGCACTATCAGCAGCTGATTGGCCTCCACGGGTACCCTTCTGCGAATGGTTCTTCCAACAATGTGTCAATCCTCATTTCAGTGCAAATGTTCTCTTTACGGATGAGGCTTCATTCCAACGTGATCAAATTGTAAATTTTCACAATCAACATGTGTGGGCCGAAGAGAATCCGCACGCAACTGTGCAATCACGTCATCAACACAGATTTTCTCTGAACGTTTGGGCAGGCATTGTTGGTGATGTCTTGATTGGGCTCCATGTTCTTCCACCTACGCTCAATGGAGCACATTATCATGATTTCATACGGGATACTCTACCTGTGCTGCTAGAACATGTGCCTTTACAAGTACGGCACAACATGTGGTTCATGCACGATGGAGCTCCTGCACATTTCAGTCGAAGTGTTCGTACGCTTCTCAACAACAGATTCGGTGACCGATGGATTGGTAGAGGCGGACCAATTCCATGGCCTCCACGCTCTCCTGACCTCAACCTTCTTGACTTTCATTTATGGGGGCATTTGACAGCTCTTGTCTACGCAACCCCGGTACCAAATGTAGAGACTCTTCGTGCTCGTATTGTGGACGGCTGCGATACAATATGCCATTCTCCAGGGCTGCATCAGCGCATCAGGGATTCCATGCGACTGAGGGTGGATGCATGTATCCTCGCTAACGGAGGACATTTTGAACATTTCCTGTAACAAAGTGTTTGAAGTCACGCTGGTACGTTCTGTTGCTGTGTGTTTCCATTCCATGATTAATGTGATTTGAAGAGAGGTAATAAAATGAGCTCTAACATGGAAAGTAAGCGTTTCCGGACACATGTCCACATAACATCTTTTCTTTCTTTGTGTGTGAGGAATGTTTCCTGAAAGTTTGGCCGTACCATTTTGTAACACCCTGTATAAAAAGTTCTCAACTCTTGACCTGAAAAGGAATTTTGTACACTTAAGTCCAGACAACGATGTATCTTGTTGGTTAAGTTTTCTGACTGTATTAATTTCTTCATAGCCATCAAAAATGGCTTTCTTTGGAAAAGCATCAACTATTTCAGCGCCCGATATTTTAAATTGTAGTATTCAAGTATTCAACAAATTCTGATCTGAAGTTGCTCTCTAGAAGTAGGCACAGGGGAGATCGGAAGCTGGATGGTTAGACTTTCACTCTTTGTGGAAAGTAAATGCAGATTTAATTCCAGACAGAATGACGATATGTTTGTCTGTTAGTAAGTGGGCATACTTTGTAGTGCCGTAGGCAAAAGTGTCTAGGAACAGTACATTTCTTAATGGAAGGAAAATAGGTAAAATTAAGGTCTCTTCGACCACTAAATCATTAGAGCTCAGCTCAGCTCTGACTGCGGAAGGGAATCGTAAACGCCCTTATCGAAGGAACCAACCCAGAATTTGCGTGAAGCGATTGAGTGAAGCCACGCGGGTTTAATCGTGGCGCTGGAGTCATGGACTGTGCGGCTGGTCCCGGCGGAGGTTCGAATCCTCCCTCAGGCATGGGTGTGTGTGTTTGTCCTTAGGATAATTTAGGTTAAGTTTTTGATTGAGTGAAACCAAGGAAAAAATAAAGTTTACTGCCTAATTTGAAAATTGCTACATGTAAAGATGTTGTGTACCAAGCAAGAGGTACAAAGCTGATGGCACGAGAGACCACCACCCACCTGGCTTCTCTAAGCTCTGTGCAGCAGCCTCCAGATGGCACTCATAAATGCAGACTTCATCCTGCTTCCGACCCACTTCTTCCGCCGTGTCGTACGCCAGAAAATATAGTGAAAAACAGCATGCAGGGAACAGTTCCAAGTGAGGGCTACTTTGCTTCGCTTCTTTTACTGGCAAACATGGGAAGCATTTCATTAACAGACACTAAAAGACACTAAAACAAGATGCGTTACAGGCACTCAGGCAGTTATGAACCAGCAGCCAGTTCACTTCAGTGCCAGCAGCTAGCTCAGCACAGAACTCCTGAAGACTATCTCCCGACATAGGACTGGCCAGTTACGGAGAACTACAGCCAGCAACAGAGTTTTTGCATACATCAGTATCAGTGATACATGCAACATCATACAATGTCCAGAGACAGCTAAGTTAGACATCACTATATTAGGGGTAGCATATCTAGTGCCACACTTCAAACTATACCGAAGTTAACTACCATTTCGCAACATATTAATAAATGTCATTTGTTACTTCAGAAAATGCTGCTATATCTTTGTCACAGTACCGCCCTGTCAACCAACTGTTCATTTGCCAGCGTACAGAATCAGCCTCCATCAGGGAGGCATGCTAGGAAAACAGCTTTCTTCTACCGTGAATGTTTTGGCTGAAATAATACGCGTAGTAGCGTTCAGTTACTACACCGTGTGTCCCAGTTCCGTTATGACTGTGCATCTGAAAAATAAAAATCATGGTGTATGGTCACAAAATCTCTGCATTTATTCAAACTCTCTTCAATCAAAACACAGCTGAAATCATTTTAATATGTTTTGAAACAGTCACTGTAGTCTTTTTTTGTTGCAGTTAGTACTGTAGCACCATTTTCTTGGCTGACCTTCATTGCGTTATAACAATGCCCTTTCAATGCCAGCTTCAATTTAGGGAACAACTAGATGTCGGCTGGGACCAAATCCGGCGGACACGATGGGTGATCCAGCAGTGTGATTCGTTTGCTGGCCAAAAACTTCGGCACAGTCTTCGCTATGTGGACTGGTGTGTCGTTATGGAGGAGCAATCAGGATCCAGCCTCTCAGTAATAGGGTCGCATTCGACATACTGTCGCCCACAAACGCTGGAGGACTCAAAAAACTTAACGTTGCTCCGACGCCACACTGCCATTTTCCGACAAGCGTCACAAACGGTTACATTTGCGGCCAGGATGCTTTGCAGCAGTGCTAGAGCTTTGAATTTCTACGCAGCAGTTTTTGAAACTTCAACTGCGAGGGTCACACCAAAAGAAATGCACACTATTTTTTTAAAATCCATCTTTTATTCTACATGTTTGAAAGTTTTACAGTGTGTAAATACATCCTTTAGGAACAATATTTTCATTCTCCACATAATTTCCATCCCTCTCAACTGCCTTATGCCATCTTTGAATCAGCGCCTGTATACCCGCACGGTAAAATTCTGGACCAACCTGTTGTAGCCACTGTTTGGCAGCGTGCACCAGGGAATCATCATCTTCAAACCTTGTTCCACGAAGAGAGTCTTCCAGTTTCCCAAAGAGATGATAGTCACATGGAGCCAGGTCAGGACTGTATGGCGTGTGTTTCAGTGTTGCCCATCCGAGTTTTGTGATCACCTTCATGGTTTTTTGACTGACATGTGGTCGTTCATTTTCGTGCAACAGCAAAACATCCTGCTTTTGCCGATGTGGTCGAACACGACTCAGTCGAACTTGAAGTTTCTTCAGTGTCGTCACATATGCATCAGAATTTATGGTGGTTCCATTTTGCATGATGTCCACAAGCAAGAGTCCTTCGGAATCGAAAAATACCGTAGCCAGCAGAAAGTGTGGTTTTGAATTTTTTTTTTCCTTGGGTGAATTTGCATTATGCCACTCCATTGATTGCCTCCTTGTCTCTGGTGAAAAATGATGGAGCCATGTTTCATCACCTGTCACAATTCTTCCAAGAAAAACATCTCCACCATTCTCGTACTGTTTCAAAAGTTCGCTGCATACTGTTTTTCTTGTTTCTTTGTGAGCCACTGTCAACATCCTGGGAACCCACCTGGCACAAACCTTTTTTAACACCAACACTTTCAGTAATCTGCAAACACTTCCTTCCCATATCCCTACGTAGCGTGACAATTCGTTCACTGTGATGCGTCTGTCATCAGTCACCAATTCGTAACTCTCTGCACATTGTCTGGAGTGTGTGCAGTACGAGGCCTGCCGCTGCGAGGACAGTCCTCAATATTGCCATGCCCGCTTTCATCACGTAACCTGCTTGCCCACCAACTAACTGTACTACGATCGACAGCAGCATCTCCATACAACTTTTCCAACGTCTTGTGGATGTTTCCCACTGTCTCGTTTTCACAGCACAGCAATTCTGTGACAGCACGTAGCTTCTGACGAACGTCAAGTGTAGCAGCCATTTTGAAGACATGCTGTGACGGTACCACTCACGGGAACAGGTTGAACTAAGTTTGAAAACAAGCGGTCTGAGGTGTGGGGTTGATCTGTTATTCTGCGCAACGGATTACTCTGAGATGTACCCTTTACCCTGTGGCTCCTGCCAGATGCAATTTCCACCCCCACACTACTACAGAAGTCGGACAGACGCTCCTAACGTTCTAAAGAGAAATGCCTGAAAAACTTTCAGCAATAAATATCTTCTGGAGTCGTCCGCTGTAAGGAAATGACACAGAAATTCACAAAATTTCTTACGTAACTAGTGGGATACTTGGGTACTGGAGTAGTGTTAGTTAGTGTAAGAAAAAACATGAAACTAACGAAAGTTATTATTTATTTTGCAAAAATTCTGAGAAATCACAATGGCACTTTTAGCTATGAATTGAACAAGTTATACCCTGGTTCTTTTCGGAATGTGAAGTTACCTCTCAAGGATAGGATTCGCTAATGAAATTTGTATACAAAGTTTAAGATGGTTGTTGACTTGGCAGAATGGCTGAGAGGAGCATCTACTCAACTTGAATAATTATCCTTTAGAATATTGCTAGGTACGGTCGAGGCTGTCTCATGTGCAATGCAGTGAAGTGTACTGTTGTGGAGGAAATATGGGGGTTGCAATAGCTGTAGCGCACAATACCGTAAGCTGCGATGACTGCTGTCTGCGCCGCTCGCTGCTGGCAAATAAGATAACTCTCGTTCTATCTGGATTGACCTTCGCCAATCAAACTCTCCCTATGCCTTGATGAATTCAAGGATTCCTATTCGCCCCTAGTCTAACTATTGGCGTGGTACACCGGTCAGATAACCAGTCCACCGCGATGACACTCAAAAATTCGCTCGCAGGCATTTAACCATAATTCTGTCCGTTCACACCGCACAATAAGTGTATTGGCCAACACAGTGAACAACGCTTAATCGCAAGGACTCAATATAGAACCGCCCTTCGATTCGCTCTCGACAGAGGTGCTCTCCTAGTGAAGTACTGAGGAGAGACTTGTTCCTCTCTCCAAGAGCGACAACGGAACAGCGCCTCTCCACGCCAGACGTGAAGGGTCTCTTCCATTATTCCTTCAGCTCAAGGCGTCAGAAATATCTGCCAATCAGCATTGCTCTTCTAAAATGGGAGAGTGACGTTTCGTTTAAGGCGACCAATCTGGAAACCTGTAACATTGGCGTTTGGCGTTCGCTGTCTCCCTGTGAAAATCTCTGAAACTGCGTGCTATGTGTCAAGAACGCGTAGACTGGCCGCTACTACACAATGTAGCGGAATTTGCTTTTAAGCCGAACACGGGGTAGTTCCCCCTTTTCACTCGAGCCCACACTGTCCGCTACATGGGTGGTCACCGGCCGACATAGTCTGGGTCGTCCTCTGAAGGGACCGGCGTCCCGTTGTGCGGTTTCTCTCCCGAACTAAAAGCTTCTGTGACCGTTGTGTCTGGAATGTATGTGTGTACGCCAGCCTCGAGTATTTCAACCTCGGTGCGCTTACTTGTTATTTGCATATCGTTTACATGATTTCATACAAATTGAGTTTATCTTATCGAGTTTGGGTTCGAATGAAGCGTCTTGATGTGCGGAATATGATTGTGAGGGCGGAATACGTAAGCAATGAAGGACAGGAGACCACGACGTTTTACAGCGGAAGGATGTGTGTACACACTGAAAACTTTCACACATGCAGAATGAAAACTGTATTTTTACAAAAATAGTGTGCATTTCTTTTGGAGTGACGCTCGTATCGTGACACTGAAACTCGCCACAAGATAGCATTGCAGTTTGGAGTTTCACACAGTCTTGACGGAACTGAGCAGTTTTAAGTGTAGTAATGAGTCCCCACCCTTTCTCCCTTGGTTGTTTCGGAGTGCCATTCGTACGAAAGCTGCACAAAGAGTCGTTTTCATTGGAACTGGCCAGCGAAGACCCCCTCCGGCGTGTGTGGCCAGCTAGTGCTCCCTGTCTAAGCCGGGTAAACTCATTTCCGTGCAGGCTGCTATCATGTCACCCGGCAAACAAATTAATTTCCCGTCGCCCCAAAAGTGGGGACGTGGGTCGGCAGTTGTCTGCGTTAATTCCATTCCAGCGGCCCTGTCTGCGGCAGGTCCTTGTCTCACCTCGGGCGATGTAGCAGGAGCCAGCCGCGACCGCGGGCAGCCGCTAGGCGCAGAACGTCTGCGCCGTAATTGGTTCTGGGGAGCCGTTTCCTTTGAGAGAGCGCCGCGGTTGCTGAGCCTTTGAGAGCGTAGCGGGCTACGGTCCCGCTAAGCGCTTACATCCCTTAACCTTCAAGGCCGGGCTCATACTGCTTTAGACTCACCTTTAGATGCAAAGCCAGTCGGAACCGGTACGCTCATTCAGAAACACGACGCGACCGAAAGAGTGAAGGCGCTCTGTTTGACGTCGATTGTGGAGCTGTAGAGTGTATGAGTGCCGAGCACAATACAGCAACACAACATTCTCGTACGTATTTTCTGAATGAGTACATAGAGGGATAACTGAATGAGCTTTTACTCTGCGTCATACTAAACACGACCTGAAGACTTAAGCAGGGTCTGTGAAATTACAGTGAAAGTAGGATATAGACTAACAGACCTTTGAAGGTGTTCCACGTGGTAATAGTATGACAGACTAAAGGCCGAAATACTAAATGTCTTTTTCCAAAGCTGTTTCACAGAGGAAGACTGCACTGTACTTCCTTCTCGCACAGATGACAAAATGGTAGATATCGAAATAGACGACAGAGGGAGAGAGAAACAATTAAAATCGCTCAAAAGATGAAAGGTCGCTGGACCTGATGCGATACCAGTTCGATTTTACACAGAGTACGCGAAGGAACTTGCCCCCCTTCTTGCAGCGGTGTACCGTACGTCTCTAGAAGAGCGTAGCGTTCCAAAGGATTGGAAAAGGGCACAGGTCATCCCCGTTTTCAAGAAGGGACCTCGAACAGATGTGCAGAACTATAGACCTATATCTCTAACGTCTATCAGTTGTAGAATTTTGGAACACATATTATGTTAGAGTACAATGAATTTTCTTTAGACTAGAAATCTACTCTGTAGGAATCAGTATGGGTTTCGAAAAAGACGATCGTGTGAAACCCAGCTCGCGCTATTCGTCCACGAGACTCAGAGGGCCATAGACACGGGTTCCCAGGTAGATACCGTGTTTCTTGCCCTCCGCAAGGCATTCGATACAGTTCCCCGCAGTCGTTTAATGATCAGAGTAAGAGAATATGGACTATCAGACCAATTGTGTGATTGGATTGAAGAGTTCCTAGATAACAGAACGCAGCATGTCATTCTCAATGGAGAGAAGTCTTCCGGAGTAAGAGTGATTTCAGGTGTGCCGCAGCGGAGTGTCGTAGGACCGTTGCTATTCACAATATACATAAATGACCTTGTGGATGACATCGGAAGTTCACTGAGGCTTTCTGCGGATGATGCTGTGGTATATCGAGAGGTTGTAACAATGGAAAACCGTACTGAAATGCAGGAGTATCTGCAGCGGATTGACGCATGGTGCAGGGAATGGCAATTGAATCTCAAAGTAGACAAGTGTAATGTGCTGCGAATACATAGAAAGAAAGATCCCTTATCATTTAGCTACAATATAGCAGGTCAGCCACTGGAAGCAGTTAATTCAATAAATTATCTGGGAGTAGGCATTAGGAGTGATTTAAAATGGAATGATCATATAAAGTTGATCGTCGGTGAAACAGATGCCAGACTGAGATTCATTGGAAGAATCCTAAGGAAATGCAATCCGAAAACAAAGGAAGTAGGTTACAGTACGCTTGTTCGCCCACTGCTTGAATACTGCTCAGCAGTGTGGGATCCGTGCCAGATAGGGCTGATAGAAGAGATAGAGAAGATCCTGCGGAGAGCAGCGCGTTTCGTTACAGAATCATTTAGTAATCGCGAAAGCGTTACGGAGATGATTGATAAACTCCAGTGGAAGACTCTGCAGGAGAGACGCTCAGTAGCTCGGTAGGGGCATTTGTTGCGGTTTCGAGAACATACCTTCACCGAGGAGTCAAGCAGTATATTGCTCCCTCCTACGTATATCTCGCGAAGAGACCATGAGGATAAAATCAGAGAGATTCGAGCCCACACAGAGGCATACCGACAATCCTTCTTTCCACGAACAATACGAGACTGGAATAGAAGGGAGAACTGATACAGGTGCTCAAGGTACCATCCGCCACACACCGTCAGGTGGCTTGCGGAGTATGGATGTAGATGTAGATGTAGACTCACTGGATTTAGTGACGTGAACTAAAACTTGCCTGTGCTGATCGCCTTGTTGTTAGTTACTACAATGTTGATATCGATTTTTAGTCAGGGACCGAAGAAGATATATCTGTTAGAAATTATAGCAAAAAATATTTATTTTTATTCAAGACAACCGTTTCAACAGTCGTAGCTGTCATCTTCAGGTCTTAAACACTGTTTTGAAGGAAAACATGTTAATTTTGCGTTGAACCTCATGCACAGGATGTCAGCTGGATAAATCTGAGCACATCATCAACGTTTATCATGGCTAAAATATTTAAAAACGCACAGCACTTTGTTCAAAAGGACATGTCATAGATGCTTGTTACGTGACAAAAATACCCTATGTAAGAGCACATATGTTTACAATATGCTGGGTACGTAGTAAATAGTGCGAATCCATTTGAAATGGCGTATAAGGTACAATGGCGTGTGAGGTACCTTATACGCCATTTAAAGTGGATTCGCACTGTTTAGTATGTGTCCAGCGTATGTAAACAATTGTGCTACTGTGTACTTAACAAGCATCTGTAAGTAATATGTACATGGGAATTTTCTATAAAAAGATGTTTAAGACCTGAAGATGACAGCTAAGAGTGCTGAAACCGGTTGTCTTGAATGAAAACAATATTTTGTGCGATCTTGCGTTTTGAATCGTTTTTATCAATTAACACACATCACCCTCAATACTCTCGTAATGAGAAAATTCAGTCGAAGATATACCTGTTGCTAGAAGAATGTGGTGAACACTTTTCCTGCACTTTTTAAACAACCAGACAAATTTAACTAATACAATAGAAAAAAAGAGAGAAAAGTCCTATACCACTCTCTCGATGATTCGTGGTGACATTGAAAAGCAATCCCTCTTCAGAGAACGCGTTTCAGCGGAACAGGTGCTACTCGTAACGGTACGGCAGCTTTTACATTCGTTCTGTTTAATACCTTGCTCAAAAAACTGAGTTGCTCTATATATGTTATTAACTCCAGTTGTACTAGTCATACTCATCAGTGCATCTCACTCTAAGCCTTACGCGTATGGTAAATTTTTTTTAACTGAAATTGCCTGCAAAGCATCAACATCATTCAACTTACGCAGTCAGTTAATAATTTTTATTTATCTATTTCATAATTTAAAAAAAATTACACATAGTAAAAGCGAGAAGAGTTCGTCTTATATTCCCCTGATATCAGAGGAAGATTATAACTGAAACATTTCAGATCTGGCCATCAGCCATCTCATCAGCAATCACTGTCCCTGCCAGCATAATTATTTAAAATTTGTGAACCAAATAGTCCCCAGAAATGTGCTACGGCGGACACGTCGGGGTGACGTGTACGTACGATTAATTGACCGACTTGTGCCGATGTTAGGCAGCAAGAAACTTCTGAAGAATTTTTTAGATTTTCTAACAAACCCAGAATTATGGTCATCAATAAAAACAACAACGCGTAGAAAACTCCACAACTTCTTTTCTTCCCAATGATATATGATCATATTTAAATTTTATACGAACGTATCTGTCTCTTTTGTCTGATCTTTTTACAAAAAGTGTGTAGAATTTATTATTACGATTAGAAAAGTGACAACACTCACAGACGTAGAAAAATTCGTCTAGTGTCGGGACATGTAACAGCAGGACGGTACCATATATACTATCCGATCAAAAGTATTAACCCCTGTGTTATTCGGAAGTGACCACTAGATGTCACGAGGGACTCGCCAGTGTAAAAGGAGACGTTGAGCAACGTGTTGCAGGACGCGGTGGCCGAGCGGTTCTAGGCGCTTCAGTCCGGAACCGCGCGACTGCTACGGTCGCAGCTTCGAATCCTGCCTCGGGCATCGATGTGTGTGATGTCCTTAGTTTAGTTTAGTTACGTTTAAGTAGTTCAAAGTTCTGGGGGACTGATGACGTCACCATCTGAACCATTTTTGAGCAATGTGTTGTGAGTAGAAAAACGGTAACAGCAAAATGGATCGTTCAGGAGAGTTCAGTTACTTCAAAACATGGACTAGTCACTGGATGACCCATCATGGATATTTCGACCTTTCTAATCCTGCCCATGGTGTCAGCTGATGATGTGAGTGTGAAGGAGAATCGCATATAGTGCTCCAACAGCTCGTACTAATCCCCACACTTCAGAATTCAGTGCTTAGTGACGCTTGTGGTGGTTTAAAAAAGCGACGCCCCTCCACTGTGGATGATTGGAAAGGAATGATTTGGAATAATGAGTCACACAATACCACGTGCCAATCCGATGGAAGGCTTTGGGCTTTGAAACTATGTGGAGAACATTAGCTGTCATCACGTGTAGTGCCAACAATATTACGCAGGACGTGTTACGGTATGGGGATATTTTCTGTGGCTGGGAAGTGGACCCCCTTATTATACTTTAGAAAACGCCAAATGCGGAAGGATATCAACAAACTTAACAGCACTATGTACTGCGTATACTACAGGAAAATTTATGAGACAAGACTGCATCAGCATGACAATGCATCCTGTCATAAAGCAGTGTCTATGCCGCAATGGTTTGTGCATAATAACATTGATGATGTACACTGGCTCGCTCCGAGTCCCCACGTGAATCTAATGGAACAACTTTGCAGTTATTTTGGACGTCTACTACAGACCACAATGTTCCGCATCATTGTCACTTAGGCACGTCATTGAAAGTGTCGCCAGCAGATTTCAGCCCGTCATATTGCTGAAGGGTGTTCACACCCCATAGTAGTGCCCAATAATCCATGTCCAGACACTTTCGATCAGGTAGTGTAGTATTCTAATTCAGGTAAGGATGCATGCCAGGGGACAGACGAACAGATGTGTTTCCAAAACATCCCTGAAAATGTCCAAAACAGAACCAAAATAATAGTTATATGGCTGTAATTTAGTTTCTTATCTGTAGGTGCTGATGAGTTAAAACCTGTTTCATATCACTTTACTCTGCCCATTTTGTCATGTTAACCGATTTGTTTTGCTACCATTAATTTTATGACTGAAAGTAGAATAATAATTCACTGGAAAGCCAAAGAAACTGGTACACCTGCCAAAAATCGTTTAGGGGCCCCCGCGAGCACGCAGAAGTGCCCCAACACAACCGAACACTGACTCACCTAATGTCTGCAGTAGTGCTGTAGGGAACTGGTACCATGAGTCCTGGAGGGCTGTCCCTAAGTCCGTAAAAGTACGGAGGGGTGGAGATCTCTTCTGAACAGCACGTTGCAAGGAATCCCAGATATGCTCAATAATGTTCATGTCTGGGGAGTTTGGTGGCCAACGGAAGTGTTTAAACTCAGGAGAGTGTTCCTGGAGTCACTCTGTAGCAATTTTGGACCTGTGGGATGTCGCACTGTCCTGCTGGAATTGCCCAAGTCCGTCGGAATGTACAATGGACATGAACGGATGAAGATGATCACTTACCTGTCAGATTCATATCTAGACGTATCAGTGGTCCTATAGCACTCCAACTGCACACGCCCCACACCTTTACAGAGCCTCAACCAGCTTGAACATCCCCTGCAGACATACGGAATTAATGTATTCGTGTGTTTGTCTCCATACCCGTACATACCCATCCGCTCGATGCAATTTGAAACGAGACTCGTCTGATCAGGCAACATGTTCCAGTCATCAACAGTCAACTGTCGATGTTGACGGGGCCAGGCGAGGAGTAAAGCTTGGTGTCATGCAATCATCAAGGTTTTACGAGTGGGACTCCGGCTCCGAAAGTCCTTATCGATTATGTTTCGATGAATGTTTCACACGCTGTGACTTGTTGATGTCCCAACACTGAAAACTGCAGCAATTTGCGGAATGGTTGCACATCTGCTACGTTCAACGATTCTCTTCAGTCGTTGTTGGTCCCGTTCTTCCAAGACCTCCTTTCGGCCATAACGCTGTCGGAGATTTGATGCTTTACCGGATTCCTGAAATTCACGGTACTCACGTCAAATCTTGGTACGGGAAAATCGCTACCTCTGAAATGTGTCCCATTTCTCGTCCGTCGACTATAACACCACGTTTAAACTCACTTAAAACTTGATAACGTGCCATTGTACAGCACTAATCGATCTAAGAACTGCGCCAGACACTTGATGTCTTATATAGATGTTGTCGACCACAGCGCTGTATTCTGCCTGTTTACATATCTTCGTATTTGAATATGCATGCCTATAAAAGTTTCTTTGGCGCTTCAGTGTATATTGTAACATATTGCCACCTGTATCTAAAACGATGTTCAGTACCGGTTCAAGCTGGAGATGCTGATGAAATAGGTATAAGTAAAATTAAATAATACTGTATTATGGATCCACAACCAGTATTTTTCTTGCAAAATGAAAGCAACGGGCGGGAATTAAACTAAGTTATCTCGTCGTTAAGCCTAAGAAACTATCAGGGACCCGAAAACTCTATCAGCTTGAATTCTATACTGACGAATTTGTCATATAAAATGTCATCGCTGAACCTGAACTGCCAAATTGCTGCAATAGTCAATGTCTTCAATAACATCCTGTCACCATCAAAAGAGATATCCTCATTTGTAATCCCCAGCCTTACATCACCTACTCCGCCGCTGCCTACTTTTACGTATACACTACTGGCCATTAAAATTGCTACACCAAGAAGAAATGCAGATAATAAACGGGTATTCACTGGACAAATATATTGTACTAGAACTGACATGTGATTACATTTTCACGCAATTTGGGTGCATAGGTACAGAGAAATCAGTACCCAGAACAACCACCTCTGGCCGTAATAACTGCCTTAATACGCCTGGGCGTTGAGTCAAATAGAGCATGGATGGCGTGTACAGGGACAGCTGCCCATGCAGCTTCAACACGATACCACAGTTCATCAAGAGTAGTGACTGGCGTATTGTGACGAGCCAGTTGCTCAGCCACCATTCACCAGACGTTTTCAATTGGTGAGATACCTGGAGAATGTGCAGGCCAGGGCAGCAGTCGAACATTTTCTGTATCCAGAAAGGCCAGTACAGGACCTGCAACATGCGATCGTGAATTATCCTGCAGAAATGTAGGGTTTCGCGGAGATCGAATGATGGGTAGAGCGGCGGCCGCGGTGGTCTAGCGGTTCTAGGCGCTCAGTCCGGAACCGCGGGACTGCTACGGTCGCAGGTTCGAATCCTGCCTCGGGAATGGATGTGTGTGATGTCCTTAGGTTAGTTAGGTTTAAGTAGTTCTGAGTTCTAGGGGACTGATGACCACAGCTGTTAATTCCCATAGCGCTCAGAGCCATTTTTGATGGGTAGAGCCACGGGTCGTAACACATCTGAAATGTAACGTCCACTGTTCAAAGTGTCGTCAATGCGAACAAGAGGTGTAACCAATGGCACCCCATACCGTGACGCCGGGTGATACGCCAGTATGGCGATGATGAATACACGCTTACAATGTGCGTTCACCGCGATGACGCCAAACACGGATGCGACCATCATGATGCTGTAAACAGAACCTGGATTCATGCATTTGTGCGCCCAGGTTCGTCGAGTACACCATCGCAGGCGCTCCTGTCTGTGATGCAGCGTCAAGGGTAACCGCAGCCGTGGTCTCCCAGTTGATAGTCCATGCTGCTGCAGACGTCGTCGAACTGTTCGTGCAGATGTTTGTTGTATTGCAAACGTCCCCATCTGTTGACTCATGGATCGAGACGTGTCTGCACGATCCGTTACAGCCATGCGGATAAGATGCCTGTCATCTGGATTGTTAGTGATACGAGGCCGTTGTGGTCCAGCACGGCGTTCCGTATTACGCTCCTGAACCCACCGATTCCATATGCTGCTAACAGTCACTGGATCTCGATCAACGCGAGCAGGAATGTCACGATACGATAAACCGCAATCGCGATAGGATACAATCCGACTTTTATCAAAGTCGGAAACGTGATGGTTCGCATTTCTCCGCCTTACACGAGGCATCACAATAACGTTTCATAATGCAACGCCGGTCAACTGATGTTTGTGTATGAGAAATCGGTTGGAAATTTTCCCCATGTCAGCACATTGTTGGTGTCGCCAACGGCGCCAACCTTGTGTGAATGCTCTGAAAAGCTATTCATTTGCATATCACAGCATCTTCTTCCTGTCGGCTAAATTTCGCGTCTGTAGCACGTCATCATCGTGGTGTAGCAATTTTAATGGCTATTAGTGTATAAGGCAAAACTTCCGAACATAAAATCTTTATTTACGGGTCCTGTCTCCCATAGAGCTGTCGAAGATTCACACTTTTTCATTGTTAGGCCGTAATTACACCGGGGATCGATGTGAGCTTCCTCCATAGAAGTTGTTTGACTTGCTGTAAATGGACTGACTTCAGTGCGGTAAACGGAACAAAACGACATAAAGTAGGAAAACTGCATAAAGAAAATGCTTTTCCTCTCTCCACTCGCCCAATAAGCCTGGAATCACGGAGGGAACGGAAACCGCCCCAGGGAGAACGGCTCAAACGGCTCTGAGCACTATGCGACTTAACTTCTGAGGTCATCAGTCGCCTAGAACTTAGAACTAATTAAACCTAACTAACCTAAGGACATCACACACATCCATGCCCGCGGCAGGATTCGAACCTGCGACCGTAGCGGTCACGCGGTTCCAGACTGAAGCGCCTTTAACCGCAAGGCCACACCGGCCGGCTCCCAGGGAGAAATGAAGATATTAACGTTCGCTCTTTGTGAACTTTGCGTCTCCAGTTTCAGTCCCTAGGCTCCATCAAGATTAAGACTTCGTTAAACGTACTGGTGCACACGATGATGAGCATGACGAAAATCTTCGACTCGTGGTTTTATTCAAACGAGATACAATAGTGCTACCACTAAAATGTAAAACACCCCATATTTTTCACACACAAGTATAAAACTTGAGACGCACGTGTCACTGATGTCACGTGAAATGACTATATGACGCAACGAACAATACGTAGTTTATTGTTGCTATAAACTCATTTTACTTTCCATGTTGGTTTATATGAATAATGAAGATTAAAGTACTTCTCTTCTTTGTTGCAGGTGAGTGATCCCACTGGAGCCCACTACATCCCACGTAAGCGCAGTCAGCAGTTAAGTCTCACAGACGTCTTACAGCTTTCTCCGTTATCCACGATTTCAGGCAACAGAAAATTTTTGGAGACTGTAGTAACAGCCGGTAGCTGAGAATTACGTGAAGTTGTATGTGATACGGTCTCCTTACCCACTCAAATAAATAAAAAAGTCATTTTTGTCTTTTTACTGTCTGCTGTCACTGGTGATTTTCAAAAAGATATTAATTCAAGAATTAGGCATTTTTCTATTCTTTACTCCCGGTTTAGTGAGGTAATACACAACCATTCACAGAAACAAAAATTATATTACTGATTATGGAGTGGTTGAATGATGCAGAGACACGATGTGATTAGAAAAATGTGATTGTGATGCTGTGATTCATGAAGCCGAGTACCCTCTGCAAAGCTTTTCTCTCCAGTAAAATAGCTTTTTTCCACAGTTATAAATTTAATAGTACTTACGGAGTGCATGTAGTAATTTTGCGTTGCCTTTTTCACTGTTCATTTACTGTGGTAATCTCTGAAATCTTCTTCCTTCACATCGTTTGCATAGAGCAAAAGATATTCCTCTTACGTTAACTATTTACCATTCACATTCGTTTGCAGATTCATGTACTGTTGTTCAGTTCACGTGTTCAGTCAAAACTAGGGCTTGTATGTTGCTCTGATCAAAAAAATGACACATCGTGTAGTTTTATTTGAGTTCGATGTTTAATAAGGCGGCTTTTTTTAAAAAAAATTGCAATTACAGGGGCAACGAGAGTATCAAGAAAAAGAAAAGGAAGAACTTTATTAGTTCGATTTTCACATTCTATTACTCACTGAAACTGGTATATCAGTTCCTTCCAATTAAATGTAACTATACATGTTTGATCTTGCACTTTGCATAGCACACATAATTCATTCATTTGAAAGTTCCATATTAATTCTGTTTCGGTTAAATGGATGCACCATTTGCTTAAGTTCCTAGTCTAACTCACTTTGGTCATCTTCTTGTTAATCAGATGCTTCATTAACCACTAGGTGCCATACGAGGCGACTGACAGGTTCTAAGTACCAGTAAGAACCTTATTATAACTGGATTATTGCAAAGAAGAAAACGGCCGTCAGCCGCTGTCAATAATGCAGTTTATTTGCCTAAATAACGCCGTTACGGGTTTCTAACCGACAAGTTAATCTTAGAACGGCTCACATCTGTTGCTTCCATTCATTGTTGACTGTCTTCTTCCATCAACTAGTGTTGTTGGAAATCGTGTAGCCCAACTGCCTGCGTAAGGATTTATCCCTTAAGTTTTTCGAAATATTTGCGACTCGTCTAACTGAGGCGGTTGTTCTCTAGTCATATGTGGGAAACCGCCTTAAGCGCACATTCAGGCTGCCCGGCTCACCGGCCCTTATCGTTAATCCGCCTGACAGATTGGACTCGGGGCTGGTGCGCATCCCCGAATCCCGAAAGCGACGTGATAGCGCGCGTTGCTATTCCGGCAGGTCTATTTTGGTATAACTATTGAACTTGCCGTAAAAAGTGTTGAAATTCCCACTTCCATTAGTGATTCCTATAGCATTTTCCGTTATGCTTCGTCAAATGCCTTCTCTGGCATAAAAGGTTGTTGATCTAAATTTCCTTGTTTCCTCTGTTACTTGTGCCAAACTGAAAAGAAAATCAAAATATTATGCCCTTCATCCTGACTGTCGTTTACAATAAATCTTTCTTCATCTAACACATACAGTCAAAAGTCAACACAACACAACACAACTGGATACGTGCGTCGCCTACAACAATTCAACCAAGAATGTATCAGACTGCGCAGAGGCAAAGACTGTGCCACAATAAGACCAAAGATTCTTTAAAAGTAACATAACTTCTCTCTCTCTCTGACGTGCACATAGATAACTTACAAAAATCAAAACGACATGCCCACCTTACCATGTATCAATTTGAGGTGAGTGTCTCCGGTTCTGAAACAAACGAGTACTAAGTTATAAGGGAAAGCCGTTCTGACACCTTTGACAGTGTTACACATGTACCGCTACTGTCGTTAGGAAACTTTCGGAGCTGGTAGTAAAGATCAAAACATGAAAAGATATTTAGTGAATACGGGCTCTAAAATGCATACCTTAAGAGACGTCTTTTCACAGTAGCGAAGATGAAAAAGTGCTCATAGCGTCTCTATCATCCCAGAAATTTTGCAACCTCATCATGGAATCAACCTGTATGTACATATATCTACAGGCGCCGGCACCCATAACTTCGACGACCTGCAGCATCGTTGGAACACCCTGTACCTTTTATTGAGGCTGCAGCTCGAGATGCCCTTGAATATTTATAGATATCAAACTGTTTAAAAAAGTGTTTGTGACGCTTAATTTATTACGTGTGGGTTTCATCTTCTGTACCTACTATATCTTTAATAGGCCTGTTACCAAATCGGGCGTTTAAGACTCCCGCGAGAAATATATAATAGCTTTTATTGATTTTTTCTGTAGTAACAGTTCATAGAATTCGTTATTATTTTAAGTTCCGATTTCACCGGTAAATCTTACAGTTTTTAAAGTTCTTCTCCCCTTTCTATATTTCCCTTTGGGTCCTTTACTGCTTGCTGAATGTTTAGACTGCGTAACATGGCAGATATGCCGCACCCCTGCGCCTTAAACTTCTCAGTTACTACTTCCCTCTCAGGTCCTTCGACTCTCATAAGGAATGAAAGGGTACTGTTGAGAAATGCCTCAGCGATTGTTTTCAGCATGACGCACTGTATCACTGTGCGCGTTGCGGAAAGAGCGTTGTTTTAAAACTTTGCAGCCCTGCACACAATATTAGTGTGCCAGGAAGTTTCGTAAGTTGATTAGCTGGAGAAGGCAGGTTTTCCAGGCAAATTGCGCTACCTTGTTGGCGGCGTGTTATTGATGCTGGGGGCAGTGTGTGTGATAACCACGCGGGGCGCCCGCGTGCGCTGTAGTTGCGGGTGCGGCCGGCAGAGGCGCTGCAGTATTAACGAGACTCTGCGGCGGGCGATGGCGTGTGCGGCAGCCGCTACCACGCCGCAGACCGCAACGCAATGGCACAGTCCGCCGCTGCCACCATCGCTGCCATCTCACGGGCCGCCTCGCCGGCTCATTTTTATACCTAAACTACTAATGAAGCTCATTCTCGCGCTTCTGCAAGCGCTAAATCCACCGCTGCCATCTTTCACACTAGTCTGCAGGTGGTCAAACACGGTCACTCGATTAACAGTCTAGCTATAGTCCGTTTAAAGGACGCTTCCGACTCAGGCTGGACGTGAACGGAACGTCGCGGAACGGATGGAAATGTCACCATCAACTTGCGTTGTGCTTCGCACTAGACGGTTAGGCTGCGTTTCGGGCTGAACCTCAAATGACATTTTAGAGCAATTTTCGAATTAAAAACCGTGTAGCGTATAATTTTCTGTGTTCACTTGTGTGAGGTACTGTACGCCATTGCTGAGGCCTAGGTCAGTTCCGTTTGCAGGGGAAAGGCGACTTTTTTTCGGAATGAAGGTAATTCGCTGGTTTTTCCATATTATTTCTACGAGGGCTGATCAACAACGACTGTGACTGAATTAACTCTTCATAACTGGGATTCACAGTCATGTGAAATTTCTTGAAAGACATCATGTTTACGCCGGTGACTGTTACATTTTTTATTTCCACTATTGCAATTTCGGCCTTAGGCCATTATTAAGTGAAGATGTTTTGGCTTTAAGCCATGTCTACTTTATACAAGCTGACACATTTATATGTCGTTGTCATTTGTTGTTATATACATTCGCACTACTTAGCAGTGTTACGAATGTATATAACAGCAAATGACAATGACGTATAAATGAGTCAGCTTGTATAACGTAGACATGGCTTAAAGCCAAAACATCTTCACTTAATAATGGCCTAAGGCCGAAATTGCAATAGTGGAAATAAAAAGTTTAACAGTCACTGGCGTAAACATGATGTCTTTCAAGACTATGACTGACTTTTTCCTGTAGTTTCATCATAGTTTCCTATCTATACCATGAATATTTGAAAATAGCTGGTTTTCACGTATAATGACCATAGGCGGCAGCAATTTCGTATTGATAAGTTGGCAGTAATGTATTATTCTGTAGACGCTCTTGTCTTTAACATATCAAACAATAGATGTGACGCGAGAGGAGCAGAGCGGCGTAATAGATTTCTGTGTTCGTTTAAACCATACATCCACTGAAACTTACGAGCAAACATACAGTGAAGACGCACTATCTAGTGCAATAGTGCTTAAATGGTTCAAGGACTAAAGAAGGCTGACTTGTCTGTGTTAAGCAAGGTTATCCTGGTGTTTCGGTCTCTACTGTGACTGTGAGAATCGGCGGATAACATTAGGTTGCCTTAGTGGTGATAATTTCATACGGCAGTGTCTTTACGATTATCCATGATCACCTGCATATGACCCATGTTTCTACCCATCGGATGTCACGTCTGATGACTCCCGAATAGAAAGATGAGTGAATGGAGACAAACCGTGCAGTGTTGCGTCTCTTTGCCGATGGAGGCGATGTATTTCTGGAATCAATTATCACCTGTGATGGGTCATAGCTACATCATTATGATCATGAAGGAAATCTAGCCACCACAGTGTGGAAATCGCCTACTTCTTCAACACCAAAACAAGCGAAAGCTGTTAATCTGCAGGGAAAGTGACGGTGATCACAATATGTGACTGTTATGGAATGATTTACCATCATGCAGTTTCCCATCACACTACTGCTAAAGCAGTATACTGCTCGTCAGTTCAGGCTGAACTGAGGAAGCACTGAGGGAAGGACCAGAACTTTCAGGAACTGGCTGGCGTCTTTATCATCACAGTGCCCTGCCTCACGTCGCAAATCAAGTCACGCAGTTTCTCGTGCAGTTCAACATTACCTGTGTACCGCATCTGCCTTATAGCCCCGATATTGCACCCCCTTATTTTTTTTTTATTCCCATGACTAAAGGAAAATCTTTGGGGCATTCGTTTGAAAACTCTGAAGCAGTGCTCAAGAAAACTGAGGTGATTCTCTGGGACATGACAAAGAATGGCCTGCCCCGTGTGTTCGAGGACTGGCAGAGACGCTATAAAAAGTGCATTCAAGTAGGAGGGGAGTATTCTAAAAGAGATCACATAAACACTGAAATGGTGTAATAAACATGTGTGAAAAAATTAGTCTCAATCTTTGTTGATCAGCCTTCGTAAACTGGGTTACGGAGGATAATTAAAAGAATGATTCATGGACTGGTGATTTGGAAAATAAACGTTTGAAGAGTACTGACAGTAGATGTTTTGCACTGGAGTGAGCAATACGAGCAGAGAATGGCCAATGAAATGGCCTTCGTGCGTATTCTGAGAGTGATTGTCATATCTTAGCCATATATATATATATATATATATATATATATATATATATATATATATATATATAAAAAGGGTGTACGTGGGCTGTTATGAAATGTTCCACGTCTCCTCCTAAACTCCCGGATCGATTTCAAACACATTTTTGGTACCAGTACACTAACGGTCTCGAACGAAGTCCTTTAAACTGCTGGATCGATATCAAACACATTTTTGGTACCGGTATACTAACGGTCTCGAACGAAGTCTTATAGATTTAAGGAATACCTACCTCGCATTGTTGTGAGAGGGTGACATAGGTGGTGAACTGGAAGAGCCAGGGGAGTACATGGAAAGGGAGAGAGGAGAGATGGACAGGGAGAGTGGAGGAGATGGACAGAGAGAATGGGGGGGGGGGGATTAAGAGATGGACAGAGACAGGGAGGAGAAGAACGTGGACAGAGACAGTGGTGGTGGACAGGTAGAGGAGAAGGAGATTGATAGAGAGAGGGAGATGGATAGAGGGAGAGGAAAGAAGTGCAGGGAGAAAGGAGAGGAGGAGATGGACAGGGAGCGTGGAGAAGAGCAGATGGACAGAGGGAGGGAGGAGTAGGAGATATACAGAGACAGAGGTGAGCAGGAGACATAAAGAGACAAGGGGGAGAAGGGCAGGGACAGAAACAGGGGGGTTGGGCAGAGACATGATCAGGAGGAGATGGATAGAGAGGGATGAGAGGAGGAGATGGGTTATTTTGTTGAAAGTGTTTAAAAATAAATGTTTTTATCATTTGTCAAAGTGTTTTGGGTCCAAAGATAAAAAAAATGGTTCAAATGGCTCTGAGAACTATGGGACTTAACATCTGAGGTCATCAATCCCCTAGAACTTAGAGCTACTTAAACCTAACTAACCTAAGCACATCACACACATCCATGCCCGAGGCAGGATTTAAACCTGCGACCGTAGCGGTCGCGCGGTTCCAGACTGAAGTGCCTAGAACCGCTCGGTCACAGCGGCCGGCTGGTCCAAAGATCAAGCCACAGATACATTCCACATCATCTCTGGAGTCTTGTGGTGTAATATAGCAGATATTCAGTGGTATATGTTTACTATATATGTCATACACGCGTGCGCGCGCAAAACTGCAGGTAAAATGGCAGAATTAAAAAAATTCGTCAACCAGTCGACTTCAGGAAACGCGAGAAGCCCTCGCGGGTTTAGGTTGTCGTGTGTGCCCTCTGGTTCGGAAGTAGCTTCTGAAGCCAGTAGTTAGTGATCTTAAGTGATAGAAACCACACATTTTATGTGAAAGAAACGCCACAGGTGATTCCGATAGGGTCCATGAAGGTTATGACGCTAGTCATATTCAGAGATGTTGATCAAACTGCCTTGTGATGGATATTGTTTTAGATAAGATGCTTAAATTGTCGTCCATTTATATTAATGCACAACTGACATGTATGTGTTAATGGTTGTCTAACAAGATCAGAACAACCACGTGTTTCACGAATAATGACTGCATCTCCAGCCCAAAGAACAACTAGATTTTCTGCAGTGTCCGTCTCTTACACAAAATGCTTCGTCTTCTCTCAGAAATTCATAGTAGTGAGGTGTGGAGGACTTGGTGGATGCGATACTGCCCCTAGTCTCCCAATCCAACAACTGGGGAAAACATTGTCTAAGTGCTCTCTGACATCAACCGCAAAGTTTGGGCCCCTTCATGCTGGAACTGATTGCTAGCGAGACATTCGCCAACATTTCCAGCAATACGTCGCTGATTAAAATACGGTAGTTTCCCCCACCGAGAGTGGCAGGCAGAAGATATGGCTCAGTCAGGTGCTCGCGAACCATACTAGTCCACATATTTAAATTTCTGTCGATAGTGGAACACTTCAGCTGCCCTACGATTTTGCATCTACCACACATGGCTGTTCTGGCTGTTGATTACTCCCTCCCTCGTCATGATAACCCCGCATTCAGGCGCCTTGCTGCTCCATTGTTGCATCGTTCCTCCGCATAAATGACATGCTTGCCAGCTAACTTGGTTAGAGAAGAATGAATAATCAAAAACCTGTGGAATCTGCTATACCGGAGATCTCCCGAAAAGCAACTGGCAACCTAGCGAGCACCTCGGGCAAGCGTGCTGCCTACATAGCCCCTGCAAGTCTTAGCGTCACGGACTCGCCGTGTCGCAGTAACGGACGGACACAAGGCGTCGGTACTAGCGCTAACAGAGGCCGCCACTTCCGAGGGACCTATACGCTTCAGCCACACACCTGACCAGAAAATAGTGCAGCTAGTATTCCGTCCCCGGCCGCTGTTAAGTCGGCGCCAGAGCTGTACAGGCAGTTCTTCTGGCTTCGAGAGCCTCTCCTAGCTTCCGGCCGGGTGTTATTCACGCTATTATCTTACGATCCTCTTGAAATCCATCGTAGGGACCGACGCTGTATTCAGCATTCGTTGTTGTTTCCGTTGATGCAATCAGACTGTATCTCTTCCTATGCTGGCGTTCTTCAAGACAGCTTCATTGGACTTAGAATATTTTCTATGCAAGTGTATTTGTATGTGAAGGTCCTAAATGTGTTACTTTGTTAGCCTCTGGAATCACCACATTGTCAAGTTTTCTTACCGGTGAGATACTGTAATTTTGTTATTACTGTCGAAGCAAACGTTAGTTTCCGTGCCTAATAAACTTTTGTAAACTTTGATCACTCTTTTCTCTGTGATGGTCTGAGCGACACATCAGTAACTTTCATGTAAAATCAACACCATATAAACAAAAATATCGTTGCTTAAGCCCAGAGACGTAGACACTGCTAGCAGTAAGAAGAACTTATCCTTCCTAGCAGTAAGATGTAACTGTTCTGCAAATCAGATTCCAGTGACAACGTGTTGCATACGAAGGAGTCAGAATAACTGGGGGCGTTGATCTAAGCGAAGTCAAATGTCAAATCCTTCAATGAGCACTAACGAAGAAACGGTCAACCTGTCACACTTCTGTCACACAACAAATGTGATCCAACTATCACCATATCTCTTCCTGTCAAGTATTGTTTATCTGACAGAGAAAACGCGTTTCGCTTCGCAGCTCCGTGGAGCCGCCGGCTGCACTTACCGACGAAAAATTATAAAGACATAATAGTTACTGCTAATAATAATAATAATAATAATAATAATAATAATAAGTAATACTATCCAAAATGCTGTTTAAACAGAGATAAACAGGAAAAAGATCATGTGACTGGTGTATATGAAATAGGTGTAGAAAAGGCAGATCATTTGCTGAGCAGATTGGGTGTCTAAAGACAATATTAAGGATACGTTGAAATCCGATCACGTATGTCACCATTGTGGACTTTATGCATCACGAGACAGTGACTTCCCTGGAACACTATACGCCGCAGAAACTACATCTCTACGAGGCCATTCAGATATTGACGAAATTTCAAAGTAAGAGCGACAAATTCTGAGAAATATTTATTGGTCCCACTGATATAAATGGCATGTGATTAAAAGAAAAATTACAGACCTTTACAATACGTAAAATACGCTTCAAGTTCTGTAGTCACAACTCCAGAATGGACAAAACTAGATTAACAGAGAAATTACTTAACATAAAAAAAGCGAAAAAGGGAAAAAATTGGAAATTTATGGTCAAGTCTTATAGGACCAAATTGCTGAAATCATCAGTCCCTAAGCTTACACACTACTTAATCTAACTTAAATTAAGCTACGCTAATGACAATACAAACACCCATGCCGAGGGAGTACTCGAATATCCGACACGAACCGTGACAAAGCGCCTCAGACCGCACGGCTACATCGCGTGGCTACAAAGAGGGTTAACATCACTTGCATAGAAGTAGTTAAGCAGGACTTGCCAGAAATTAATCCCACAGAAGATACCATAAGAGAACACGTTTGGAAAGCGTTTGCAATGCCAGCCGCAAATCACACATTCGCAGAGAAAGCTAAGACAAAACACTGAAAAACATTGGACAAAGGAACGCAAGAAACGAGCCACCAAATTCTTGAAGAGATTTTGGGAAGAAGACGAAGGGAAAGAAGCTAGCAGACCAAGCCATTAAGTTGAAGATTGCACTTTAAGTGGGAATTATAGTGACAACAGAAGACACTATACTATTATGACAGCGAATTATAAGAGATAACAATTCGTGTGGACTGCAGCAGAGACGTCATAGAAAGATCTGTTGGAAAAGTTAGTGTAGTTATAATAGGATAAGGTGAGCACGCAAAAGCAAAGGCACACGTTTCTTTCGTTGTGGTACAAGGATCATTTCATGTCTTTCACTACTCCGTAAGATTAGGAAAGGAATATTAAGTTTTACCGTCCCGCCAACAGCGTGTTATTAGAGATGGAGCACGGTCTCGGATCAGAGAAGTTTGGCGAAGGAAATCTGATGTGTTTTGTTCGAAGGAACTGTAGAATACATTTATTTATTTCCGTCTATGATCACAAACTTGTAGGTACTCAGAGTACCGGTTTCGGTCAGCAATGACTATCATCAGATATGCGGAAAACATGGTAAAAAACACAAATACTGCTGGTGGATTGTCTATAGCTTGAAACAATAAAATGTGCCATAATGGAAAGTAATACATGTGAAAATTATACGCTTTAAATATGACGAGGCGTATGTGTTTCTAAACCATGTCCTAATATAATGGAGTTATAGTAGCATCGTCAAAAGATAGACATAAAATCAACTCACCATCATCGCACATAACTAAAATATGATATACACTAAAGTCATTTTGTTAACTGTGCTATGTTCAAAACAAAGTGTTGTACAGTAGCCACAAACTATTTGCGTGGCAATCTCGCCAGATCCTTCAGTCATATAATCGTACGATATGGAAGAAAAAGAAGTACCAGATTTAGGGCAGTTGTTTTGACCACCAGTGCTATTAGCAAAGTGGCTATAGTGCATAGAATATTTTATTTATGCACGAAGATGTTGAACTAATTTTGTGTTCATCTGTTAACAAAATAAAAAAAATTTTCACATGTGTGTGAAATCTTATGGGACGTAACTGCTAAGGTCATCAGTCCCTAAGCTTACACGCTACTTAACCTAAATTATCCTAAGGACATACACACACACCCATGCCCGAGGGAGGACTCGAACCTCCGCCGGGACCAGCCGCACAGTCTGTGAATGCAGCGCCTGAGACCGCTCGGCTAATCCCGCGCGGCTACCTGTTAACGATGCCACTATTGCTGTATTATATTTGGAGCGTGTTCTTAAAACAGGTACGCTTCGTCATATTTAAAGCGCGTAATTTTCACATGTATGCCAATAATGCTTGTCTTATGGGCTACATTACTTTTTTAACCTGTGCACAATCCACTGGAAGTGTTTGTGTTTTCTCCCATGTTTTGCTGCAGATCTGAAGATGGCCGTTGCTGAACGAAACCGGTAGTCTGAGGACCTCCAGGTTTGCGATCACAGACGGAAATACAGGAATTTATTCGACATTTTGTGGATCGCTGTTCAATACGCGACCACGTCGCAGCGTATGAAACCAAAGAACTATACCGGTACTCGTGTTATACGGTTTAGGGAAACTACAGCAAACTTAGATCTACACGGTCACACGAGGATTCGAACAGTTGTGTTCCCGATTACCGATCCAGTGTCTTACTACAGCACCACTTCGGCGGTCTCTCACTTCTCGATGTACGGCCTCGTTTGCCACAAACGTGCAAGTTGACTCCCAATATACTGGCTCCCGGATTCTCAAAGGTCTAAGGAGTTGAGTTACCAGGAGCGCCGTTTGGTATGAAAGCAGTGCGAGAGGCGGGCGGGGACTCCCAGAGTGGTCCCCCCCCCTCCCCCCCCACTCCTCCTCTTCGCCCCTCTCCCCTCCCAAGCCCCCACTAATCACGTTCCGCCGGCGGCGCTGGTCTCGCTGCCTGGCTGCTGGCATACGTGCCCTGCAGAGGAGCGCGCAGCGGCTGACTCTACCCCCGGCGTTCTTCAGGCTGCAGATTAAGATAAAGCTTCTCGCCTCGGCGCGGAAAGGGGTAGGGACCGCGAAAAGAAAGAGAAAGAAAGGCGCGAGGGGAAATAGGGAGTGTGGGAGGGCTGCTGGCGGGAAGTGAGGGAGGGGGAGCGCGCTTCCTCTTGCCTCCCGACCGACTACAGGAGTCGTGCACGACGTAAGACCAGCTTACAAGGGCGGTAGCCGAAAAAAATCCTCTTTCTCACGATTGCTTCTAAAGCGTACAACTTCTGCGAGGGAACTTCAGACGTTCTGGCACTCTTCCGTACAGCATCTAAACGTCATCACTCACATACCACAGCGTTCTTTAAAGGCATTCCGACGTACGTATTACTTTCAGACAAATAAAATCCCTACGTCACATTTATTACGAATTGAGCATGCTCCTGAGTTCATGGAAACTTGAGTAAGCATGTCATGTACGATATACAGGGTGTTTCAAAAATGACCGGTATATTTGAAACGGCAATAAAAACTAAACGAGCAGCGATAGAAATACACCGTTTGTTGCAATATGCTTGGGACAACAGTACATTTTCAGGCAGACAAACTTTCGAAATTACAGTAGTTACAATTTTCAACAACAGATGGCGCTGCGGTCTGGGAAACTCTATAGTACGATATTTTCCACATATTCACCATGCGTAGCAATAATATGGCGTAGTCTCTGAATGAAATTACCCGAAGCCTTTGACAATGTGTCTGGCGGAATGGCTTCACATGCAGATGAGATGTACTGCTTCAGCTGTTCAATTGTTTCTGGATTCTGGCGGTACACCTGGTCTTTCAAGTGTCCCCACAGAAAGAAGTCACAGGGATTCATGTCTGGCGAATAGGGAGGCCAATCCACGCCGCCTCCTGTATGTTTCGGATAGCCCAAAGCAATCACACGATCATCGAAATATTCATTCAGGAAATTAAAGACGTCGGCCGTGCGATGTGGCCGGGCACCATCTTGCATAAACCACGAGGTGTTCGCAGTGTCGTCTAAGGCAGTTTGTACCGCCACAAATTCACGAAGAATGTCCAGATAGCGTGATGCAGTAATCGTTTCGGATCTGAAAAATGGGCCAATGATTCCTTTGGAAGAAATGGCGGCCCAGACCAGTACTTTTTGAGGATGCAGGGACGATGGGACTGCAACATGGGGCTTTTCGGTTCCCCATATGCGCCAGTTCTGTTTATTGACGAAGCCGTCCAGGTAAAAATAAGCTTCGTCAGTAAACCAAATGCTGCCCACATGCATATCGCCGTCATCAATCCTGTGCACTATATCGTTAGCGAATGTCTCTCGTGCAGCAATGGTAGCGGCGCTGAGGGGTTGCCGCGTTTGAATTTTGTGTGGATAGAGGTGTAAACTCTGGCGCATGAGACGATACGTGGACATTGGCGTCATTTGGACCGCAGCTGCAACACAGCGAATGGAAACCCGAGGCCACTGTTGGATCACCTGCTGCACTAGCTGCGCGTTGCTCTCTGTGGTTGCCGTACGCGGTCGCCCTACCTTTCCAGCACGTTCATCCGTCACGTTCCCAGTTCGTTGAAATTTTTCAAACAGATCCTTTATTGTATCGCTTTTCGGTCCTTTGGTTACATTAAACCTCCGTTGAAAACTTCGTCTTGTTGCAACAACACTGTGTTCTAGGCGGTGGAATTCCAACACCAGAAAAATCCTCTGTTCTAAGGAATAAACCATGTTGTCTACAGCACACTTGCACGTTGTGAACAGCACACGCTTACAGCAGAAAGACGACGTACAGAATGGCGCACCCACAGACTGCGTCGTCTTCTATATCTTTCACATCACTTGCAGCGCCAGCTGTTGTTGAAAATTGTAACTACTGTAATTTCGAAAGTTTGTCCGCCTGAAAATGTACTGTTGTCCCAAGTATATTGCAACAAACGGTGTATTTCTATCGCTGCTCGTTTAGTTTTTATTGCCGTTTCAAATATACCGGTCATTTTTGAAACACCCTGTAGTTCAGCCATGCCAAACAGGTGAACGTATTGCTCTACCTCACTTAAACTGTCTGCCAATGTTTTCGTATCCCAGGCGGCCTGAATGAAAAGAGCATGCTTCAGTTAGCGGACAACATGAAATATTGGTAAGCCTTCGAGCTCTAATACTCACCAACAGACTGTAGGAAGGCATGGACTACGACCCTACTCGCAGGGGACACTGGTTTGAGTGGATACTGGAGGAAATGTGGTAGAAATGAAATTAGCACAGACCAACGTACTCTTAACTGAGTGCGAACTCCACTTACACGAAGACATTCACAGCGTGACATGTAGAAACATCACTGACCTATAACCACACATGTTTAACTCGAGAACAATTCGGAAAGAAAATACTGAACCATGAGAAAAGCTTCGCCGCGCAGGATTAGCCGAGCGGTCTCAGGCGCTGCAGTCACGGACTGTGCGGCTGGTCACGGCGGAGGTTCGAGTCCTCCCTCGGGCGTGGGTGTGTGTGTTTGTCCTTAGGATAATTTAGGTTAAGCAGGGTGTAAGCTTAGGGACTGATGACCTTAGCAGTTAAGTCCCATAAGATTTCACACACATTTGAACATTTTTTTTTTTGAAAAGCTTTCGGCAGCAGGAAGAGGATATCAGACTTTCGTGAACCTTACGTGTCTGGCGCTGCTGTTGTCCCGTAGTATCACTAAATACTTGCGATCGCGAAACGACCGAAACTGCAATCGAACTCGAGCACCATTACTAGATTGTGCCCGAAGTAGCCAACTGTTAGACCTTACCGCAGTATGGCGGAGCGTACCTATAGACAAGAAGTGGTCGCAGATCTACGATCTCCGAGAAGACCTTACACGAATGACCAGGAGTGGCGATGCTCAGGGGTTTTGTTAGCCGGTCGGCAAATCAGACTAGTGTGCCAACGGCTATTAAAGGCATTTGTGGTGCCAACTTGCTGAGCTGTCAAGCTGTTAGTTGTCACTCCTTGAGCCATGCACCTCACACAACCACTGACGTTGGAACGGCGGGCTTTTCCCGTATTCTTGAGTGTCTCAACTTCAATACTCGGTTTAAACTAGAATCTTTTTAAAGGCCGCCGTCGTATTGAAAAACTTATTAATTCCTGTCAAACTGAAAGCAGCAGAAACCTATTTGCAGATTTCGGTTCCCCTGTATGTAGGGAATTACACTCCTGGAAATTGAAATAAGAACACCGTGAATTCATTGTCCCAGGAAGGGGAAACTGTATTGACACATTCCTGGGGTCAGATACATCACATGATCACACTGACAGAACCACAGGCACATAGACACAGGCAACAGAGCATGCACAATGTCGGCACTAGTACAGTGTATATCCACCTTTCGCAGCAATGCAGGCTGCTATTCTCCCATGGAGACGATCGTAGAGATGCTGGATGTAGTCCTGTGGAACGGCTTGCCATGCCATTTCCACCTGGCGCCTCAGTTGGACCAGCGTTCGTGCTGGACGTGCAGACCGCGTGAGACGACGCTTCATCCAGTCCCAAACATGCTCAATGGGGGACAGGTCCGGAGATCTTGCTGGCCAGGGTAGTTGACTTACACCTTCTAGAGCACGTTGGGTGGCACGGGATACATGCGGACGTGCATTGTCCTGTTGGAACAGCAAGTTCCCTTGCCGGTCTAGGAATGGTAGAACGATGGGTTCGATGACGGTTTGGATGTACCGTGCACTATTCAGTGTCCCCTCGACGATCACCAGTGGTGTACGGCCAGTGTAGGAGATCGCTCCCCACACCATGATGCCGGGTGTTGGCCCTATGTGCCTCGGTCGTATGCAGTCCTGATTGTGGCGCTCACCTGCACGGCGCCAAACACGCATACGACCATCATTGGCACCAAGGCAGAAGCGACTCTCATCGCTGAAGACGACACGTCTCCATTCGTCCCTCCATTCACGCCTGTCGCGACACCACTGGAGGCGGGCTGCACGATGTTGGGGCGTGAGCGGAAGACGGCCTAACGGTGTGCGGGACCGTAGCCCAGCTTCATGGAGACGGTTGCGAATGGTCCTCGCCGATACCCCAGGAGCAACAGTGTCCCTAATTTGCTGGGAAGTGGCGGTGCGGTCCCCTACGGCACTGTGTAGGATCCTACGGTCTTGGCGTGCATCCGTGCGTCGCTGCGGTCCGGTCCCAGGTCGACGGGCACGTGCACCTTCCGCCGACCACTGGCGACAACATCGATGTATTGTGGAGACCTGACGCCCTACGTGTTGAGCAATTCGGCGGTACGTCCACCCGGCCTCCCGCATGCCCACTATACGCCCTCGCTCAAAGTCCGTCAACTGCACATACGGTTCACGTCCACGCTGTCGCGGCATGCTACCAGTGTTAAAGACTGCGATGGAGCTCCGTATGCCACGGCAAACTGGCTGACACTGACGGCGGCGGTGCACAAATGCTGCGCAGCTAGCGCCATTCGACGGCCAACACCGCGGTTCCTGGTGTGTCCGCTGTGCCGTGCGTGTGATCATTGCTTGTACAGCCCTCTCGCAGTGTCCGGAGCAAGTATGGTGGGTCTGAAACACCGGTGTCAATGTGTTCTTTTTTCCATTTCCAGGAGTGTATTTTCACAATGTTCATTTCCTTTCAATAATTATTTAGATGCTTTAATCGTTGCTTGAACTTCCAGGTACTTCGTAATAACATGGATAAGCAAATCACGTATACAGCAGCGGTTTGTTACTCATTAAAAGACTCCCAATCTCACACCTGCATTCGTATTCATTACTTACTTCTCAATTCGTCCTTCGTTTCCTGCCTTGAGCGGCCCGCCCTTGCGCTTTTCGCGGCGTGTGGCGTTCTGCGGACGGCTCGTAACAGTATGTGTTATAATATCACTCAATGAATTATGAGGCTTCATCAGAGGCTGTTGATGGCCATCACCGACTGTCAAGCTATAGTGCCTAGTCTGTATCGCTCTCCGTAGCATCAGACGCGAAATTGCAGCCAAGAATAAAAGAATCGTTTATGTCAACAGCCCAACCCGTTTTTGGATACCAAGCAACCCGCCACTGATTTAAATCCAGGTAGAGTTTTCCGCACTCAACAGTAAATCTCATTAATGGCCGCGCGGGTATGGCCCATATGCCGTTTTCCTTTCCTTTCACGCAGAACACTTCACATACATATTTTTTGTACACCTTCACTTGGTACCGGTATGCCTCTAACATGTCGTCATCAAATAATTTCTCCTGTATTTGGGATTTAGTAGGCGTTTGCGCCAAATTTCGATTTTTGCTTTTAGTTCAACCATTCCTGCTTTCGATATGTGTTCAGGTGCTTTCCTTGTTCAAAATCTGAACGTTCCCACTTGAAATTATCTTTTCCTTAAAGGAAATATGTTCGCTGTGAGGGATTACAGTATTTGTGGTGCAGGTTACAATAGGTCCTTCTCCCAATAAAGCATTTTCTTCAACAGTATTGCCCTCTATTCGGTGGTGATCATCAACTACCAAAAAGTCAGAATCAGCATCAGTATCGTCAAAACTGTCGTCGTCGTTCAAATTTTCCCATTCACCTGTATCATGAAACTGTAAATCTGGATCAACTCCAGAAATCGTATTCCTCCATCCCGTTGTTGTTCTTGTTGTTGTTGCCTTCAGTCCAGAGACTGGTTTGATGCAGCTCTCTATGCTACTCTATTCTGTGCAAGCTTCATCATCTCCAAGTAACTACCACATCCTACATCCTTAAGAATCTGCTTAGTGTATTTACCTCTTGGTCTCCCTCTACGATTTTTACCCTCCGCGCTTCCCTCCAACACTAAATTGGTGATCCTTTGATGTCTCAGGACGTATACTATCAAGCGATCCCTTCTTCCAGTCAAACTGTGCCACAAACTCCTCCTTAATTCTATTCAGTACCTCCTCATTAGCTATGTGATCTACCTAATCTTCCACATTCTTTTGTAGCACCCCATTTCAAAATTTTATATTCTCTTCTTGTCTAAACTATTTATCATCCATGTTTCACGTCCATACATGGCTACACTCCATACAAATACTTCCACAAAAGAGTTCCTGACACTTAAATCTATACTCGATATTAACAAATTTCTCTTCTTCAGAAATGCTTTTCTTGCCATGCTGGACTACATTTTATATACTCTCTAATTCGACAATCATCAGTTATTTTGCTCCCCAAATAGCAGAACTCATCTACTACTTTAAGTGTCTCATTTCCTAGACTAATTCCATCAGCATCACCTAATTTAATGCGACTACATTCCATTATCCCCGTTTTGCTTTAGTTGATGTTCACCTTATATCCTCCTTTCAAGACACTGTCCATTTCGTGCAAGTGCTCTTCCAGGTCCTTTGTTGTCTCTGACAGAATTAAATGTCATTGGTAAACCTTAAAGCTTTTATTTCTTCTCCATGGATTTTAATTCCTTCTTCAAATTTTTCTTTTGTTTTCATTACTGCTTGCTCAATGTATAGATTGAATAACATTTGGGATAGGCTACAACCCTGTCTCACTCTCTTCCCAACCACTGCTTCCCTTTCGTGCCCCTCGACTCATAACTGTCATCTGGTTTCTGTACAAATTGTAAATAGCCTTTCGCTCTCTGTATTTAACCACTTCCACCTTCAGAATTACAAAGAAAGTATTCCAGTTAACATTGTCAATAGCTTTCTCTAAGTCTACAAATGATAGAAACGAAGGTTTGCCTTTCCTTAACCTATCTTCTAAGGTAAGTGTTAGGGTCAGTATTGCCTCACGTCTTCCAACATTTCTACGAAATTCTGATCTTCCTCAAGGTCGGCTTCTACCAGTTTTTCCATTCGTCTGTAAATAATTCGCGTTAGTATTTTGCAGCCGTGAAGTATTAAACTGATAGTTCGGTAATTTTCACACCCGTCAACACCTGTTTTCTTTGGGATTGGGATAGAAGTCTGAGGACATTTCGCCTGTCTCATACATCTTGCTCACCAGACGGTAGAGTTTTGTCACGGCTGGCTCTCCCAAGGCTATCAGTAGTTCTAATGGAATGTTGTCTACTCCCAGGGTCTTTTTTCTTTGAGTGCTCTGTCAAATTCTTCACGCAGTATCATATCTCCCATTTCGTCTTCACTTACGTCCTCTTCCATTTCCATGATATTGTCCTCAAGTACATCGCCCTCTTTACTATACTTCCATCTTTCTGCTTTCCCTTCTTTGTTTGGAACTGGCTTTCCATCTGAGCTCTTAGTATTCATACAAGTGGTTCTCTTTTCTCCAAAGGTCTCTTTAATTATCCTGTAGGCAGTATCTATCTTACCCCTAGTGATATATGCCTCTACATCCTTACTTTTGTTGTCTAGCCATCCCTCCTTAGCCATTTTGCACTCCCTGTCGATCTCATTTTTGAGACGCTTGTATTCCTTTCTGTCTGCTATAGCTCAAAAATAACGTAAATTCGTGCATGCTATAAAATAAGAAAATCTGAAATAGTAACCGAAAGCAAAATACATAGTATTTAGAAACATATTATCTCTGGACTTATCTAATTATTACATATAATGCAAAACATGCTGTCAGACAGGCACCTAAGTTCACGCTCACTTCTAAATACAGTTTGTGGCTAGACTGACAAAGTCAAGCTGATCCTTGAATGTTGGTCGACCGGAGTGGCCGAGCGGTTCTAGGCGCTACAGTCTGGAACCGCGCGACACCTACGGTCGCAGGTTCCAATCCTGCCTCGGGCATGGATGTGTGTGATGTCCTTAGCTTAGTTAGGTTTAAGTAGTTTTAAGTTCTAGGGGATCATGACATCAGCAGTTAAGTCCCATAGTGCTGAGAGCTATGTGAATTTTTTTCGTTGAATGTTGCTTTACTCATGGCAAGTACTAGAAGGAAAACACTAAAAAAGAGAGAGCGTGGTTTTTTACAGTGCTACCACACTTGATGTTTAAAATGAACGATGGGTCCGAGAGACCGATGTTGTGCACCGACTCTAATGACATCTCTGTCTACAGAAAGCTAAAACGTTCTTGGTACGGAGGTGAAACATCGGTGTGTTCTGCAGCTTGGTGCAGTATGTGCGGCCATTTGCTTCTGCTTTCATTCACGCTGACAAGTTTGCCGCAGACGCTTCCGTCGCCGAGAGCGCCTATCGCGCCGGATTGGTCGCGGGGCGGCGGTGACGGCGGCTGTTTTCTTTATGGAACGCTCTGCTGCGGGAAACAATTACATTTATAGAAAGAGCAGATGGCGGGCGGAGGCGAGCAACTTGCGGCCCAAGTTTAATTAAAAGCACAGCGGCTGCGGCGGCGGCAGCAGTGCGGGGGCGGTTCTAATGCAGTCGCAGTGCGAGCGGAACTGCCCGTGCGTCCATTTTCGTACTTGTCTGCTACCTTGTCCACATTACCTCTATTTACGGCCGCTTCACTCTTCACGCGGGAACTGACTAAAAATGTCTCTCAGCACTATGGGACTTAAGTGCTAAGGTCATCAGTCCCTTAGAACTTAGAACTACTTAAACCTAACTAACCTAAGGACATCACACACATCCATGCCCGAGGCAGGATTCGAAACCGTGACCGTAGCGGTCGCGCGGTTCCAGACTGTAGCACCTAGAACCGCTCGGCCACTCCGGCCAGCAGGGAACTGACTGATGTAACAAATCTCCCTCATACAAGCCACTGAAATACGCCGAGGTAACTTTCGATTGTGACCTTATGTCGTTCACGTTGGACAGCAGTAAAGAACTGCGACGGTTGATGACAATAAAAGTTTAAATAAAACAATCATATGTGTCAGATACTCTTCTTATTTCATCTCACGACGCGTTTCGAGACTTACACTCTCTTCTTTAAGTGGAGCGAGGATATAATGTTACATTTTTGCTAACTGGACGCAGACAGTTTTTCGTTGTGGTTTCAATTCACCATCAAAATGTATAACGGGAATCTGTTAGCGTAATATGACAAGCACGACTCACGCCCCGTCCTCACTGCTTTACTTCTGCCAGAAGACGAGGTACTGGCAGAAGTAAAGCTGTGAGGACGGGGCGTGAGTCGTGCTTGGGTAGCTCAGTTGGTGGAGCACTTGCCCGCGAAAGGCAAAGGTCCCGAGTTCGAGTCTTGGTCCGGCACACGGTTTTAATCTGGCAGGAAGTTTCGTATCAGCGCACACTCCGCTGCAGAGTGAAAATCTCATTCTGGGTGCTAGAGTTATTTACTGTCTGTTCTAGTTCACAGAACCCTGCGGTTCGTCATAAATATACGTTTCTAACTTGATTTATCTCACAGAACACAAGCCAGTAACATAATAAAGCTCTTTCATTCTTCACAAGAACTTGTATTGCAGTTGCAAATACATGACAGTAAATGCAGAAATAGTAAGAAATGGATTATGCTAATATAAAGTCTGTAAGCTTTTTATATTTTTTACGATTTTTGTTTGTGTCTTTAACGTCGTATATTTGCTGTAGCAATACTTTCAACAAGTTGTTGTAAAGAATGAAACAACTGTATAATAAATCTGCCAGGAAGTTTCAACTGTATAATAGTTACATGTATCTATGGTGCACAGTGTCAACTGGTAATGAATAATCTCTGAGCCACTATATCTTTACGTCGTTATAATCTTTGGTTTGTTTATACTATTGGTTCCTGTTCCGTGAGACAAATTAAGTTAAAATGTATATTTATGATGAACTGGAGGGTTTTGTTCACTGGAACAGATTGCAAGTAACTCTATCACCATTTAAAATTTATAAACTTAGTGCCATATTACGCCAACAAGCGCCTGTTATACCTTTTTATAGCAAAATGAAACCACAACAAAAAACTGGCTGCATCCAGCTAGCAAAAATGTAAGATAATATCATTGTTCACATGAATTTGACAGCGTCGTGGATGAAATAAAAAGAGCGACTGACCCAGATAATTGTTTTATTTCAACTTTTATTCGAACGTAAACCGCCCAGGACGCGTCACCTACAGACAATGGACAAAATACGGAAACATAGAAAACACAACACATTACCATGCCTGATACGGCGCAGAAAAACGTTCTATTCAAAATAGTTTCCAGTCGTCCCGGAATGATAAATACATACGATATTGCAGTGCCTGTATTAATCTGAATTACGATGCGAAGTTCCTTCGGACATGCATAGATGTCCGAAGGAACAGCTACTGCGGCGACTACACCCGATATGAATTAGATTAAATGTATTCGCAGTCTAAAATATGGACGACCATCAAGTGTGAAATGGAAGGACGACAGTGAAAATTTTTGTCGAACCGGGACTCGAACCCGGATTTGCCGCGTATCGCGTCATGCCCTTTTTTTAAATTTAATCTCATTTTGTTCTATAATGTTTGTTGTATTTGTTCGGGCGGACTCAGGTTCAGGTTCTTCGTTGTTCGATCACTCAGTTTTTTTTTCCCTCAGGGAGTAGCTAACCCTCTGACCGAACACGCTGAGCTACCGCCTTTTGGGTCCGCAGCTCGTGGTTCACGGTCCCGCGTTCTCGCTTCCCGAGCAGGGGTCCCGGGTTCGATTCCCGGCGGGGTCAGGGATTTTCACCTGCCTCCAGGTGACTGAGTGTTTGTGCTGTCCTCATCATTTCATCATCATTCCTGAAAGAGGCGAGACAGGGCTGAGCAAAGGTTGGGAATTTGTACGGGCTCTGATAACTGCGCAGTTGAGCGTCCCACAAACCCATCATCATCAACAATACCTTTTGGCTGTCAGAGCGCGGCTCACGACCAGACCCAAATTCTATGTGTCGTCAAATATATGTCACAACCTAAACTCGTACATCTATTGCATTTAATGACGGAATTGTAAATTTTCGGAAGAGTGCAGGAATCACCTCACAAGTATTTGAAGAATTGATTGGCGACTTCGTGGAGTGCTGTATGCACAACGACCATATAGTGAAATTAGAAGAAAGGTCAGTGCTGGCAGTAATATTGATGGTTTATTGATAGCAAAATCAATTTTCAATCACATAGTGATCATCTTCAGTGCTGTGGTGTACAAATTATCTCATAGACACTGGTATCAAGTTATTATCAGTAACCAAAGCTGATCGTGATCGTTTCTTAGCTTTGGTTACCGATAATAACTTGATACCAGTGCCTATGAGTTTAATTTGTACACCACAGCACTGAACATGATCACTATGTGATTGATAATTGATTTTACTATCAATAAACCATCAATATTACTACTATAGACGAATGTTGAAAATTAGGTGGACTGATAAGGTAAGGAATGAGGAGGTTCTACGCAGAATCGGAAAGGAAAGGAATATGTGGAAAACACTGATAAGGAGAAGGGGCAGGATGATAGGACATCTGCTAAGACATGAGGGAATGACTTCCATGGTACTAGAGAGAGCAGTGGAGGGCAAAAACTGTAGAGGAAGACAGAGATTGGAATACGTCAAGCAAATAATTGAGGACGTAGGTTGCAAGTGCTACTCTGAGATGAAGAGGTTAGCACAGGAAAGGAATTCGTGGCGGGTCGCATCAAACCAGTCAGTAGACTGATGACCAAAAAAAAAAAAATTACGGCCAACGCTGACCTTCCTTCTAATTTGAAAAATTGTCCCAAATGTGGAAGCTCCCGCAACAGTCCAAAAGGAGACATTACGCTGCAAAACAGCCGAGCAGTCTGCGAAAATCTCGTTTTCCACGAACAAACCTATCTAGACGTCAAACTACTACGATAACATGCATCTGTGTAGGTCACGGCTGTTATCCTCCATATCTCTATAGGACAGAAGTTCAGCCATCTCCGTACTGCAAAGTACAAGCTGCAGAGACCGCAGACCTCAACCAGGTGAAATTTGCATGTTCACATTGCATCAGATAAAGGTGCAAGATTTTAAGGTCCTCGATCAGAGAGGGAATTGCCTAACCTACATTTGTGGCGACTTGTTTCGGCTGCTAGCCACAGCTAAGTGTTGCCCTGTAGCTGTAAGACGCTGATTTATATAATTATGTATTGGAAAAAATCCTGCATGAGAAGATGTCATACATGGACTGGGTTGCATGTGCGAGGGGGTGTGGCCGTGCGGTTCTAGGCGCTTCAGTCTGGAACCGAGCGACCGCTACGGTCGCAGGTTCGAATCCTGCCTCGGGCATGGGTGTGTGTGACGTCTTTAGGTTAGTTAGGTTTAAGTAGTTCTAAGCCCTAGGGGACTGATGACCTCAGATGTTAAGTCCCATAGTGCTCAGGGCCATTTGAACCATTTTTTGTGCGAGGGGCGATCAGTAAGTAATGCAACACATTTTTTTCTGCATGCAGGTTGCTTCTATTCGGGATTCAAATACACCAAATTATTCCCCACTCTTTTGGCTACAGAACCCCATTGTCCAACTTAATCTCCGTTCAGTGCGACAGCCATACACCAGTTCACTTTGAAGGCCTGTGCCCCCGCAAGGAACCATTCTACCGGTCGTCATCGAAGACAACGTCTTGCTGCATCAATAACCTTCCCATCATCCACGTACTTCTTTTCGCGCTGTACGTCCTTTATTGGGCCAAACGGAAGTCGGCAGGTGCAAAATCCTCTCTGTAGGGTGGAGAGAAAGAACAGTCCAGTGAAGGTTTGGGAGTTCCTCTGGGTGTACAGACGTGTGTATAGACTTGCGTTGTCATGGAGAAGTTCGTTCGCATTTTTGTGGCGACGTACACGCTGGAGTTTCCTCGGTTTTCTGAGGGTAGCGCAATACACTTCAGAGTTGATCGTTTCACCATGATGGAAGACATCAAACAGAATAACCCCTTCATAGTTCCATAAGACCATCACCAAAACTTTATCGGCTGACGGTGCAGTTTTGAACGGTTTCTTGGCGGAGGTATTACCTTTTTATGTCCGGTTCGAGGTGATGTAAGTCATGTTTTATCGCTTGTGACGATGTTCGACAAAAATTGTCACGAGCAGCCTCCTCACGCTCAAGCAGCCCTGCACTGATGGTCTTCGTTGCTCTTTATGGTCATCTACATCTACATCTACATACATACTCCGCAATCCACCATACGGTGCGTGGCGGAGGGTACCTCGTACCACAACTAGCATCTTCTCTCCCTGTTCCACTCCCAAACAGAACGAGGGAAAAATGACTGCCTATATGTCTTTGTACGAGTCCTAATCTCTCTTATCTTATCTTTGTGGTCTTTCCGCGAAATGTAAGTTGGCGGCAGTAAAATTGTACTGCAGTCAGCCTCAAATGCTGGTTCTCTAAATTTCCTCAGAAGCAATTCACAAAAAGAACGCCTCTTTTCCTCTAGAGACTCCGACCCGAGTTTCTGAAGCATTTCCGTAACATTCACCTCATGATCAAACCTACAAGTAACAAATCTGGCAGCCCGCCTCTGAATTGGTTCTATGTCCTCCCTCAATCCGACCTGATAGGGATCCCAAACGCTCGAGCAGTACTCAAGAATAGGTCGTATTAGTGTTTTATAAGCGGTCTCCTTTACAGATAAACCACAGCTTCCCAAAATTCTACCAATGAACCGAAGACGAATATCCGCCTTCCCCACAACAGCCATTACATGCTTGTCCCACTTCATATCGCTCTGCAGTGTTACGCCCAAATATTTAATCGACGTGACTGTGTCAAGCGCTACACTACTAATGGAGTATTCAAACATTACGCGATTCTTTTTCCTATTCATCTGCATCAATTTACATTTATCTCTATTTAGAGTTAGCTGCCGTTCTTTACACCAATCACAAATCCTGACCAAGTCATCTTGTATCCTCCTGCAGTCACTCAACGACGACACTTCCCGTACACCACAGCATCATCAGCAAACAGCCGCACATTGCCATCCACCCTATCCAAAAGATCATTTATGTTGATGGAAAGCAACAGCGGACCTACCACACTTCCCTGGGGCACTCCAGATGATACCCTCACCTCCGTCTATTAGGAGACGAGGAACCCCGCGTCGCACACCTGGTGAACGAGTATGTCAGGGACGCTCACTTGATCAGTGAGGTGTTTGATTGGATCCATTGATCACCTCGAGAGAGAGTGTCCGCACGTTAGAACATTTCAGGAGTCACTGCCGTGTGCGGCCTGCCAGCACGCGAAAAATCGGACACGTTTGCGCGTCCTTGTTGCAATGATGACACGCGCCTCGTCCAACAGTGTGTCTTTGTTCACTGCCAGGTCTACGTACGAATTCTCAAAGCGCCTATAAATATCTGCAATGTTCTGGTTTTCCGCTAAAAGAAATCCAATGACAGCTCTCTGCTCGGAACGCAACTTAGTTACATTCTGAAGGCTACGTATAGTGCCACCGTCTGTCAGAATTTCGTGAAACTATAAGGGTTGAAACGGGAATGTTCCACGATGTCCCACTACAAAGTTCGCATTTTTTCAATAGAAACTGGCCCAGGAAAGGACGTGTTGCGTTACTAATTGAACGTCCCACGTAAAATGTGTGCCATAAATTTTCATAGGTGTTAGTGTAACGCAGTATGCTTATGTTCTACACTACTGGCCATTAAAATTGCTACACCTAGAAGAAATGCAGATGATAAACGGGTATTCATTGGACAAATATATTATACTAGAACTGACATGTGACTACATTTTCACGCAATTTGGGTGCATAGATCCTGGGAAATCACTACCCACAACAACAACCTCTGGCCGTAATAACGACCTTGATATGTCTGGGCATTGAGTCAAACAGAGCTTGGATGGCGTACTTTTCAATTGGTGACAGATCTGGAGAATGTGCTCACCAGAGCAGCAGTCGAACATTTTCTGTATCCAGAAAGGTCCGTACAGGACCTGCAACATGTGGTAGTGCGTTATCCTGCTGAAATGTAGGGATTCGCAGGGATCGAATGAAGGATAGAGCCACGGGTCGTAACACATCTGAAATTTAATGTTCACTGTTCAAAGTGCCGTCAATGCGAACAAGAGGTGACCGAGACGTATAACCAATGGCACCCCATACCATCACGCCGGGTGTTACGCCAGCATGGCGATGACGAATACACGCTTCCAATGTGCGTTCACCGCGATGACGCCAAACACGGATGCGACCATCATGATACTGTAAACAGAACCTGGATTCATTGGAAAAAATTACGTTTTGCCATTCGTTCACCCAGTTTCGTCGTTGAGTACACCATCGCAGGCACTCCTGTCTGTGATGTACCGTCAAGGGTAACCGCAGCCACTGTCTCTGAGCTGATAATCCATTTTGCTGCAAACGTCGTCGAACTGTTCGTGCAGCTGGTGGTTGTCTTGCAAACATCCCCATCTGTTGACTCAGGGATCGAGACGTGGCAGCACGATCCGTTACAAAAATGCGGATATGATACCTGTCATCTCGACTGTTAGTGATACGAGGCCGTTGGGATCCGTCACGGCGTTCCGTATTACCCTCTTGAACCCACCGATTCCATATTCTGCTAACAGTCATTGGCTCTCGACCAACGCGAGCAGCAATGTCGCGATACGATAAACCGCAATCGCGATAGGCTACAATCCGACTTTTATCAAAGTCGGATACGTGATGGTACGCATTTCTCCTCCTTACACGAGGCATCACAGCAACGTTTCACCAGCCAACGCCGGTCAACTGCTGTCTGTGTACGAGAAATCAGTTTGAAACTTTCCTCAGGTCAGCACGTTGTAGATGTCGCCACCGGCGCCAACCTTATGTGAATGATCTGAAAAGCTAATCATTTGCATATCGCAGCATCTTCTTCCTGTCGGTTAAATGTCGCGTCTGTAGCACGTCATCATCGTGGTGTAGCAATTTTAATGGCCAGTAGTGTATATTCGGTATTCTATATACCAAATCTGTTGTCATTCGCTTCTCTGGCTAAATCGTTCTCGTCGCAGGCCAATAAATAAGTAATAAAGAAGAGTTTTAACTCTGTCATGAAATATGAGCAAAGGTTTCATTCGACCTCAGAGTGGTACCATCGATATCAGTACCCTCACAGAGTCACGGGTGCGGCAGTCAAAGTCCTGCACGCACATTTCGCCTCATCCCGCAGTTTTCCCTCCCCGCGGGCGAGGAAGACGGAGCGGTCTCCGTTAGACGGCTGGCTTCTTGCACAGGGTCCGCCCCCGCCAACCCCTCCACCCAGCACCACGACTGCAGCGCCACTAATTGCCAGGACCGCCGTCTTAATTAGCAGACGAGCGCTGCTAAGCAGGCATCGGCATTCCAACCCTCACCCTCCGGCCTGGAGCGTCCAGCACCCGGCCCCAGGTGCCGTACCGCCTGCCTTTGATTGATTATGAATCGCGGATAACGAAGCGCCTATTTTCTCGCTCCTACCCGCCTAATTGAGTTGCCAATCCGCCTGCTCAGATGCTGCCTTCTTTACTTCTGAGCGGGTGAATAGCGCTTCGTGCGCCTTCCAACCGAAACGGCCGCCCATCTGCAAGTAAATCCGCACCGTTGCTATCTAGCTACCTGAGGCGGCACTTAGAGCAGCTGTGACACGAAATGGGCAAGCGTATATTCTCTTATCTCACATTAAGGATACGAGGAGTGAAATCAGACACAAATCTGAGAAAACGTCAGATTTAAAGCTGAAAAATCTACTTCACCTTAGTGGAGAAGGGGGGTTGGGAGGGTTTTGGAAACCTGATTGAGCAATTTTATTTAAGACAGCAAAGTATTGCAGACTAAACTAGGGAAAGAATTGAGCAACTTTGTAAGGTTCGTGTCTGATCAACAACTACTAAATAGCCGGCCGGTGTGACCGAGCGGTTCTAGGCGCTTCAGTCTGGAACCGCGCGACCGCTACCGTCGCAGGTTCGAATCCTGTCTCGGGCATGGATGTGTGTAATGGTTCAAATGGCTCTGAGCACTATGGGACTCAACTGCTGTGGTCATCAGTCCCCTAGAACTTAGAACTACTTAAACCTAACTAACCTAAGGACATGACACACATCCATGCCCGAGGCAGGATTCGAACCTGCGACCGTAGCATTCGCACGGTTCCGGACTGCGCGCCTAGAACCGCGAGACCACCGCGGCCGGCGATGTGTGTAATGTCCTTAGGTTAGTTAGGTTTAAGTAGTTCTAAGTTCTAGGGGACTGATGACATCAGATGTTAAGTCCCATAGTGCTCAGAGCCATTTGAACCATTTGAACTACTAAATACCAAATAAGTACTAAATAGCAAATAACAACAAATAGCTTTGGTTTAATGTTGCAAACTTATCACAGAAATACACGCATTTACACAGTTTACAATGTGACAATGTTACAACAGTTGTCAAACGAATACATCTCGTCCTCAGATATTGAAATAATCCTAAACATAACAATGGTAAATTTTAACTAGAAGTTTCTTTCCAAAATTATTCTTACGACTATGTCATGATGTTGGCCAATACTACGATAAATCATCCAATACCAGTTTAAAATTTGGCACTGTTTAGGATGACAATCAATTCTACAGAGGATGGTTAGTTTTGTGACATGTTGAGCAAAAGATTACCCAAGGTCGCTAGAGTTTACAGTGGACGCAAGCTGGTGAACCAACAAGTTTACACCTCTGTGTCCGGTATTTACCTTAGCTGCGATGAGCCTCATCTGCATGGCTGCTCTCCCCCACCGAAATTCCTATAAAATCTAATTAAGCCTTTGCTGATTTTTTTCAGCAGAAATTCTCCCTATGTTTCTCATAATGCGATAAAACATGCACTCATCCCTAGTCTTGGAATATGGCGATATGCACGCTTATGGCTGGAGCAGCGTGCATATTAAAATGCCCTCTCAGTCCTCGCAAGGACAGTTAACTAACTGGCTGGTTAATTTTTCCATAGTGGGAGCTCAGCGATGCTACAGCTAATATCTAGCAGTGAACGCAGTGTTGACACAAATTTCTCCTCTTCATCGTACAAAGCGTCATGCGCTCCATTCTGCACTTGACGCCAGTTCAGAGAAGAGTCAGCGAAAATTTCGCTCTCGTCTTTCTCGTAGCCGAGCTCTCTCCCCACCTGGGCTCTTTCGTTCTCCACGTCACTGCTTTTTTCGACCAATAGGAGCGTTCCTCTTATTTTGCAGCAACACTCTCTACCAATCGCAAGGGCCCTTCCACTGACCTGCGTCGAAATCTCTGCACTTTACTCTTTCCTATTTCGTTTCCGCCAATCAGAAGTTTCGTGCCCGCTCACGTGTATACCATTCGCCATTCACATGATCAACTGCGTCACTGGTTTTGTTCATATCCATTTGGAATTCCGAAACGCAGTTTTCTAAAGCTTCTTTCTGTCCTACTTCTGGTGGTCCATTACTAGCTCTGCAGAATGCGTCCCCTGTCCTGTTGCTGACTCCCACCATGGGACGTCACCCTTAAGAGCTTTTCGTAGTGCCTCCCGGGGTGTGGCCTCTGCATGCTGGCTTCCACACAAAACGTTTCCTCTCCCTGCTTGTTTCACCTTCGGCTCTTTGACATGCATTATATAGGAGTGGTGTGTTAATACCGTCGATTGAGTGTCACCCCTTTAGCATTACATACTTTTAGGCAAATCTGCTCATTACCAGTTAACTAAGTTAGGTGTCATATTCACCTTCACATTACGATGTATACAATTCTTATGTAAGGTGCGAAATTGACTTTCATTTACTGTGCCACCTTCCAACTAGAAAAGTAAATTTTGTGTGTAGGTTTTCCCAGTGAATGTGCTTCTTGAAAGTCTCTCGGGCATTCGGGCATGCAGTCACACTGATTGCTTGATGTAGAACGAATTTTCGATGGTGGATGGTGTAATGTGCCGTCATCATCATAATGCTACACCTGCTTGCTGATATCCTGAATCATTGAGTGCTATATATAAGGTTAAGCTCATATTTTTATGAACGAAAAAAGAATCTGTTTGTTGTTTCAAGAATTGGACTATGTCTTTTCATTTTTCAATACAGATCATCACTCATGTGGGTGATCACATTGTTGATGCCTTCAGGTTTAACACTGAGGTAAAGTTGGAGATAGTAGGCATAGAAGTGACATTTGCAGGACAGAACCAGCGAGATGTTGACATACGGTAACCGTGAGCCCAGGAATGTCGCATTTTGACGGAAAATGTTTCCAGGATGACTTTTCGTTCCCATAGACAACAGGTCTGTTTCTCATGTAGCTTTATTGTATCATAGAAAAAGGAATCATTGAAATATGTACCTTTTACGCCACTGTAAAGTTTTGATCTCAATATATGAATAAACAGACCAAGTAGCGGTTCGTATTAAACAAGAAATAGGAAGCTGTCAGCACGGAGAGAAGACCGAAAATTCTAAGGTTTCCTGGGCGCTAACTATCCTAGCAAGGCCGCCGCATTTCGTAGAAGAAGCAACAGTTGGTACCACAGCATACCAAAATAAGACAGTTGAGTGTGAAGAATGGTTGGTATCGAGCTTCCCTGACGCTCAGGACAAGGATAGGTGTGGACCAGTTTATAGCAT